>NC_142503.1:99976250-100297500 GCF_057876585.1 Rhinolophus sinicus
TATATGTATATACATGTGTATATATATATATATATATATATATATATATATATATATATATATAGTCCCTGGACTAAAGTTTTCCCTTGTAGACAAGCTAATCCCTCTACAGTGGTTAAAATCCTGTTAGAGAATATTGTTCCTATTTGGGGAACTCCTCTAGAACTCTCCAGTGATCGAAGAACCCATTTCACTGGTCAGGAGCTTTTCACTGCTCAGGTGCAAAAGCAAGTCTGTGCTATTGGGCCAGTTCTACAACATTTTCACTGTGCTCACCATCTTCAATCTTCAGGTTTAGTTGAACATAGTAATGGCATTATTAAGATTCAACTGGCAAAATCTGTAGAAACTCTTCAAATATCTTGACCAAAAGCATTGCTGTTAGCCCTTTTAAAACACAGGTCTACCCCTTTTGGAACTCATAAGCTTTCACCTCTTGAAATAATTACAGAATGCCCCATGCATTTGGCTCCTACTTCTTCTGATCCACAGTTGGAAAAAAAAAACCACAAACACTTCAATACTGTAAAAGCTTAATTTCCTGGGTGGTGAACACACAATGTGATTTATAGATGATGTAATACAGAATTGTACACCTGAAATCTATGTAACTTTACTAACAATTGTCACCCCAATAAACATTAATAATAAAAAGAGAAAATAATCATAGTTTGGTACAACAATTTTTCAGAGTTCACCCCAGGAAAATGAAAAACTCAAAATCCATACTCTACAAACCAGAGATTTTGTTTACTGGAAAAGACACCTCAAAGAAGATTCCCTAAAGCCTTACTGGAAAGGCCATTACCAGGAATAGCTGACTAATTCTTATGCTGCTGAACTCCAGGGAATAGACTCTTGGTTACATCTGTCACACCTAAAGAAGGCACTAAACCCTGACTAGAACTGCACACAGTCTGATGATTTGAAACTAAAGCTATCAAAAATTAAAGCATTTTTGACTTCTGAAGGAAATGAATTACCAAAATGACTGAATTAGGCCTGTACAACTCTTTTCTTACTATCAATTCTATTTCATTTTTATCTTTTCCTTGAAAGAAATGTGCCTTTGTTTACACTTCATAAGCTATTGTGAAAAGAAGGAAATTTTCTTGTTATGGAATCGGTTATCAAGAACTTTGACTTATCAAAGATAATAACGGTCTTTTTTTCATTTTGTACAGGTTTGAGCTCCTAGTTTAAATTCATCATATAAACTAGGTTGTTATGCTGTTCTAATTCTGTTTATGAATTCTTCTTGCTATTAAGCTCTGCACCTGATTGCCTGTTAACACTGGACACAAGCTGTTCCCAATGCATGCACTTATTTCTGATGTGAGAGACAACACCCAGAAGAGGTCATTCCTGATGCTGAGGGGGAAAAAAGGCTGAAGATGGAAGACTTGACTGTTGATCAGTGATGCTTTCAGAGAAAGATCTCATTCAAAAGGAAGAATGATAAAGATGAACTGGAGCTTTAAAAAAACATAACTAGTTGGTGTACAAAACAAAGTAAAAATTAGACATTTACATCCCTCACAAAATAACCACCCTCAGTCTACTACCCCTCTGACATCATATATAGATGTTACAATTACATTAACTATATTCCTTATGCTGAACTTTACATCCATGACTATATATGTATATATACACATATATACATACACACGCACGCGCGCGCGCACACATACACGAGGTCTGACAATTAAGTTCGTGAACTCACCCTAGAAAAAGTGCTACATACCTCATTGCTGAATATCAGTATAATCACCTTCGAAGTACTCCCCTTGGGAAGCTATGTACCGACACCAGTGCCTAGTCCACCCTTCAAAGCAATTTTGGAACTCTTTTTCTGGAATGGCCATCAGAGCTGCCATCATATTACCCTTGATGTCCTGAATGTCATCAAATTGTATTCTTTTTAATATTTCCTTTATCTTAGGGTGAAGAAAGAAGTCATTGGGGGCCAGATCAGGTGAATAGGGAGGGTGTTCCAATACAGTTATTTGTTAACTGGTCAAAAACTCCCTCACAGACAGTGCTGTGTGAGCTGGTGCATTGTCATGATGCAAGAGCCATGCTCACTCCCAGGCACTCCTCTTAAAGGGACTGTGTGCAGACTTACCCACTAATGGAATCAGTCGCTATGAGCTCCAGCACTGGGGCAGCCACTGGAGGTGGCAGGGACATATGGTGGCGAACTGAGTTGTCTGGCTTGGGACAGGGGCTGAAGAGGTAGCTTTCTCCTGGATGGAGGAGCTGGTAGAGCTGAATCTCTGCCATTCATTTGTCATGCCCTGGTGATTCGAGACCCAGTCCTGCCCAACTTTGGGGCACACCCAGACTGCTTCCAGTGGCTTTTTCATGCAGACCAGCTGCCTTGGCTCAAGCTGAAGACTTTCCTATGGTCTTTCAAAGGTTCCTGGAACCCAGACAAGCAGCATATGGCTTGAGCATGTGCTGTACCTCTGGCTGAGCAGCCCTAAGCCAGCACTGGCGGCAGCCGGTGTTGATTTGCAGCTTGGCCTCTCAAGGTGCTTCCAAGCACAGCATGGGTGGCATCCATCTGTGGATTTCTCGGTGGCTCATGCCTGGTGGCCCCAGGTGGGACACAGGCTGTGGCTGAACTTCACCTACAGCAATCCCCTCCAAAGTGATCCTGGGGCTGGTGCCCCAAGTGGCCAAATTCAAAATGAGCTGGAGCATTACCCAGCCACCTACACACCCAACGGATGGATTGGGCAGGCACCAGAGCTCTGCTGAGGCAGATCCTGCTCTGTAGGATCAGTCCCTGCACAACAACTCTTCCACTATAGTCAGGCCAGTCCTTACAACCAGTAAGCTCAAGAGTCAGTCCCTCCCATTAATGTGCAATTATCAACCAAGGCTCAACTATAAGAGGATGGCACACACAACCGACACAAGGGACATACCTGGAGCACCTGGCTCAGGTGACTGGAAAGACTGTGCTGCTGAAACCCACAGCACACCTACTATATAAGGCCACTCTACTAAGACCGAAAGACATACTTACTACATAGAAACAAACAGCCCTACTTATACATAGAAACAAACACAGGGAGGCAGCCAAAATGGGGAGACAAAGAAACATGTCCGAAATGAAAGACCAGAACAAAGCTCCAGAAAAAACAATGAAGCGAAATGGAGATAAGCAATCTATCAGATTCAGAGTTCCAAACACTGGTTATAAGGATGCTCAATGATCTCAGGGAGAACTTCAACAGAGAGATAGAAAACATAAAAATGGAGATGGAAAACATGAAAAAGAACCTGTCAGAAATAAAGGGTACAATAATGGAAATTAAAACTATATTATGGGGAATCAACAGTAGATGAGATGAAGCAGAGGATCCAACAGCAATGTAGAAGATAAGGTAGCAGAAAACACCCAAACAGAACAGCAGAAAGAAAAAAGAATCCAAAAAATTGAGGAACGTTTACGGGGCCTCTGGGACAATATCAAGCATATCCACATTCACATTATAGGGGTACCAGAAGGAAAAGACAGAGAGCAAGGAGTTGAAAATCAATTTGAAAAAATAATGACAGAAAACTTCCCTAAACTGAAGGAAATAGATGTACAAGCTCAGGAAACAATACAAACCCAGTGAGGTCAATACGAAGAAACATCATATTAGGTTGGTGCAAAAGTAGTTGCAGTTTAAAAGGTTAAAAACAATTGCAAAAAACGCAATTACTTTTGCACCAACCTAATTAAAATGACAAAGGTTAAAGACAAAGAAAGAATCTTAAAAGCAGCAAGAGAAAAGCAGTTATTTACATACAAGGGAGCCCCCATAGGACTGTCAGCTGATTTCTCAACAGAAACTTTGCAGGCAAGAAGGAAGTGGCAGGAAATATTCCAAGTGATGAAAAGCAGTGACATACAATCAAGATGACTCTACCCAGCAAAGCTAACATTTAGAATTGAAGGACAGATAAGGAGCTTCCCAGACAAGAAAAAGCTGAAGGAGTTCATCACCACCAAACAAGTATTACAAGAAATCTTAGAGGTACTTTTTAAGATGGGAGGGGGGTTATGGATGGGTGAAAGGGGAAGGGATTAAGAAGTACAAATTGATTGTTACACAGTAGTCATGGGAATGTAGGATATAGCATAAGGAATATAGTCAATAATATTGTAATAAATAGGTATGGTGCCAGATAGGTACTAGATTTATCAGAGTGATAGATGGGAATGGGGTTGGGGGCAGAGTGAAAAAGGTGAAGGTATTAAGAAATACAAATTGGTAGTTAATACAGTGTGGGGAATATAATCAAGTGTTGTAAAGATCATGTAAGGTGCCAGATGGTCACTGGACTTATCAGGGAGTTCACTTCATAGACTGAGTACAATGGGCTATACACCTGAAGCTGAAGTAGAGTAATATTGAATGTAAATTATAACTAAATATATAGGTACATGTAGTCATGGTATGTGGAGTATAACATAGGGGAAGATAGTCAATGGTGTTGTAAAAGCTATATAAGATGTCAGAGGGGTGCTAGTTTGGCAGGAGGGTTATCACTTTCTGAGGTGTTTAAATGTCTAACTATTACATTGCTTTGTACACCTGAAACTAATTAAAAAAAAAAGCAGGTAGCAAGACACATTTGGTATATGGGCTTAAAAGAGAGAAAGAGAGAGAATGGGGGGGAGAGAGAGAGAGAGAGAGAGAGAGAGAGAGAGAGAGAGAGAGAAACAAATGAGAATGAAAATACGTCCTATCAAAATTATTGGGATGCAGTAAAAACAGTAATAAGAGAGCAATTTATATAATTACAGGCCGATCTCAAGAAACAAGAAAAATCCCACATATACAACCTAACATTACACCTTAAAGAACTAGAAAAAGAAAAACAAATGAAAACCAAAGTCACCAAAAGGAAGGAAATAATAAAAATCAGAGCAGAACTAAATGAAATAGAGAACAAAAAGACAATAGAAAAATAAATGCAACAAAAATCTGGTTCTTTGAAAAGATTAATAAAATTGACAAACACTTGGCTAGACTCACTAAGCTAAAAAAAGAAAAAACACAAATAAACAAAATCAGAAATAAAAGGGGAGAAATTACCATGGATACCACAGAAATATGAAGGGTCATACAACACTACTATGAAGTAATATCTGTTACCAAATTCATAACCTAAAAGAAATGGACAAGTTCTTAGAAACATACAGCCTTCCTAGACTGAATCATGAAGATATGGAAAATCCGAATATACCAATCAACAGTAAGGAAACTGAATCAGTCATCCAAAGCCTTCCCAAAAACAAATGTCCAGGAGCAGATGGCGTCAACAGTGAATTCTACCAAACATTCAAAGAGGATCTAACATTTGTCCTTGTCAAACTCTTCCAAAAACTTGAAGAGAACTGACTGGGGATGGTGAGCACAAAATGTAATATATTGAAGATGTATTTTGGATCTGAACACTTGAAACCAATGTAATTGTACTAACCATTGTCACCCCAATAATAACATTTAAGAAAAAGAAAGAAAACCAGACCCTTACATATGCTGCCTGCAAGAGAGTCACTTGAGATCGAAAGGCCACACAGACTGAATGTAAAGGGATGGGAAAAAGATATCTCATGAAAATAAAAGGAATAACAAACAAACTAATTAAAAAGCTGGGATAGCAATACTTACACACACACACAAAAATATGTATATATATATAGACTTGAAAACAAAGGCTATGAGAGTGACATCATAAAAATGGCAGCATGAGATGAGCCTCTTGAAATCCCCCATAGAATTTACAACAAATTGAACAACTATAACTACACAAAGGATTCCCTGTGCAGCAGAGAGGCAAGACTAAGAGGCACACTACTGAAATCATCTAAAGGTGGGCAAATTGAACGAGTGGGGGGAGGAGGGAAGAGGGAAGTGCACAGATGGGACCAAGCAGGCGCAGAATGCAGACCTAACTTGGTGCTCCAACCTCGCTGCATCCCGGAAATACCACAGATGCGGGAAGGGAAGAACTGGGACTGCTAGGGCTCCGCTTATGGCCCACAGGGCTGAGGGGACAGCATATAACATGGTTGAACCCAACGATCACGGCAGAGACTTCGAAGCAAAGACTGAGGGAAAAAGGTTGAAAACGGTAGTTTAAGCCCTCACTGCCGAGCAGAAAACGGAAGCCTTAGGCACTGAGCCTAGCCAGACTCTCCCTACCCTCCCAGAGCTCTCCCTGCCCCCATCTTCCCAGTGCTAGAAGCGGAACAGTAGCAGTGTCAGATCAAAAGAACAGAACATTTGCAGTTCTGAGAACTGTGGTTCACAGACACAAACTCGCAGCCCAACTGGTTCCAGCAAAGGGGAAGGAGTTGTGGAAGCAGGACTGGCTGTGGTGGTGGTTGCTGCCATTGCTCTGGGCCACCTCTCACAACCCACCCTGCCCCTGTCCCCACCTATCTGGGCTGATCCCTGCAGGAGTAAACAGAGCTGCTGAAGCACACAGGCTCTGAATCTGGGGCAGGAAGAGCTTTGGAACTTCAGAAGCTCACCACATTCCTCCACGGAGATGGTGCCCTATGACCAAAGCCAACTGTTCACAGAGGAAAAGCCCGCCTTGCAGGGAATCCCCCTATTGTGTGAGAAGCTGGTATAGTGCAGAGAAAACACTACAATGTGAGAGAGAATAAAAGGCTACATTCAGAGAGAAAATACAACACTCTACCAACACCTACTGGGAAAAAAAAGACAGACCTCTTTCTATCAACCTGTTGCAGAACTCACTCTTGTAGATGTCTAGGAAGAGAAATAATAAATCAAATCATGTATAACCAAGGCAACAAGACAGCTCAAAAAGAAAATGAAAAGTCTCCAGAAAATGAACTTAAAGATATGGAAATATGTGATTAAATAACAGAGAATTCAAGATTGCAGTTCTTAAAAAACTCAATAAGATGCAAGAAAACACAGACAGACAGTTTAATGAACTCAGAAACACAATCAAAGAAAAACATGAACATATTACCAAAGAGATTGAAATTTTAAAAACAAACCAAATAGAATTTCTGGAGCTTAAGAACACAATAAAAGAAATGAAGAATTAAATAGCCAGATTAGGTAGCAGAGTTGACTAGATGGAGGAAAGAGTCAGTGACATCGAAGATAGAAACCTGGAAATGACATGGACATAAGAAGAAAGAGACTTGAGACTTAAAACAAATGAAAGAACTCTATTATAAGAACTATCTGACTCCATCAGAAAGAGCAACATAACAATAATGGGCATACCAAAACGAGAAGAAAGAGAGAAGGGAACAGAGAGTACATTCAAACAAATAGTCGACGAGAACTTCCTGAACTTGTGGAAAGAACTGGATCCTCGAATCCAAGAAGCAAATAGAACACTTAATTACCTCAACCTCAACAGGCCTTCTCCAAGGCACATTGTATTGAAGCTGTCTAAAATCAACGACAAAGAAAGAATCCTCAAGGCAGCCAGTGAAAAGAAGACGGTAACCTACAAAGGAAAGCCAATTAGATTATCTTCAGATTTTTCAGCACAAACTCTACAAGCCAGGAGGGAGTGGAACCAAATATTCAAACTATTGAAAGAGAGAAACCATGAGCCAAGAATAATATACCCAGCAAAGATATCCTTTAGATATGAAGCAGGAAAAAAGACCTTTCCAGACATACAGAAGCTGAGGGAATTATCCAATACACGACCTGCACTACAAGAAATACTAAAGGAGGTTATTCGACCACCATCAACAGGGAGAATTTGTGGTAAGCAAAACATAAAAAGGGGGAGACTAAAGGCCTGAACCAGAATATGGGAATGGAGAAAGTAAGCATGCTGAAGAAAATGGAATACTCTACATATCAAACTTTCTTTTACATAAACTTAATGGTAGCCACTCAGAAAGAAATCCAGAACTGAAATATATAACATAATAAAAGAAGAACAAGGGAAAAATCATAAAATACCACCACACAATATAATAGACAGCAACAAAAAGGCAAAGAAACAATGGAGACACAGCCTTACCAGAAAACTAAAGATAGAATGACAGGAAATCCTCACATATCAATAATCTCCCTAAATGTAAATGGACTGAACTCACCAATAAAAAGGCACAGAGTAGAAGATTGGATCAAAAAATTAAACCCAACCATATGCTGTCTCCCAGAGACACATCTCAGCTACAAGGACAAGCATAGACTCAAAGTGAAATACGGAAATTAACACTCCAAACAAATGGTATCCAGAGAAAATCAGGTGTAGCCATAATGATATCAGATGAAACAGACTTCAAGGTGAAAAAGATAACAAGAGACAAAGATGGATATTTCATAGTGGTGAACGGGACTGTACAACAAGAAGACATAACAGTCATCAATATTTATGCCCCCAATCAGGGAGCACCGAAATACACCAAGCAACTACTAACAGAACTAAAGGGAGAAAATTGACCAAAATACAATTATACTAGGGGACTTAAATACATCATTGACATCTATAGATAGATCATCCAAACAGAAAATAAATAATGAAATAGCAGCCCTAAATGACACATTAGATGAAATGGACATAATTGACATTTATAGAGCGCTTCATCCTAAAACATCAGACCATACATTTTTTTCTAGTGTACATGGAACATTGTCAAAGATAGACCATATATTGGGACATAAAACTAGCCTCAGCAAATTTCAGAAGATTGAAATCATACCAAGCATATTCTCTGATCACAAGGCTTTGAAATTGGATATCAAGTGCAAAAAGAAAGCAGGAAAAACCACAAATAGGTGAAGATTAAACAACATAATTTTTTTAAATTAAATTTATTGGGGTGACAATTGTTAGTAAAATTACATAGGTTTCAGGTGTACAATTCTGTATTACATCATCTATAAATCCCATTGTGTGTTCATCACCCAGAGTCAGTTCTCCTTCCATAACCATATATTCGATCCCCCTTACCCTCATCTCCCAACCCCCTCCACCCACCCCCCTTACCCTCTGGCAACCACCAAACCATTGTCTATGTCTATGAGTTTCTGTTTCTCATTTGTTTGTCTTGTTCTTTTGTTGCTTTTGGTTTATATACCACATATCAGTGAAATCACATGGTTCTCTGCTTTTTCTGTCTGACTTCTTTCGCTCAGCATTACACTCTCAAGATCCATCCATGTTGTCACAAATGTTCCTATATCATCTTTTCTTACCGCGGAATAGTATTCCATTGTGTATATACACCACAACTTCTTTATCCATTCATCTATCGAAGGACATTTTGGTTGTTTCCATGTCTTGGCCACCGTAAACAAAGCTGCAGTGAACATTGGAGCACACGTGTCTTTATCTCTAAATGTTTTCAGATTCTTTCGGTAGATACCCAGGAGAGGGATTGCTGGGTCATATGGTAATTCTATTCGTAATTCTTTGAGGAACCTCCACACTGCCTTCCATAACGGCTGCACCAGTCTGCATTCCCATCAACAGTGTATGAGGGTTCCTTTTTCTCCACAGCCTCTCCAACATTTGTTACTATTAGTCTTATTGATGATAGCCATTCTGACTGGGGTGAGGTGATATCTCATTGTGGTTTTGATTTGCATTTCTCTGATGATTAGTGATGTTGAGCATTTTTTCATATGTCTATTTGCCATTTGTATGTCCTCTTTGGAGAAATGTCTCTTCAAGTCCTCTGCCCATTTTTCAATTGCGTTGTTTGTTTTTTTGTTGTTGAGTTGCATGAGTTCCTTGTATATTCTGGATACTAGCCCCTTATCGGAGACACTGTTTGCAAAAATCTTCTCCCATTCAGTTGGTGGCCTCTTTATTTTGTCGATGGTTTCTTTTGCTGTGCAGAAGCTTTTAAGTTTCATATAGTCCCATTCGTTTATTTTAGCTTTTACTTCCATTGCCTTTGGAGTCAAGTTCATAAAATGCTCTTTGAACCCAAGGTCCATAAGTTTAGTACCTATGTTTTCTTCTATGCAGTTTATTGTGTCAGGTCTTATGCTTAAGTCTTTGATCCATTTTGAATTAACTTTGGTACATGGTGACAAATAGCAGTCCAGTTTCATTCTCTCGCAGGTGGTTATCCAATTCTCCCAGCACCATTTATTGAAGAGGCTGTCTTTGCTCCATTGTATGTTTTTAGCTTCTTTGTCAAAAATTATCTGTCCATATTTATGTGGTTTTATTTCTGGGTTCTCAATTCTATTCCATTGGTCTATGTGTCTGTTTTTCTGCCAATACCATGCTGTTTTGATTATTGTAGCCCTGTAGTACAAGCCAAAGTCAGGAAGTGTGATACCTCCATTATTGTTCTTTTTCCTTAAGATTGCTTTGGCTATTCGGGGTCTTTTGTGGTTCCAAACAAATCTGATGATTTTTTGTTCTATTTCTTTAAAATATGCCATTGGGATTTTGATGGGGATTGCATTGAATCTGTATATTGCTTTGGGTAATATGGCCATTTTAACTATGTTGATTCTTCCAATCCATGAGCATGGAATGTCTTTCCATTTCTTTGTGTCTTCTTCAATTTCTTTCAAAAATGTCTTATAGTTTTCAGCATATAGGTCTTTCACATACTTGGTTAAGTTTATTCCTAGGTATTTTATTCTTTTTGCTGCAATTGCAAAAGGAATTGCTTTTTGTATTTCTTTTTCTGAGATTTCATTGTTAGTATATAGGAAGGCAATGGACTTTTGTGCGTTGATTTTGTAGCCGGCAACTTTACTGTATTCGTTGATTGTTTCTAGTAGCTTTTTGGTGGAGTCTTTAGGGTTTTCTATATATAGCATCATGTCATCTGCAAAGAGTGATAATTTAACTTCTTCATTCCCAATTTGGATGCCTTTTATTTCTTTCTCTTGCCTGATTACTCTGGCAAGGGCTTCCAACACGATGTTGAAAAGCAGAGGTGATAGGGGACATCCCTGTCGTGTTCCTGAACGTAGAGCAAAGGGCTTCAGTTTTTCTCCATTAATTATGAGATTAGCAGAGGGCTTGTCATATATGGCCTTTATTATGTTAAGGTATTTTCCTTCTATACCCATTTTATTAAGTGTTTTAATCATAAATGGATGTTGTATCTTGTCAAATGCTTTTTCTGCATCAATTGATATAATCATATGATTTTGTCCTTTATTTTGTTTATATGATGTATCACATTGATGGATTTGCATACGTTGAACCATCCTTTTGCCCCGGGGATGAACCCCACTTGGTCGTGATGAATAATCTTTTTAATGCTTTGTTGTATTCGATTTGCTAGAATTTTATTTAGGATTTTTGCATCGGTATTCATCAGAGATATTGGTCTGTAGTTTTCCTTTTTTGTGCTGTCCTTACCAGGTTTTGGTATCAGGGTAATGTTGGCCTCATAAAATGAGTTAGGGAGTACTGTCTCTTCTTCAATTTTTTGGAAGAGTTTGTGCAGGATTGGTATTAGATCCTCTTTGAAGGTTTGGTAGAATTCACTAGTGAAGCCATCTGGTCCCGGACTTTTGCTTTTGGGAAGGTTTTGTATGACTGATTCAATTTCGTTACTGGTGATCGGTCTGTTTAGATTTTCCAGTTCTTCACGGTTCAGCCTTGGAAGGCTATATGTTTCTAAGAACTTGTCCATTTCTTCTAGGTTGTTGAATTTGGTGGCATATAGTCCTTCATAGTATTCTTGGATGATCCTTTGTATTTCTGTGGTGTCCGTGATAACTTCCCCTTTTACGTTTCTGATTTTGTTGATCAGTGTCTTCTCTCTTTTTATCTTAGTAAGTCTAGCCAAGGGTTTGTCAATCTTGTTAATCTTTTAAAAGAACCAGGTCTTTGTCACATTAATTTTTTCTATTGTCTTTTTGTTGTCTATTTCATTTAGTTCTGCTCTAATTTTTGTTATTTCCTTTCTTCTGCTGACCTCGGGTTTTACTTGTTCTTCTTTTTCTAGTTCTTTAAGGTGTAACATGAGGTTATTTATTTGGGAGTTTTCTTGTTTCTTGAGATAGGCCTGTAATGAGATAAATTTCCCTCTTAAAACTGCTTTCGCTGCATCCCAAAAATTTTGGTAGGATGTATTTTCATTGTCATTTGTTTCTATGTATCTTTTGATCTCTCCTCTATCTTCTTCTTTGACCCAGTCCTTCTTTAAAAGTATGTTGTTTAATCTCCATGTATTTCTGTTTTTCCCCCCTTTCTATTTATAGTTGATATCCAATTTCAAAGCCTTGTGATCAGAGAATATGCATGGTATGATTTCAATCTTCTTAAATTTGTTGAGACTGATTTTATGTCCCAATACATGGTCTATCCTTGAGAATGTTCCATGTACACTAGAGACGAATGTATAGTCTGATGTTTTAGGATGAAGTGCTCTATATATGTCAATTATGTCCATTTCATCTAATGTGTCATTTAGGGCTACTATTTCATTATTTATTTTCTGTTTGGATGATCTATCCATAGCTGTCAATGATGTATTTAAGTCCCCTAGTATAATTGTGTTTTGGTCAATTTCTCCCTTTAGTTCTGTTAGTAGTTGCTTGGTGTATTTTGGTGCTCCCTGATTGGGGGCATAAATATTGATGACTGTTAGGTCTTGTTGTACAGTCCCCTTCACCATTATGAAATGTCCATCTTTGTCTCTTGTTATCTTTTTCACCTTGAAGTCTGTTTCATCTGATATCATTATGGCTACACCTGATTTTCTCTGGGCACCATTTGCTTGGAGTGTCAATTTCCACCCTTTTACTTTGAGTCTACGCTTGTCCTTGTAGCTGAGATGTGTCTCTTGGAGACAGCATATGGTTGGGTTTAGTTTTTTGATCTAATCTGCTACTCTGTGCCTTTTTATTGGTGAGTTCAGTCCATTTACATTTAGGGAGATTATTGATATGTGAGGATTTCCTGTCATTCTATCTTTAGTTTTCTGGTAAGGCTGTGTCTCCATTGTTTCTTTGCCTTTTTGTTGTTGTCTATTATTTCTGTGTGGTGGTATTCTATGATGTTTCCCTCTGTTTCTTCTTTTATTTCAGTATATATTTCAGTTCTGGATTTTTTTGAGTGGTTACCCTTAAGTTTATGTAAAAGAAAGTTTGAGATTTAGAGTATTCCATTATCTTCAGCACGCTTACTTTCTCCATTCCCATATTCCAGTTCAGGCCTTTACTCTCCCCCTATTTTGAGTTTTGGTTGCCACAAATTGTCCCTGTTGATGGTGGTCGAATAGCCTCCTTTAGTATTTCTTGTAGTGCAGGTCGTGTATTAGAAAATTCCCTCAGCTTCTGTATGTCTGGAAAGGTCTTTATTCCTCCTTCATATCTAAAGGATATCTTTGCTGGATATATTATTCTTGGCTCATGATTTCTCTCTTTCAATAGTTTGAATATGTGGTTCCACTCCCTCCTGGCCTGTAGAGTTTCTGCTGAAAAATCTGATGATAATCTAATGGGCTTTCCTTTGTAAGTTACCGTCTTCTTTTCCCTGGCTGCCTTGAGGATTCTTTCTTTGTCGTTGATTTTAGACAGCTTCAATACAATGTGCTTTGGAGAAGACCTGTTGTGATTGAGGTAACTAGTGGTTGTATTTGCTTCTTGGATTCGAGGGTCCAGTTCTGTCCTCAAATTTGGGAAGTTCTCATCGACAATTTGTTTGAATATATTCTCTGTTCCCTTCTCTCTTTCTTCTCCTGCTGGTATGCCCATTATTCTTATATTGCTCTTTCTGATGGAATCAGAAAGTTCTTGTAGAGTTCTTTCATATCTTTTAAGTCTCCAGTCTCTTTCTTCTTCCATCTGTGTCATTTCCAGGTTTCTATCTTTGATGTCACTGATTCTTTCCTCCATCTGGTCAGCTCTACTATCTAAGCTGGTTATTTCATTCTTAATTTCTTCTATTGAGTTCTTAATCTCCAGAAATTCTATTTGGTTCCTTTTTAAAATTTCAATCTCTTTTGTGAAATGCTCATGCTCTTCTTTGATTGAGTTTCTGAGTTCATTTAACTGCCTATCTGTGTTTTCTTGTATCTCGTTGAGTTTTTGCAGAACTGCAATCTTGAATTCTCTGTCATTTAAGTCACATATTTCTGTATCTTTAAGTGCCTTCTCTGGAGATTCTTCACTTTCTTTCTGAGCTATCTTGTTGCCTTGGTTATTCATGGCGATTACCGGTTTACTATTTCTCTTCCTAGACATCTACAGGAGTGACTTCTGCAACAGGTTGATAGGAAGAGGTCTTTCCTTTGTTTGCCAGTACTTGTTGGTAGAATGTTTTATTATTTCTCCAACTGCAACTTATTTTTCTTCTCCCACACGGTAGTGCTATGTTTTCTCTGCACTATTCCAACCTCTCACACAATGGGGGGATTCCCTGGGAGATGGGCTTCTCCTCTGTTAATAGTTCGTCTAGGTCACAGGGCGCAGTGTCCCAGTGGGTATGCGGAGAGCTTTTGATGTTCCAAAGCTCTTCCAGCTCCTGATTCAGAGCCCGTATGTTTCAGCAGTTCTGTTTACTCCTGCAGGGATCCGCCCAGATAGGTGGGATCAGGGGCGGGGTGAGTTGTGAGAGGTGGCCCAGAGCAATGGCGGCGACCACCACCATGGCCGGTCCCGCCTCCACAGCTCTGTCCCCTTTGCCGGAACCAGTTGGGCTCCGAACCCGTGTCTGCGGTCCAGAGTTCTCAAAATAGCAAATTCTCTGTTGTTTTGATCTGACACCGCCACTGTTTCGCTTCTAGCACCGGGCAGGTGGGGGTGGGGCGAGCTCTGGGATGGTAGGGAGGGGGCGGCTAGTCTCAGTGCCTGAGGCTCCATTCTCTGCTCGGCAGTGCGGGCTTAAACCACCGTTTTCAGCCTTTTTCCTTCAGTCTTTACTCCGAGATCTCTGCCGTGAGCGTTGGGTTCAGCCATGTTATATGCTGTCCCCTCAGCCCTGTGGAGCCCTGGCGGAGCCCTAGCAGTCTGATCTCCCGCAGCTGCGGCAGTTCCGGGAAGCAGCGAGCTCGGTGCACTCTGCGAGGTCTGCGTCCTGCGCCCGCGCGGTTCCGTCTCCGCGCACTTCTCCCTTTCCTCCTCCCTCCACTCGTGCCAATCTCCCACCTGTAGGTGATTTCAGTCGGTAGTGGGCCTTTTCGTCTTGCCTGTCTGCTGTGTAGAGAGTCCTTTGTGGAGTTTTTGTTGTTTGATTCTTTGTAAATTCCAGGGGAGCTTTACAGAGGCTCACCTCACTCTGCCATTTTTCCGGAAGCTGATCCCTTTATTATTTTTTAATGTTCTCTTTCATGTTTGATACTAATAATTTGTATCTTCTCTCTTTTTTTTTCTTGGTTAACCTGGCTAAAGGTTGTTCAGTTTTATTAATCTTTTCAAAGAACCAGCATTTGGCTATGGTTCATTTGGTTATGATTTTCTTTATTGATTTCATAATTTCAAGTTTATTGATTTTTTCCTTAATTTTTGCTATTTCTTTTCTTCTGCTTAATATGGATTTAATTTGCTCGTCTTTTTTCTAGTTTCTAAAGGTGGAAGCTTAAATTATTAATTTTAGATTTCTTATTTCCCAATATGCATTTTTTTCTGACCGTGTCTTTTTTTTTAATTAAAATTTATTGGAGGTGACAATGATTAGTAAAATTACATAGCTTTCAAGTGTACAATTCTGTAATACATCATCTATATGTCACATTGTGTGTTCACCACCCAGAGTCAGTTCTCCTTCCATCACCATATTTCTGATCCCTTTTCCCTAATCTACCGCTCCCCCCCCTTACCCTCTGGTAACCACTACACTATTGTCTGTGTTTATGAGTTTTTGTTTCTTTTTTTGTTTGTCTTGTTCCTTTGTTGTTTTCAGTTTTTTTTTAAATTTTATTTTATTAAATTTATTGGGGTGACAATTGTTAGTAAAATTACATAGATTTCAGGTGTACAATTCTGTATTACATCATCTATAAATCCCATTGTGTGTTCATCACCCAGAATCAGTTCTCCTTCCATCACCATATATTCGATCCCCCTTACCCTCATCTCCCACCCCCTCCACCCACCCCCCTTACCCTCTGGCAACCACCAAACCATTGTCTGTGTCTATGAGTTTCTGTTTCTCATTTGTTTGTCTTGTTCTTTTGTTGCTTTTGGTTTATATACCACATATCAGTGAAATCACATGGTTCTCTGCTTTTTCTGAATTATTTTGCTTAGCATAATAATCTCAAGATCCATCCATGTTGTCGCAAATGGCATTATTTCATCTTTTCTTATGGCAAAATAGTATTGTATTGTGTGTATATACCACATCTTTATCCAATCATCTACTGAGGGACACTTTGGTTGTTTCCATGTCTTGGCCACCATAAATAAAGCTGCAATGAAAATAGGAGCACATATATATTTATGGATAAATGTTTTCAGATTTTTTAGGTATATATCCAGGAGAGGGATTGCTTGATGATATGGTAATTCTATTCTTAATTTTTTGACGAACCTCCACACTGCCTTCCATAACGGCTGCACCAGTTGGCATTCCCACCAACAGTGTATGAGGGTTCCTCTTTCTCCACAGCCTCTCCAACATTTGTTATTATTTGTCTTGCTGATGATAGCCATTCTAACCTGTGTGAGACCACAATATCTCATTGTGGTTTTTATTTGCATTTCTCTGATGATTAGTGATGTTGAGCATTTTTTTCATATGTCTATTTGCCATTTGTATGTCCTCTTTGGAGAAATGTCTCTTCAGGTCTTCTGCCCATTTTTCAATTGGGTTTGTTTTTTTGTTGTTGATTTTCATGAGTTCCTTGTATATTCTGGATATTAGCCCCTGTGTCTTTCAATGAAGTGACTCTCTTGTGAGGGTATTGCTTTCTTATCCATTCAGTCATCTTATCTTTTGACTGGATCATTTAATCCATTTATATTGAAAGTCATTGTTGATAGGTAGTTATTGACATTTGATTATTCTATTTATATATTATTTATTTATTTATTTATTTATTTATTTAATTTATTTATATTTTTGTCTTAAAGAAGTCCCTCTAAAATTTCTAGTAATACTGGTTTGGTGTTGATGAACCCCTTTAGCTCTTTCTTGTCTGGGAATCTCTTGATGTGCCATTCGATTCTAAGTGACAGCTTTGTTGGGTAAAGTAATCTTGGTTATAAGTCTTTGCTTTTCATCACTGAATATTCTGGGCTCACCCCTTCTGGCCTGCAAAATTTCTGTTGAGAAATCAGCTGACAGTCTTATAGGAGCTCCCTCGTGCATAACTAACTGCTTTCTCTTGCTTGCTTTTTGATTCTCTCTTTGTGTTTAGCATTTGACATTTTAATTATGATGTGTCTTGGTGTGGGCCTGTTTGGGTTCGTCTTGTTTAGGACTCTCTGTGCTTCCTGGGCTTGTGTGTCCATTTCCTTTACCAGGTTAGAGAAGTTTTCTGTCATTATTTCTTCAAGTAGGTTTTCTTTTCTCTCTTGTTTTTTAAAAGTTTATTAGGGTGACAATTGTTAGAAAAGTTACACAAATTTCAGGTATACAAATCTGTACTACATCCTCTATAAATCACATTGTGTGTTCACCACCCAGAGTCAGTTCTCCTTCCATCACCATATATTTGATGCCCTTTACCCTCAGGCGCCACTCTCCTCACCCTTACCCTCTGGTAACCATTAAACTATTGTCTGTGTCTATGAGTTTTTGTTTCTCATTTGCTTGTCTTGTTCTTTTGTTGTTTTTGGTTTATATACCACATATCAGTGAAATCATGGGGTTCTCTACTTTGTCTGTCTGACAATTTCACTTAGCATCATAATCTCAAGACCCATCCATGTTGTCACAAATGGTCCTATTTCATCTTTTCTTACCACCGAATAGTATTCCATTGTGTATATATACCACAACTTCTTTATCCATTCATCTATCAAAGGACATTTTGGTTGTTTCCATGTCTTGGCCACCATAAACAAAGCTGCAATGAACATTGGAGCACACGTGTCTTTATGGATAAATGTTTTCAGATATTTTGGGTAGATACCCAAAAGAGGGATTGCTGGGTCATATGGTAATTCTGTTCTTAATTTTTTGAGGAACCTCCACACTGCCTTCCATAGTGGCTGCACCAATCTGCATTCCCACCAATAGTGTATGAGGGTTCCTTTTTCTCCACAGCCTCTCCAACACTTGTTAATATTTGTCTTGTTGATGATAGCCATTCTAACTGGGGTGAGGTGATATTGTATTGTGGTTCTTATTTGCATTTCTCTGATGATTAGTGATGTTGAACATTTTTTCATATGTCTATTGGCCATTTGTATGTCCTCTTTGGAGAAAAGTCTCCTCAGGTCCTCTGCTCATTTTTTAAGTGGGTTGTTTTTTTTTTGTTGAGCTGTATGAGTTCCTCGTATATTTTGGATATTAGCACTTAATCAGCGGCACTGTTTGCAAAAATCTTCGTGAATTCAGTTGGTTGCCTCTTTATTTGTCGATGGTTTCTTTTGCTGTGCAGAAGCTTTTAAGTTTTCCATAGTTCCATTCATTTACTTTGGCTTTCACCTCCCTTGCCTTGGGAGTCAAATTCCTAAAATGCTCTTTGAACCCAAGCTCCATAAGTTTAGTACCTACATTTTCTTCTATGCAGTTTATTGTTTCAGGTCTTATGTTTAGGTCTTTGATACACTTTGAGTTAATTTTGGTACATGGTGACAGAGAGCAGTCCAGTTTCATTCTTTTGCATGTGGCTTTCCAATTCTGCCAGCACTATTTATTGAAGAGGCTGTCTTTTCTCCGTTGAATGTTTTTTGCTTCATTGTTAAAAATTATCTGTCCATATTTATGTGGTTTTATTTCTGGGTTCTCCTTTCTATTCCATTGGTCTTTTTTTCTTTTTTAATTTTATTTTATTAAATTTATTGGGGTGACAATTGTTAGTAAAATTACATAGATTTCAGGTGTACAATTCTATATTACATCATCTATAAATCCCATTGTGTGTTCATCACCCAGAGTCAATTCTCCTTCCATTGGTCTTTGTGTGTGTTTTTCTACCAATACCATGCTGTTTTGATTATTGTTGCCCTATAGTACAAGCTAAAATCAGGGACTGTGATACCTCCAGTATTGTTCTTTTTCCTTAAGATTGCTTTGGCTTTCGGGGTCTTTTGTGGTTCCAAACAAATCTGATGATTTTTTGTTCTATTTCTTTTAAAAATGCCATTGGGATTTTGATGGGGATTGCACTAAATCTGTATATTGCTTTGGGTAATATGGCCATTTTAACTATGTTGATTCTTCCATTCCATGAGCATGGAATGTCTTTCCATTTCTTTGTGTCTTCTTCAATTTATTTTTAAAATGTCTTGTAGTTTTCAGCATATAGATCTTCATGTCTTTGGTTAAGTTTATTCCTAGGTATTTTATTCTTTTTGCTGCAATTGCAAAACGAATTGTTGTTGTTTTGTTTTTTTTTTGTTTTTTTTTTTTTGTATTTCTTTTTCTGAGATTTCATTGTAGTATATAGGAATGCAATGGACTTTTGTAAGTTGATTTTGTAGCCAGCAACTTTACTGCATTCGTTGATTGTTTCTAAGAGCTTTTTGGTGGGGTCTTTAGGGACTTTTATATATAATGTCATGTCATCTGCAAAGAGTGACAATTTAACTTCTTCATTCCCAATTTGGATGCCTTTTATTTATTTGTCTTGCCTGATTGCTCTGGCGAGGACTTCCAACGCTATGTTGAAAAGCAGAGGTGATAGAGGACAGCCCAGTTGTGTTCCTGAATGTAGAGCAAAGGGCTTCAGTTTTTCACCGTTAATTATGAGATTAGCTGAGGGTTTGCCATATATGCACTTTATTATGTTATGGTATTTTCCTTCTATACCTATTTTATTAAGTGTTTTAATCATAAACCGATGTTGTATCTTGTCAAATGCCTTTTCTGCATCAATTGATATAATCATATAATTTTTGTCCTTTATTTTGTTTATGTGATGTATCACATTGATGGATTTGCATATGTTGAACCACCCTTGTGCCCCTGGGATAAACCCCACTTGGTCGTGATGAGTAATCTTTTTAATGGATTGTTGCATTAGATTTGCTAGAATTTTGTTTAGGATTTTTGCATCTGTATTCATCAGGGATAAAGGTCTGTAGATTTTTTTTGTGTTATCCTTACCAGATTTGGTATCAGCGTAATGTTGGCCTCATAAAATGAGTTAGGGAGTACATTCTCTTCTTCAATTTTTTGGAAGTGTTTGAGCAGGATTGGTATTAGATCCTCTTTGAAGGTTTGGTGGAATTCACTAGTGAAGCCATCTGGTCCCGGACTTTTGCTTTGGGAAGGTTTTGGATGACTGATTCAATTTCCTTACTGGTGATCAGTCTATTTAGGTTTTTCCAGTTCTTCATAATTCAGCCTAGGAAGACTATATGTTTCTAAGAACTTGTCCATTTCTTCTAGGTTATTGAATTTGGTGGCATATAGTCCTTTATAATAGTATTCTTGGATGATCCTTTGTTTTTCTGTGGTGTCCATGATAACTTCCCCTTTTTCATGTCTGATTTTATTTATTAGTGTCTTCTCTCTTTTTATTAGTGAGTCTAGCCAAGGGTGTCAATTTTGTTAATCTTTTCAAAGAACCAGCTCTTTGTCACATTAATTTTTTCTATTGTCTTTTTGTTCTCTATTTCATTTAGTTCTGCTCTGATTTTTATTATTTCCTTTCTTCTGCTGACCTTGGGTTTCATTTGTTCTTCTGTTTCTAGTTCTTTAAGGTGTAACGTGAGGTTATTTTGGATTTTTCTTATTTCTTGAGATAGGCCTGTAATGAAATAAATTTCCCACTTAAAACTGCTTTCGCTGAATCCCAAAAATTTTGGTAGGATATATTTTCATTCTCATTTGTTTCTATGTAGCTTTTGATCTCTCCTCTAATTTCTTCTTTGACCCAGTCATTCTTTAAAAGTATGTTGTTTATTCTCCATGTAGTTGTGTTTTTTCCTGGTTTCTTTTTGCAGTTGATATCCAATTTCAAAGCCTTGTGATCAGAGAATATGCATGGTATGATTTCAATTCTGAAATTTGCTAGGCTAATTTCATGTCCCAATATGTGGTCTTACCTTGAGAATATTTCATGTATACTAGAAAAAACTGTATAGTCTGATGTTTTGGATGAAGTGCTCAATAAATGTCAATTGTGTCAGTTTCATTTAGTGTGTCATTTAGGGCTGCTAGTTCTTTATTTTCTGTTTGGATGATCTATCCAAGCTGTCAATGATGTATTTAGGTCCTCTTGTATAATTGTGTTTTAGTCAATTTCTCCCTTTAGTTCTGTTAGTAGTTGCTTGGTATATTTCAGTGTTTCCTGGTTGGAGGCATAAGTATTGATGACTGTTATGTCTTCTTGTTGTATAGTCCCCTTTACCATTATGAAATGTTACCTTTTCCACCCTGAAGTCTGTTTCATCTGATATCAATATAGCTAAACCTGATTTTCTCTGGATACCATTTGCTTGGAGTGTCAATTTCTACCCTTTCACTTTGAGTCTATGCTTGTCCCTGTAGCTGAGATGTGTCTCTTGGAGACAGCATATGTCTGGGCTTGGATTTTTGGTCCAATCTGCTACTCTGTGCCTTTTTATTGGTGAGTCAGTCCATTTAAATTTAGGGTGATTATTGATATGTGAGGATTTCCTATCATTCTATCTTTAGCTTTCTGGTAGACTGTGTCTCCATTATTTCTTTGCCTTTTTGTTGTTATTATTTCTGTGATGTGGTATTCTATGAGTTTTTCCCTCTGTTTCTTGTTTTATTACAGTATATGTTTCAGTTCTCGATTTTTTTTTTTGAGCGGTTACCACTAAGTTTATGTAAAATAAAGTTTTATATTTAGAGTATTCCATTTTCTTCAGCATGCTTACTTTCTCCACTCCCTTGTTCCAGTTCAGGCCTTTACTGTCCACATTTTTATGTTTTGGTCGCCACAAATTGTTCCTGTTGATGGTGGTCGAATAGCCTCCTTTAGTATTTCTTGTAGTGCAGGTCGTGTATTAGAAAATTCCCTCAGCTTCTGTATGTCTTGAGAGGTCTTTATTCTTCCTTCATATCTAAAGGATATCTTTGCTGGGTATATCATTCTTGGCTCATAATTTCTCTATTTTAATTGTTGAAATATTTGGTTCCACTCCCTCCTGCCTTATAGAGTTTCTGCTGAGCAATCTGATGATAATGTAATGGGCTTTCTTTTGTGGGTTCCTTTGTAGGTAGGTTATTGTCTTCTTTTCCCTGGCTGCCTTTAGGAGTCTTTTGTTGTCATTGATTTTTGACAGCTTCAGTACAATGTGCCTTGGACAAGGTTTGTTGGGGTTGAGGTAATGAGGTGTTTTATTTGCTTCTTGGATTCGAGGGTCCAGTTCTTTCCACTAGTTTGGGAAGTTCTCGTCAACTATTTGTTTGAATATACTCACTGTTCCCTTCTCTCTTTCTTCTCCTTCTGGTATGCCCATTATTCTTATATTGCTCTTTCTAATGGAGTCATAAAGTTCTTGTAGAGTTCTTTCATTTCTTTTAAGTCTCAAGTCTCTTTCTTCTTCCATCCGTGTCTTTCCAGATTTCTGTCTTCGATGTTACTGATTCTTTCCTCCATCTGGTAAACTCTAGTACCTAAGATGGCTATTTCATTCTTAATTTCTTCTATTGAGTTCTTAATCTCCAGAAATTCAATTTTGTTCTTTTTTAAAATTTCAATCTCTTTGGTAAAATGTTCATGTTTTTCTTTGATTGTGTTTCTGAGTTTATTAAACTGCCTTTCTGTATTTTCTTGCATCTCATTGAGTTTTTTAAGAACTGCAATCTTGAATTCTCTTTCATTTAAGTCACATATTTCCATATCTTTAAGTTCGTTTTCTGGAGACTTTTCACTTTCTTTCTGAGTTGTCTTGTTGCCTTGGTTATTCATGGCAATTACTGATTTATTATTTCTCTTCCTAGACATCTACAGGAGTGGGTTCTGCAAAAGGTTGATAGGGAGAGGTCTTTCTTTTGTTTTCCATTACGTGTTGGTAGAATGTTGTATTTTGTCTCTGACTGCAGCCTTTTTTTCTGTCACACTGCAGTGTTTTCGCCTGTGTCATAGGGTGCCGTGTTCGTGTGGGGATGCAGAGAGTTTTTGAAGATCCAAAGATATTCCTGCACCAGATTCAGAGCCCTTGTGTTTCATCAGTTCTGTTTACTCCTACAGAGGTCTGCCCAGATAGGTGGGGACAGGGGCGGGGTGGGTTGTGAGAGGTGGCCTAGAGCAATGGCGGCGACCACCACCACAGCGAGTCCTACATCCACAACTCCCTCCCCTTTTCTGGAATTAATTGGGCTGCGAAATTTTGTCTGTGAACTACAGTTCTCAGAATTGCAAATATTCTGTTCTTTTGATCTGACACTGTTACTGTTCCACTTCTAGCACTGGGCAGGTGGGTGTGGGGTGAGCTCTGTGAGTGTAGGGATGGGGTGGCTATTCTCAGTGCCTAAGCCTTGCATTCTCTGCTGGGCAGTGAGGGCTTAAACCACTGTTTTCAGCCTTCTTTCCTCAGTCTTTGCTCCGAGGTCTCTGCCATGAGTGTTGGTTTCAGCCATGTTATATGCTGTCCCCTCAGCCCTGTGGGCCATAAGCGGAGCCCTAGCAGTCCGAGTTCTTCCCTCTCCTGCAGCTGTGGTAGTTCCAGGATGCAGCAAGCTCAGAGCACTGAGTTAGGTCTGCATCGTGTGCCTGCGGCTTCCGTCTCCGCACTTCTCCCTTCCCTCCTTCCCTGATAGCACAATTTGCCCACCTTTAGGTGAGTTCAGTAGTGAACCTCTTTGTCTTGCCTGTCTGCTGTGCAGAGAGTCCTTTGAGGAGTTATAGTTGTTTGATTTGTAGTAAATTCCAGGGAATATTTCCAGAGTCTTACCTCACGCTGCCATTTTGATGACATCACTCTAATTTAGTTCTTTTTCTTTAGTTTTATCCTGTTCTTTAATGTGGGATGTTTCCTTGTCTGATTTTGGCTGATTCTCTGTGTTTGTATGTATTAGATAGATCTGCTCTGTCTCCCAGTCTTGCCAGAGTGGCCTTATGTAATGGGTATCCTATGGGGCCCAGGGGCACATTCTCCATGGTCACTTGAGTTCGGTGCTCCAGGGGTAACCCTTGTGTGAATTGTGTGTGACCTCCTGTTGTAGTTGAGCCTTGATTGCTCATGGACCCTTAAGCTGCTGACTGGGAGAGCTGGCCATGACTACAGCAGACAAGATGTTATGCAGGGGCTGACCCACAGAGCAATTGATTTAGTGGGACTCTGATGCAGCCAAGTCTGCCCTTTGGATGTGTCATTTGTGGAGTTAGTTGGTAGTGCAATGGTTTTGTTTGAAGCTGGCCATTAGATGTGTTGTAAGGGGCTCCAGTGCAGACCAAGGTCATTTGCAACTTGTGCCCTGATTGGGGTCACTTGGTGGGAACTACAAAGTGATCTGACATTGGTAGCCATTTATGATGGGCTTGGTGGCTCTTTGGAGAGGCTATGCAGTGAACTGAGGCAGGCTTCCACTAGTGCCAGGCTTGGGACCCTTTGGTGGATATCACTTGTGCTGGGCTTTTGGCTACTTAGTTGAATCTATGTTCCAAACTAACATTGGCCATAGCTTATGATATGGTTGGGGCCATCTCCTGGTGTTACGATACAAGTGGAGACCAGTTTCCATTTGTGCCAGGCTTGGGGTTGCTTACCACTGTACGGGGCATGCCGAGGGCAGCTGCTACATGTTTGGGGTTGTGGACCTTTGAGAGATTTCAGTAACGTTTGCATCTATCAAAACAGGTATGTGTAAAAGCTGCTGGAAGAGGTTTGACTGGATTTGTGAGTTGTGTGAGTCCGGATCTAAGGTAATCACCAGGATGGGGTGAAAGGCATTAGCCAAACTAATGGAGAGCATAAATGTTGTGCTTGCCTGTGCTTGCTGGTTAGATGGGAAAAGTATTCAATAAAGGAACAATGGTGCCTGCCAGCACTTCTGTCCTGGAGAGAGCTGCCATGACCGCTGCCCTTTCAGCCATCACCCTGAAGGTAGTCAATTTAATTCTTTGCCACATGTGCCTGGAGCAATTTGAGCTGCTATCCTTGTGCCGGAGCCCAAATTGAGTGAGCTTGTGAGTGTTTCCATGCATGGGCCCCTCAAATGAACACCTAGGACTCCAGTAGCTCTTTGTTTCACTTGAATGCAATCCCTGCTGGTTTCTACAGCCAGATGTTGTGGGGACTCCTCTTCTTGACAATTATGTGCAATGCTGGGGAGCCCAGTGTGGGGCTGGGACCCTGCGTTCCTCAGTGGGGACTTCCGCGGCCAAGATATCCCTCCCAATTCTTAACTCCCAAACTGTGGTGTCAGACCTGCCCAGTCCTCATCCCCACCCCTCTTATCAGTCTTATCATGGCTTCTCTTTATATTCTTAGTCATAGAAATTTTGTTTAGCTAATCTCCAGGTGGTTCTCAATGGTGGTTGTTCTACAATTTAATTGTAATTTTCATGGGGTCATGGAAAAAGGTGAGCAGAGTCTATCTACTCTGTCATCTTGATGGAAGGCCTCTGTATGATTATTTCATTTTTAAAAGTTATTATATATATAAAAAACTATATATATATGTATAGTTTTTTCTTGCTAAATATGTACATATGCATTGTATATTCCTGTTTAATCAGTTAAGAATAAACATAGGGTGCTGGGCAAGCCAAATAATCATGAAAAATATTAAGCCTTATCAAGAAAAGGAAGACTTTTTTGTTCTGTTTCTTTAAAAAATGCCATTGTGATTTTGATGAGGATTGCATTAAATCTGTATATTGCTTTGGGTAATATGGCCATTTTAACTATGTTGATTCTTCCAGTCCATGAACATGGAATGTCTTTCCATTTCTTTGTGTCTTCTTCAATTTCCTTTAAAAATGTCTTTAGTTTTCAGTGTATAGGTCTTTCACATCCTTGGTTAAGTGTGTTCTTAGTTATTTTATTCTTTTTGCTGTAATTAATTGCAAGCAAAATTGCTGAGGTCTCATTGTTAGTACATAGGAATGCAATGGATTTTTGTACATTGATTTTGTGACTGGAAACTGTTCTGTATTCGTTTATTGTTTCTGATAGATTTTTGGTGGAGTCTTTAGGGTTTTCCATAAAATGGGCAGAGGACCTGAATAGATATTTCTCCAAAGAGGACATACAGATGGTCAACAGACATATGAAAAGATGCTCAACATCACTAATCATCAGAGAAATGCAATTAAAAACCACAATGAGATATCACCTCACCCCAGTTAGAATGGCTATCATCAACAAGACAAAAAGTAACAAGTGTTGGAGAGGGTGTGGAGAAAAAGGAACCCTCATACACTATTGGTGGGAATGCAGATTGGTACAGCCAGTATGGAAGGCAATGTGGATGTTCCACAAAAAATTAAGAATGGAATTACTGTATGACCCAGCAATTCCTCTCCTGGGTATATACCCAAAAAAGCTGAAAACATTTATCCATAAAGACAAGTGTGCTGCAATGTTCACTGCAGCTTTACTTACAGTGGCCAAGACATCAAAACATCCAAAGTGTTTGTCGTGCAGGGGACCCTGCCCGCTGCGCCATGTGTCATGCAGGTCGGCAGGCGGGGGCTTAGCTCCCGCTCCCCACATAAGAACGCAGGATATGGTGAGGCCAAAAAGGAACACCCACGGAGCCATAGGTAGGGGAGTCATACTACCACAGTCTTGCTGGCAGCTGGGCTGGGGATACAGGAAGCAGGAGCCACACTGTCTGCAGCCTGCTGTCCACTTCTCTGCAATCCGCAACCCACACTCCGCCGTGCTAACTGAAATCCACGCTTGCCAGCCCAGCCACCATCTTCTTGCTAGCCCCCATTTTCTGCGAGCATAGCCACAGCAGTTATATTAGTGGCCAATGGCTCACTGGTTACAGCTGACGGCCAACTAGCCACAGCTGATGGCCATCCAATCACAGTTGATGGCCATTTACTACCCGAGTGAGCACCTTTCCACGTGAGGCTGAGAGCCTGGAAACTGCACTCCTGGCTCTGCCCCAACACTCCACCCCTACAGGGTCTCACCTCACAATCTATGTGACAAGCGTCTTCCGCGAGGGGCCCTGTGCGAGGAGCCTGGAGGTGAATGCAATACCCGAGACACAGCCAGGCTCTCTGGACACAGCTAGGGTTTCTCAGGGCACCACCAGTCCTTCTGGGCATCGCCAGACTTTCTGGGCTTCTTAGGGTACAACCAGTTTCCCCAGGCACAGCCAGGGCCTCTCAGGGCACTGCCACTCTCTCTGGGCACAGCCAGACTTCCTGGGCTCAGCCAGGGTTCTCAGGGTACCACCAGTCTTTCTGGGCACAGCCAGTCTTTCTCACATATTTTCCATGGCGGCTGGTCGAGACACAAAAGCAAACATCTGCCAGTTCCACTTCAGACAGTGAGGCCGAGAGTGAGCACCTTTCCATGTGAGGCCAAGAGCCTGGAAACTACACTCCTGGCTCTGTCCCCACAGTGTTCTTCGATCGGTGATTGGATAAAGAAGATGTGGTATATATACAGAATGGAATACTATTCTGTCATAAGAAAATGTGAAATAGTGCCATTTGTGACAACATGGATGGATCTTGAGATTATGCTAAGCAAAATAAGTCAGGGAGAAAAAGTCGAGAACCATATGATTTCACTGATATGTGGGATACAAAACTGAAAGCAACAAAGAAACAAGACAAAGAAACAAAAATGGACAGACATAGGCAATAGTTTAGTGGTTGGGGGGAAGGGAGTGGTAGATGAGTGTAAAGGAGATCCAATATATGGTGACGAAAAGAGAACTGACTCTGGATGGTGAACACACAATGTGACACATATTTCTCTGAAAATAAGACCTAACCGCAAAATACGCCCTAGCATGATTTTTCAGGATGCTCATAATATAAACCCTACCCCCAAAATAAGCTCCCGTTAAGATCTTCAGCCAGACGGATGCATTTAGTATGTCCACTGTAACACACGATGGACGTATTGAATTATAAAATAATGTTTATAATTAAATATAAATAAATAATATTGACATTAATGCTTAAATGATAATATAAATTATAATTATTTGTAAATAACCAATCGGACTACAGAAAAATGCACGAATAACGTGTGTACTTGATAACAAATGAACGTGGTTGTGTCTAATATGAATCTTCATAATTCAATACGTCGTGTGTTGTAATGGATGTACTTAAGGCACTTGTGTGAAAAAACATTTTCTGAATTTTGGTGCCTGCAATTTTTTGTCTCTTTTGTGTGGCCCATCATTCTTAACTGTCATCATTTTTGTTGCCACACCTGTCTCATAAGTTTTTAATTAATATTTGATTTAATGGTAGATTTAAAGGGAATAATATTTTGACCCCCCGACAAGATGAGTGCAAAAAGAAATAGCTATTCCATTGAGTACAAGACAGGAATAGTGGAGGACTCCTGGGGCAAGAATTTTACTGCTTTCTGCAAAAGAGAAGTTGGATCTCTGAGTGGTCCGAAAATAGCGAGCAGAGTACAATAACCTCAGTCAACAGTGGATGAGGGAAATGTTAAGAAGCACAAGTGTGGATCAGCTCGGCGACCATTATTTCCTGAGCTGGAAGACATCATCTATGAATGGGTTGCTGACAGGAGAGCAAAGGCTTTGGTTGTGCGCAGGGCTGATATTCAAGCATTTGCCCTTGCAATGGCATCACAGTTAAAAATATCTCCAGAAGAATTCAAAGCATCAAAACATTGGCTAGATCGCTTCATTCAGCGATATGAACTGTCTCTAAGATCGACAACACTGTTCAAGCTGGAAGATACTGAAGTTATTAAATATGCACTTGCATTCAAGTCCTTTGTTGATGGCATCAACTTTTCTAAATACCACCTCTCCAACATGATTGCTATGGGTGAAACTGCAGTGTTTATGGGCCAAGGATCTCAAATGACTGTTGATCAGAGGGGTGCCTCATCAATGTAAATTGCCTCCACTGGTTATGAAAGTGCACGTGCTACCTGTATTTTGGCAATTCATCTGGATGGAAAGAAAGTCCCACCTCTAATAGTCACTAATGGCAAGAAAGATAAAGTTGAACATGTTTCAGGCATTTATGTTCTTGAAACCGAAAAAGCCTCATGCACACAAGCAGTTATAAGGAAGTTGGCCGATTTAATGCTGCCACTTGTTTTGCGCGGTGGCCAAAGACGTCTGCTAGTCTGGGATTCAGCCAGCACTCACCATGCTAAAGACACGAAGAACTTCCTTGCAGAGAGAAGAATAGATCAAATAATGATTCCCGCAGGAATGATTTCCTATCTCCAGACTCTTGATATTGCAATAAACAAGCCATTCAAGGACTGTTTGTGCATGGAAATCAATAACTACATTGAAAATAGAATGGAGAGAAATCAGCATGGAAACTTTGTGAAGGCTAGCCTGCAAGAGGTTGTGACTTGGATGAAGAATTTACTGACAGCTGTGTTGCCAATGCACTACGAGCGGGCTACATGGACAAGAAGTGCTCATTTAGGGAGAGCTCTATTGTTGGATATGAGCGATTGGGGCCAATCGCTACAGGAAATGGAATCACAAGAAATTCAAGCCAGAATTTGGGGTTTGGAGAGTTATGACGATGTTCCAGAAGATGACGGCATGACTGTATTTGAATAAATGTATGTACATGAATAAATGAATAAATGTAGATTGTTGTTGTACATGAAAAAATAAGACATCCCCTAAAAATAAGCCCTAATGCATCTTTTGGAGCAAAAATTAATATAAGACCTGGTCGTATTTTCAGGGAAATATGGTAGATGAGGTATTACAGAATTGTACACTTAAACCTATGTAACTTTACTAACCATTGTCACTCCAATAAACTGTAATTAAAAAGAAAAAAGAATGTCAGTTGGTTTCTTAAATTAATAAATTGAACACTAATCAAAATACAAATGAGTATTTTTGTCCAAGCATCGAAGCCTTTTGTACATAAGACTCTATCAACATGATGCTCCTTTAATATTCTGAGGTTCTTAGAAACAGTCACACAGATTTTGGTGTTGAACAGCAATCCTTCATTTTATTAATTTTAATATATTTATCAAATATTTTCAGACTGTTATAAAACACTGTTCTAGGCACTCTTCACATCTACTGGGTTAGGAATAAGATAATCCATATTTGAGTGACATTTCATTCTGAGAAACACTGAATAATAAATCATTTATTATGTATCTCTTAAGTATCTCTTTTCATAAAATAAGGGCAATAACACCTGGTTGGATGGACCAAATGAACTAATATATGTGAAAGGGTCATGTCTTGCCCTCCTAGACAGAAATGTCATAACAAACAGGTTTTGAATGAGTACTACTCCTCTGTCTCCCCTACTCCAAGCACCAGTATTTTGATGTAATTAATATATATTTAGGGTTCACTCCTTAACTTGGAATATTTTGAAGAGAACAAAAGACATGAGAATGAATTCACACCAGAATGACATAGTTTACTGTACAATTAACATAAGCATAATCATTTATGATATACGATATTATATAATCATATATAATAGGGTTCTAATTCACGAAGAATTGGTGAAAATCCTTGGCCAACTGTGGTTTGGTTTAGTCCAGACACTTCTTTTCTGGGTTGTCCAAATTCTGTTGATCCTCTTCTGAAAATTCCATATTGTTCTTGTTTTCAACCTGTCCTGAGATACACTGTTTGCATTAAGCTCTTTTGTCTGGTTGCAAAACTAAACTTTGATCAAAGCCTTTACCAGTTGAAACTAATCATTACTTCTTTAATACATACCTTTGCTGTCAGACTTCACCTTGGCTCACTCTCTTCCTGAAATCTGAGTACCCTACATTCTCTGTCTCCTTATGGTAAATGAATGTTAAACATAGTTCCTTTTGGTGAAGAGATACTTCCAGAACTGATCTGCCCTGAAAATGGACCTCCACTACACAAACATTTGAGCAAAAGATACTGTTAGAAATCCTCCCTGACTAGAGTAACTCAGGATTTTATTAAACATTTCATATCCACTGATGTATGGAATATAAATGTCCTTTGAAAAGTTTAACTTCTGTGATAAACTGAGTTTACTTTATTATTTCTTGGTGATTTGTGTTTTAATTTTTAAAAGTCTTGAAATCATTTCAGTTTTGGCTCAAGGGCTATAAAATCTAGTCCTTCATAAGGAAAAACATTTGGGAAATCTTGAGCTGGGAGAGATGTTAGAAAAAAAGATGAGAAAACAAGGGGACTGCAACCCTACCTTAGTCTTATAGCTTCTTTAGCCATGCCTGAGAAGACCAAGAGAAAAATGAAAAGGCAAGAAACTGAAGCAGCCTCATAGTTACAGCTACTTACGGGTTATGGCGGTTTATATTTATAATGCTTTGTAACATCAAAATGTAATTTTTTGTAAAAAAAAAAAGGCAGTAATTAGAAAAATCAAATTGAATCACCTAAATTCTTTTGAGAAAAAGGTGTTACATAAATATCTCTCAATAAATAAAATGAATTATAAGCTAATTGGTAATACTTCCTTAGTTGTTTATATATAAAGACATTAAGGCTGTTCCCTGATTCTTAGCCTCAACATGGCACCATACCACACCATGGACCCCTACTTCTTGTCTTCCCCAGTGGTGCTAGGAGGCATAGAGATTCTTAGCATCTGGTCATTACTAAAAAAAAAAAAAAAATAGAAAAAAAAAATTGTGTGTTCAGCAATAAACTTTAATTAAAACAAAACAAAACAAAAAACCTTCTCTCTATTCAAACCTCTCTATTCAAATATAGCAGAAACAACATTTTTAATTCAAGAGTCTATGTTTACTATAGGGAGATTTAAAATAAGAACAATACGATAGAAAAGTACACTTCTATGAATCACTTTTCAAAGTTCATCAACATGATCCTCAGTCTCCTCCAAGACTTTTCTTAAAGAGATCCTAGGACTCATTTGAGGAGAATAATTGAAGGATTGGAAAAAACAAAGAACAACGAAAAAACCCCAGAAGAATGTTGACATATCCTATCACATTGTTTCTCAAATAATGGCACAGAGATTTAGGTGATACATCAATGGATATTTTAAATTTCAGGTATATATTTATTTTGATGGAAATTAGAACAAACATAATTAACATATAACAGTCAATTTCCATAAATAATATTTCCTAGGATAAGGCTAAAAATTAAGTTCCTTTAAAGAAAAATATTAAGTAAACACTGAATATGGTAAAATCTGCAAATGAAACATACAAATGACTAAAGTTTGAGAAATGTTTCTTTTCTGTTCATTTCAAGTTTATGTGACTGTCTACACTACATCATTGTCTTGATTAATCAATGTTTATGTAATTAAACATTTTTATACCATAAAACTTACAGGTGAATAATTACAAGTTATTGCCTACAGAATTTCTGGTCATTAAAAAACATTTTACATCAGATTTGAAACATGACATGAATTATTTTCACTATTTATAACCTCTCCTGGGAAGATAATAAGCTACGAGTTCAAGGTCTAAATTTGTTTTCTATGCATTAAATGTTTATTTAGATGCTTTCTCTCCACTATGAATAATTTGATATTGAATTGGATGAAAAGGTCTGACAAAAAATTTCCTACCTTTATATATTCACATGATTCCCCACCCCATGAGTTAGGTGCTACTAAGTGAAGGACTGTGACTTAAGGCGTTCTCACATTTATTGTATTCACATAATTTCTCCCGAGTATGGATCTTCCTATGTTGATTAAGGTGTGCACTCTGGCTGAAGGCTTTCTCACATTCGTTACATTTATAGGGTTTCTCTCCTGTATGAGTCCTCTCATGCTGATTAAGATGTGTCCTCTGGCTAAAGGCTTTCCCACAAAAACTGCATTCATAAGGTTTCTCTCCAGTATGAAGTCTATGATGTTCAGTAAGGGATGTGATACGGCTAAAAGCTTTACCACATTGATTACATTTATAGGGCTTTTCTCCAGTATGAATTCTTAGATGTTGAGTAAAGGATGAATGTTGGCGAAAGGCTTTCCCACATTCATTGCATATAAAAGGTTTTTCTCCTGTATGAATTCTCTGATGTTGAATAAGATGTATCCTCTGGCTGAATCTTTTCCCACATTCATCACACTTATAGGGCTTCTCTCCTGTAAGGACTATTTGAGGTTGAGTAAAAGATGAGTTGTGGCTGAAGGTTGTCCTACATTCACTGGGTTTCTCTTCCATATGAACATGATTAGTAAGAAGAATATGTTGACTGAAGATTTTTCCACACTCATTATATTCATAAGTATTTTCTCTTATATAGTTTCCCTGATAGTCAATCAATCCTGAATTATGTTTGATGCTATTTCCACATGTGTCTGAATTAAGGGGTATTTTAATTGAAGAAATTCTCTCATTCATAATAATGTTTGAGTTCATTTTATAGTTTTCCCCAAATCTATTACATTCAAGGCTTCTCTCCTGTGTGATCTTCTTTTGGGTGAAAGATACTTGTTCTAAATGTCTCTGCTGGTTTTCTTGGTTAAACTCTAACTGGTAATCAAAATCCCAGAGTCCTCCTAGGATGGAGTACCAGAAACTGTCTCCTGTTAGTCTCTCCATTATCATGTCATGGGTTTGATTGTCATCAGAAATATTCTGTTTTGGAGTTGATTTTTTTATTTCAGGTCTATTTTCCCCATCTAAAAGTAATTCACAACACACAAATACTTTGCAGTATCCTCTATGTTTTGAAAAAGACATTGTTGCATAATAAATTACCAAATGAAATTGACAGTAATGGGAGCAAGGCATTGAAGAGTTTTAAAATAATGTGGCCATGTAACAAGTGGAAAGACTATAAAAAAGATGACAAGAAGCAGTAGACTAGGGGAAATTTTAAAACTTGTGGTAATCATAAAGAGATAATCCAGGAGTATCCATGGTTAAAAAGGAAAAAAAAAAGGAAATGGACAGGAGAATAAAAAATATCAGAGAATGATCTGTGTTCAGAGGTGGGAGATACTAGAGGAAAGCCGGTATTTATCGAAGACAGGTCTCATCTGTAGACTATTCTATAGTAATGACAGCTACTTGTTTATTTAAAAAGTATTTCTTCCTATTTTTAATCTTTTGTTTAAAATAATAAAAATAACACCTGTTTATAGTAACACATTCAAATAATGTGGAAAAAAATAAGAATTCTACCCCTTAAAAGTAATCATTGTTAATAGTTTGGGACCTATCTTGCCAGGCTTTTCCTATGCTCACACAAATATAAATGTAAACCATATTTAGAACAAGCATGACTCATGGACTGTTATAAAAACAAAATTTCATTTCAGTCTCCTACTACTTTAAACTTTATTTAATGGGGCATTCTTCCTCTGCTTCTAGATGAAGATTTGGGCAAGTCACATGACTTTTCCTCTAATTCTTATATAACAGATACTCCTACTGTTACATTAAGTCATAAAGTCTCTATTCAGTAATTAAAATGTTAAGTCATACTATGTAATAGTCAAAACCCTAAAACTCCCCTCCCCTGGGTCCGTTACAGAGTCATATACCTTCTTCTCTGTCCCTGCCTGCGTCTTCCCTCACTCTACTTTCTTCTTGTAGACCCCTCCCCTGACTCTACTCTCTCCATTCTAGTCTTTTCTCCAACTCTATTCTCTTCTCTTTCCACTTAACTATTTCCCTGCTCACCTCTTCCATCACTCACTACTGTTGTTTAGTTCCATTCTAACAAGGGTTAAAGGGGAGGAGCTGTATGGAGGGGGAAAAAATAAGAGATAGGGCAATTTTTGTATGGCTGGTGGTTTCATATTCTCAGCTTAGCAAAGGGTTAAATAGACTCACTTTGGGGAACTTTTATGACTCTTGGCAGGCATTTGCTGGACCCTTCTCTCTTGTAATTTCCACAATCTAGATAAAGCATCTCTATTTTGGGTAGTCCCTTAGGACCAGCCCAGGACATAAATCCTACTGAACAAGATCCAAGATCATGCTGGCTGACTCATGAAAACACTCATGATACCTTCTCCCAAAAAAACTTGTACACTGCTCTTAACTCAACCGCTTCTCCTAGCTCATGACCAAAGTTATTTCATTAGTCAGCTGTTCTTGGGCCTTGGGCTGCTTTAGCTTTTTAGATTCACACACTAGTCTTGGTCTTCTAGCCACAGGGAATGTACTAGCATACCTCATTTTATTGTGCTCCATTTTATTGCACTTTGTTCCACTTTATTGTGCTTTTACAAACTGAAGGTTTGTGGCAACTTTACATCAGCCATGTCTATTGACACTATTTACTCACTTTGCATTTGTGTCATATTTTAGTAATTCTCACAATATTTCAAACTTTTCCATTATGTTTGTTATGGTGATCTGTAATCAGTGATCTTTGATGTTAAGATTGTAATTCTTTTGGGGTGCCATGAACTGCACTCACGTAAGAGTGAAATTAATCTGTTAAATGTGTGTGTTCTGACTGCTCTGACTGGCCCTCCCTTTATCTCTCTCCTTCTCCTTGGGGCGTCCTATTCCCTGAGAAACAATATTGAAATTAAGCCAATTAACAATTTAAGTGTTCAGGTGAAAGGAAGAGTTGTACATCTCCATCTTTGAATCACAAGCTAGAAATTATTAAGCTTAGTGAAGAAGGTATGTTGAAAGCTGAGATAGGCTGAAAGCTAGGCCTCTTGTGCCAAACAGTTAGCTAAGTTGTGAATGCAAAGGAAAAGTTCTTGAAGGAATGAAAAATGCTACTCCAGTGAACACATGAATAATAAGAAATTTTAGTAGTCTGGATAGAAGATCAAACCAGCCACAACATTCTCTTAAGTGGAAGACTAATCCAGAGCAAGGCCCTAACTCTCTTTGATTCTATGAAGGCCGTGAGAAGTGAGGAAGCTGCAGAAGAAAAGTTTGAAGCTAGCAGAGGTTGGTTCATGAGGCTTAAGGAAAGAAGCCATCCCCATAACATACAAGTGCAAGGTGAAGCAGCAAGTGCTGATGGAAGAGCTGCAGCAAGTTATCCACAAGGTCTAGTTAAGACAGTGCATGAAGGTGGCTAGAGTAAACAACAGATTTGCAGTGTAGATGAAACAGCCTTATATTGGAAGAAGATGCCATTTAGGGCTTTCATAGCTAGAGAGAAGTTAATACCCAGCTTCAAAGCTTCAAAGGACAGGCCCTCTTTTTATGGGCTTATGCAACTAGTGACTTTAAGTTGAAGCCAGTGCTCACTTACCATTTCAAAAATCCTAGGGCCCTTAAGAATTATGTGAAATCTACTCTGCCTATGCTATATAAATGGAAAAATGAAGTCTGGATTGCAGCACATCTGTTTACAACATGGTTTACTGAATATTTTAAGCCCACTATTGAGACCTACTGCTCAGAAAAAGATTCTTTTCAAAATATTACTGCTCATTGACAATGCACCTAGTCACCCAAAAACTCTGATGGAGATGTACAGCAAGATTAATGTTTTCATGCCTGCTAACACAACATCCATTCTGCAGCCCATGGACCAAGGACTAATTTCAAATTTCAAGTCTTATTTAAGAAGTACACCTCATAGGGCTATTGCTGCCACAGATGGTGATTCCTCTGATGGATCTGTGTAAAGTAATTTGAAAGCCTTCTGAAAACGATTCACAATTCTAGATGCTATTACAAACACTTGTGACTCATGGGAAGAAGTCAGCATATCAACATTAACAGGAGTTTGGACGAAGTTGATTCCAACCCTCATGGATGACTTTGAGGGGTTCAGGACTTCATTGGGGGGAGGGAGTAACTACAGATGTGGTGAAAATAGCAAGAGAACTAGAATTAGAAGTGGAACCTGAAGATGTGACTGAACTGCTGCAATCTCGAGATAAAACTAACAGATGAGAAGTTGCTTCTTATGGATAACAAATTAACTAGTTTCTTGAGATAGAATCTACTCCTGGTAAAGATGCTGTGAAGATTGTTGAAATGACAACAAAGGATTTTGACTATTACATAAACCTAGTTGATAAAGCAGCAACAGGGTTTGAGAGGGTTGACTCAAATTTTGAAAAAAGCTCTACGGTGGGTAAAATGTTATCAAAGAGCATTGCATGCTACAGAGAAATCATTCATGAAAGGAAGAGTCAATTGATGCAGCAAGCTTCATTTCTTACTTTAAGAAATTGCCACAGCTGCCCCAACCCTCAGTAACCACCACCCTGATCAGTCAGCAGCCATCAGTATGGAGGTAAGACCCTGCACCAGCAAAAAGATTATGACTCACTGGACTCCCAGATGATGGTTAACATTTTTAAGCAATAAAGTATTTTTTAATTTAGTACTTATGTTTTTTAGACATAATGCTATCGCACACTTAATAGACTACAGTATAATGTAAACATAACTTTTATATGCATTGGGACATACAAAATTTATTGTGACTCACTCTGTAGTGGTGGTCTGGAACTGAACCAGCAATATCTCTGAGGTATGCCTCTAAGGTTTATCAAAACTATAGGAGTGGTGCACTTGATTATTGTCCTAAAGAGGACATTTGACCGTAGGAGTACCATTAATAGTTATGCCAGGAACTGTTCTGGGGAAATTATATGGAACTATACCATAATAATGTTTTGTAGTTTGCTTTTTTTACTCACTGCATATTATGAACACATTTCCATTTCAATAATTTCCATATAATTTTAAGGCACTTGAAATTATCTAATTTATGGATGTAGTGTACCAAAGTATTTTTAATCAGTCCACATTTAGGTCACATTGAACTTACTGTTATCACAAACAGCACAGCAGAATAGTTTGTTGGCGGAACATAAATGTAAATTTTAAAAAGAAAAAAGTGTAAGTCATAAAATTGCGAAAAACAGATCAATATGCTCAAAGATGTACAAGAAGATACATAAACAGAACTTACTTTGGTCTAAAATTATACGTGGAAAAAAGAGATTTAGAAGATTTATTTTGAACCAACTTATCATTTCAACTGAATTATCAACTGGACCACTTTATTTTCAGCTCAAAAGCTTTTGTCTGCTCAGGGACTTGACTCTAAAATGTTTGAAATGATTGGCTGGAGCTCTGAAAACTGTCTTCCACATTCTCTTAGCATCCAAATCCATAGCTGCAGGCCTAGCTCCTGGAAGCACAGATAAGTATGGTGCTCTAGGCTCCTACTGCCTAGGAACAGAGTTCAAGGCAATCATTCCCTAAGGCCTAACTTCCAGAACTTTTGTTTCCTTGTAAACATGGCAGCCTGATCAACATGACTACGGCCACTTTTGTTGATTTCCTTCTCTTCATGGCTTGTCTGAATGAGGGAAAAGGGAAAACTTGCTGCTGGTTGACAGACTTGCCACCTACTTGCTACAGTCTGTGACTGTGCACAGACTGTACAGGTACTGCTCCCCCACTGTGGATACCCTCAAGGCACGTCAGATCTTCAATGACAGGGTTGCCTATCTATCTTCCAGTTGGCTGCCAGGGGACAGTATCTAGACTCCAGATTGAGACAATGATTTTTTTGGTCTTCAAAGCAGTTTTGAAGAACTTTAGTCATTTTTGCCCCAGCTTCTCACCTAACCTCAGTCCCCATGTTAGTAAGACATGACTGCAAGTGCCTTTCAGAGGAGGGTAGACACTGATGAGGGTGAGTACCCTAATCATGCCATGTACATGGGTACATGTAAAGATGCTGTGCACTCATTACCCACTATCTACTTCCTTCCTGGTTGGGCCTTACCTGTTGAGAAACCCAATCATTCACTGAAACCCCCAAGCCCCACTTTGTACCTGTGCCTATACCCCTATCAGATTTCACACCAACACCGCACACACCCCATTGTCTGAGATTACAGACAAAATTGATACTTGGGAAGAAAGTGTTTTCAGATATGGAAGCAGAAGAGCTTCTGAATACACTGCAAGAATGACATGCAATCTACCTTGTGCTCAATCATAAGTTAAATGAGTGTAATATCTGTGTCATAGCTACAGACTAAGGCACTGTAGCTTATATAGCTCATATAGCATCAGGATTCTATCATTCGTACAGGGGTCCTAAGGGTTCTTCATAAAGAAAAACGGGTTTTGCACAAAGTACCGTAGTCTCTCATGGTTGGTATTCGTCCCCACTGACTCCATTTTCTTCCCTGGATCAACTCTAGGAGTTATGGGTCTTTAATAAGATTAGATTTCTAGGGCACTTAGGACCTCTTTTGTACCGAAGAAGGGATACCTCATCTAGACAGGCTGTTGGTCAGTGTCAGCATATTGTGATGCCACTGGGCAACTTGGACAACGTCTTGCCGGGCCTTCTGCACTACTTACTGCACACCTCATCAAGTAGATACTTACCTGCTCAGCCCCACCTAATGCCTTCTGAACTGAATTACTCAGGAAGTAGGAAGGAAGAAAACAGAGGAAGTGTGAGACAGAGGAAAGAAGGAGTAAGAGAATGAAAGAATTAAGGAGAAAGGGAAGGAGGCAAACAAATTTTTAAAAATTTATCCTTTCTATTTGCAAGTGTTATGATATTTCTAGTTCTGTTTTGTTAACTTAAAAAATGTTTCATGATTTATAGTGGGTTATGATATTAATTTAGTAGAAATAAATGAATTAAAAAATGTAACAGAATAGACTAAAAGAGAATAGAAAATAGAGTTCATCAGACATAGCAATAAGGACAAATGTTATTTGGCAAAACTGTCTCAATTTTACAGCTTATCTTATGGGTTATAATAAATACACATTTCTTAATGAGAGTGTTAGTCATAAATAATGACTTTAGTAGAGGTTGACAAGCTTTTTCTGTAGAGTCATAATACATATTTCAGGTTTTGTGGGCCATACCTGTTATAGTGTGAAAGCAGCCATAAACAATATGTAAGAGAGTGTGGCCTGTTTCCATAAAACTTTATTTAAAAAACGTGACTCTAGACTACATTTTGTTCATTCAAAGGGTCTACAATACCAAAAACGGTATCTGGTCAGGGAGCCCCTTGATTAGGACATCCTTTTGCTGACTGGTGGTTCATCTTATACCAGCACTGTATGAAAGTGCTTTCTTCCCTATGGACTCATCAACAGTGTGTATTATCAAACTTTTGGACTTTCGCTAATCTGATAGGTGAGAAAATGTAACCTGGTATAGTTTCAGTTTGTGTTTCTCTTATCATGAGTGAGACTAAACATTTTTTATATGGTAAGGTATCTGAATTCATTTATCTAAGAACCATTCATATTTGTGTATTTTTCTATTGGGCTGTTGACCTCTTATTGATTTAGAGGAGCTTTTCATATATTAATGGGAGATTAGCTCTTTTGGTATAAGTTGCAAGTATTTCCCCTATTGCTATTTATCTTTTTATTTTGCTTATTATTCTACACCAGGCAGAATATGGGATTTGTACGTATTTAATGTATGAATTTTTTTTTTATGGCATCTAAATTTTGAATTATAGTCAGAAAAGACTTCTCCATTTTAAGGTTAGAAAAGATTTCCCCTGTGTTTTCTCTCAGGTCTCTTATGGTTTCATGCTTTACATTTAAAGTCTCTGATACCTTTGGAGTCTATCTTGGTTTAAGGGGTAAGTAAGCTCTGGATCCAATTTTCTCTCTTTCCAGGTGGCTACTCATTATTTATTAAAAGGTCTACATGTTTAATACCAGTTGTCTGAACGCCATTTATGAAGATTGCTACCTTTGCCTCCTAATTTGAAATAATTATATTTATCACGTCATGTCATATATGTCATATATGTCATATAACATATCATATCTTTATCATATACTAAACTCCTGTTTACTAATCTGGGTCTATTTCTGGATTTTCTGTTCTGTTCTGACTTGTTTTAATTCGTGAAATTTTACTGTATATTATCTATAGGGATAATCCCCTTATTGTTCTTCCTTTTAGAGTTTTCCTGATTACTTTGTTTTTGTTTTTTTTTCATATGAACTTTAGAATAAGCTTATCTAGAGCCTCCCAAAATCTTGTAGGCACTTTTTATGGGATAATCCTACATGCACAATAGAGAACTGACATCTTGGAATGTCCATTTAGTCAAGTCTATTTTTGTGTCTGTCAGAAGTGTCTTAAAGTTTTCCTCCTGCAGGTGTTGCACATTTCTTGTCAAAAGTTTATTTCTAGATGTTTTATCTTTTTATCTGCTATTGAATGGGACTCTTCTTTTCCATTTCATTTTCTAATGATAGTTGTTTGTGCATTTACCTTCATTGTACTTCAACAATCTACTTACCTGGCTAAACAGGTATACTCTGAACTTTGCTCCATATAAAAAACCTCAAACTCAGTGTCACACTTTCCTGCCCAATGAGTGGACTCATGCCCTTAGTCACATCCTGCTGGCTTTCTGACCTCCTCTAGACCTCCATTTCCTTGACTCTTTTGTTGTCTTGGTTTTCAGTCCTCTTTAGACCTTACTTTACTTCTTGAATTTAACTCTCACAGTTTTCCTCCTTTAGTTCCACTGGTCGAACAGCCCTCAACCTAGGCTCTACAAACTTCTTCCAATGATGAATATAACAGGAGAAATGGCATACCCATGGAAATTAGAAACCACATATGTATAGGGCAAAATCTCTTTTGGCCCTCAAAGCTGCTCAGTAATCCCTTTACTATTCTTTGGTCATCTTCCTTTGACCTATAGCAAGTGCTTCTCAAATTCTCTACTTGGCCTTCCAATTCCTTTACATTCAACGGAGGACCTTGTCTCCTTTTTTTACCAAGGAAACAAAAATCACCATGCATGAACTCCTTCAAATCTTCCATGAACAAATTTACTTATGTACAAAATCACCCTAATCTCTCCAATTCAAATCCTGTTTCTTCTAGAACCTTGATCCATCTTCTGTATCTAGTTTACTTACCCTCTCTACTGAATCCTTCCCTTCAGCCATTATAAGCATGCTAAAATCATTCCTGCTTAGAACAATCTTTTTTTTTTTTTAAAGCTTGTACGAGTTTATTTGAGCCAAACTGACGACAATTGCCAGGAAGCAAAATCTTAACAAATTGAGAAAATGCTCTGCAAAATGGTGGTTTGCAGCTTATTTTATACATGGAATCAAAGGAGGAGGGTTACATGAAATCCATTGGTGGTAGATTAAGGGGGTGGGAGAAAGCAAAGCAAGGAAATCTTCAGGATTGGATAAAAGTAAATTGGAAGGGCAGGTACTTCTTTTACATAGGTGGGTGCAGGACAGTTAATAGTTCACATAGAGATGTTAATCAAGGGACAGAAATAATAACGAGGGATTCTGTACTTTCCTGCTCTGGTCCAGAAAAGGGGATTCTGGCATTCTAAGGATGTCATCTTAGGTGCAAAAAGACAACAGACAGGCCCACTTAAGGTGAAGATTGACTTTAGGAAGGAAGCTTCAGGCTAAAGATGTTGACTTCCTGCCATGGCGCACCTTAGTTATAATTTTTTTTTTATGTTCACGCCATCTTATGTGGTTATTTTCAGTCTCCTGACCTTGTCAGGTTTAACCTGTGGCTCCCTTTCCATCCTCAGTTTCCCCTTTTGGTCATAAATCAATCTGAAGGATGCATTGATGACCAACCTTTTGGTTGGATAGTGTGGTCCCACGGTGATAGGAAGGTTCATTGCTAGGAAGTCTTAGTGTCAGCATTTGTCATGCTGAATGAACCTTATATGGCAGTCAAGGCCAAATTTAGAATAATCCTCTTTTTTAAATCTATTTTTTATTTTTTTATTGGGGAATATTGGGGAATAGTGTGTTTCTCCAGGGTCCATGAGCTCCAAGTCGTTGTCCTTCAATCTAGTTGTGGAGGGCGCAGCTCAGCTCCAAGTCCAGTCACCGTGTCAATGTTTAGTTGCAGAGGGTGCAGCCCACCATCCCATGCAGGAATTGAACCAGCAACCGTGTTGTTGAGAGGTCACACTCTAACCAACTGAGCCATCCGGCCGGCTGCCTCTCTGGAAGCTCAGCGGCAGCTCGTTGTCTTCAATCTAGTTGTAGAACAATCCTCTTAGGTACTACTTTCTTATTCTAGCAAATATCCTCTTTACTGTCTCCCCTTCTCATTCCTGCTTCTTGTAAAGGGTACTGTACACTTACTAGTTCTACTTCCTTATCGCTGTTCACTCAATGTACAAATTGATTGTTCTTCTAATTACTGTCCTGTAATTTATCTTGTTAAATATAATTACTAACCTCTTTGCTAGAAATCCATTGGATGCTTTCTAGGTCTCATCTTAGCTAGGAAGAGATTTCTAGATAAACAGACATCAGCAGATGTCAATAATAATGAGGCAAGCAGAACCCCACAGAGCATACCAGAATTAGGTCACAAAAGCCAGATCATTCTATTTCAGTCCTTCCATCAACGGAAATGTTTTACCACATCCTCATAAGCGGAACCACTATGTCTCACAAGATAATGCAAAAATGCAAAAGTCTCGTTGGAGGAGATTGCTAGCCTGCTTGTCTCTGACAAGGAAGATATGGAAAAAAATCACCTGTTCAAGTTGATCTATGAACCAAGAGCCATGGGTATCCACATATAAATGCATAATGATGTCTGGAAATTTTCTTAAGTCAGCAATTACTTTCTCTAGTTGAGGGTCTGTGGGTAGGGACATAATGGGAGACAGTGTGGATCCTACACATGGCAGCATATGAAACCATGGGAAAGAATAACTCTGCCTTCTGCGGTAGATGGCAATTTCCTGGCAATTTACCTGAGAAGGGAGTTTTTCATTTTATTTCTTTGGTTTCAGGGTCCATTTTATTTCTAGGGTCCAGGGTATGGAGATTCACAGAAATAAAGTCACCCACTGTTGTTAGGGAAAGTGCTAGGTTCTTGACAAAATGTTTTAATTACCAGCCTGTACTCACTGAGTGCCAGCACTGGTCAGGCCAAAATTCATATTCAATGAGGCTGAAATAGGAACAAAGTTTCCTGTCCAAGATAACCTAGAGCACTAAAAGCAAGGAGGACACAGCCAAGTCAAAGTCAAAATGAAAAGGCTGAAGTTTGAATGACACAAAACCATGTACAAATGATGAAACAAGGTTCCAGACCAAAGAATCAGAGTAGAAAACTAGATAGAGATGGGGTAGGTTAGCTTAGCTTAATGGACAAGAGTGGAAAATAGTATACATTAGCAGTCAACTATTTGCTCATATAACCCAAGTAGGAGCTATGCCAATGAAGCAAACTAAGGAGGGTTTTTTGTTCATTTGTTTGCTTTTTTTTTTTGGTCAAGAAGGCTCATATTTAGTGAGATGTTTTAAAGAAAGGAGTATAAAGTCAACAAATCCAGATTTTGAAACACAGTACTTAATTAAAATAAAAACATGACATTCAAAAACCAAAATATAATCTAAAATCTGGAAAAAGAATGTAGGCAAAATACTTATAGACTAGAAATGTAGAAATGGGAAAATGACTTAAAAGCATTGTACTATAGAATGAAACACAAAGTCCATAAGAAGACACACCTTTAGAAGAATGTGTCTTCTAAAGGAGGGAGAGAAGGTAGTAAAAGGAGCAGGTAAGTGTAATGCTGAGCGAAATAAGTGAGACAGAAAAAGCAGAGAACCATGTGATTTCACTGATATGTGGTATATAAACCAAAAACAACAAAAGAACAAGACAAACAAATGAGAAACAGAAACTCATAGACACAGACTATTTTAGTGGTTACCAGAGGGTAAGGGGGGTAAGGGGTTGGGGGTGGGAGATGAGGGTAAGGGGGATCAAATATATGGTGATGGAAGGAGAACTGACTCTGGGTGGTGAACACACAATGGGATTTATAGATGATGTAATACAGAATTGTACACCTGAAATCTATGCAATTTTACTAACAATTGTCACCCCAATAAATTTAAAAAATAAATTAAAAAAAGAAAAAGATATAGAAAAGGCTGGAAAAAGCAAGAAGAGAATGCATCACAAGCCAGGGTAGAAGAAAATTTCAAAAGAGTAAAGTCAACACAGTCAAATACAAGATCATAGGAGACACAGCAGTGTTTTTTTTTTTAGCCACTAGATGTGACTGGAAGGAGGTTAGTGCTAATCTCCAAGAAAATTTTAGTAACGTCAGCAGGATAGGTCATATTACAAAAGTGAGTGAGAGACAATCAATCAGCACTGTGGATTTCAGCCAAGTTTAAAGAGTTTGATAATAAAAGGAAAAAGAAAAATGAAAAGTAGGTAAAAATGGCAGAGGATATTTGATATTGAAAAGAAATATTTAAAGAATACTGAGAATGTATGAATAAAAAAAAAAGGAAGGAAAATGCTATGTGGAGATTTGCAACATCAAGGTATTTATGGACATTCAAATTAATACTTCACTATGTAACATTACTAACAATTGTCACCCCAATAAACTTTAATTTAAAAAAAACAAAAAAACAAATTAATACTTCAAAATAACTTGTATTATGTAAATTTTTAAATAAGTATATATAATATGTTTAATCAGAAAAAAATGAGAGCCACTTCCACTTTGGAAAAAAGTCAAATATGAACTAAATTTTTAAAAAGTCCTCAGTATTCTTTAAATCCCAGAGGGAAATATTTGGAGCACAATCAGGTGAGTATTTCAAAAGTGACTATTTCCCTTCACTCAGTAGCAAATGCTAAAAGACTTGCTTCTCACCTGGATGAATATCCAGTGGGCTATCTCTTTCCATCATCCACTGCTCTTCTTGCTCCAATTGAGTGATCACCTCTGGCTTATAAAGTTGATGCCCTATTCATAGGAAAAATGTATTTCAGAAATTTATACTGAGAACGAAAACTTCTTTCAGAACTCATTTCCAACTTTTTGAGTCTTTAAGGGCCTCTGATTTGGAAAGGGGAGGCTTCAGAGGGAGAAGAATAAAGCTACCCGTCTCAAACTCAACAAAGACTTTACCTGAGGAGAAAAAGCAGAAAACAAAGGTCTCTGTCTATGAAACTGATTATCATTCTTTTTTCCTGGCCTGAACTATATTCACAAAGGCATTGGAAGTTTTCACTACTTGAGAAAATAGTCACCCCTTGTCTACGGTTTCACCTACAGTGGTTTTAGTTACCTGTGGTCAACCACGGTCCAAAAATATTAACTGGAAAATTCCAGAAATAAACAATTCATAAGTTTTAAACTGTGAGCTGTTCTGAGTACTGTGATGAAATCTTGTGCCATCCGGCTCTGTCCTGCTGGGGACATGAATCATCCCTGCGTCCAGCATATCAACTGTAAATAATGTGCACCCCTTAGTCACCCAGTAGCCATCCGGTTATTAGATGGTATCTACCGTAACAACGGTACCACAGTGCTTGTGGTTAACTAACCCTTGTTTTACTTAATAATGGCCTCAAAGTGTAAGAGTAGTGATGCTGGCAATTCAGGTATGCCAAATAGAAGCCATAAAGTGCTTCTTTAAGTGAAAAGGTGAAAGTTCTCAACTTGATAAGGAAAGAAAAAAATTATATGCTGAGGTTGCTTAGATCTATGGTTAAGAACACATCAATCATGAAATTGTGAAGGAAAAAAGTTCTTGCTAGTTTTGCTGTTGCACCTCAAACTGCAAGTTACGGCTACACTGTACGATAAATGCCTAGTTAAGAGGGAAAAGGGCATTAAACTTTATAATAGGTGCATAGGAACAGGAAAAAACACAGTACATGTAGGGTTCAGTACTCTCTGTGGTTTTAGGCATCCCCTGGGGTGTTGGCCCATATCCTTGCAGATAAGGGGGGATGACTGTAAGCCCATTAGAATGGTTTCTAGTCTTACAGGGACACCATCCTCACCCAGTGTGACCAGATTTCTGTAGTTTTCCAGCATCACATCTCGGTAGAGGTTCTTTTGAGCAGGGTAGAGCTGGTCCCACTCCTCTCTGGTGAAGTTCACAGCCACATCCTGGAATGTCAGTGATTCCTGAAACATCAAGTACATCCCTGCTCAGCCAGGAACCATTTCTTCCTGGGGCCTTAGGGGACAGGGCAAAAACATAGCAGTAGACAAAGGTTAGGAGGTCTAAGCCATTGTGCTGAGAGTCTTCAGGGCTCTCAGTAATCCAGCTCAAGATTTTTGAAACAATAATTAGTGTCTGTCTTTCTATCATCTTTCAAGATATATATATATAAAACATGAAATAATGCTTTTAAGTTTTTTAGAATTTACGGCACACTTGAAAACACGTCTCTCAACCATAGCTCACACCCAACTGCACCAAAGAAGTTGAAACTTGTCACACACTGTTATGTGTCATGCTGCTTCCCATATTGAAGATCCCTGCCTTTCCATTGGATGGCACTCGGCAGCAGAATTCACCATATATTTTGATCACAACGGAAAGGCTCTGTGTCACACATCGCTTCTGGTATATGGCAATTTCTATCAAATAAAAACATTACGGTGTGTCCTCATCCACCTTATTCACTGGGTCTGGCACAAGTGAAGAGCAACTTTTGTCTCTTCCCCAAAGTCAAAATGATTGAGGACATCGAAGCAGCCATTGTGTTAAAACCGTATTAAAATTGCACTAATGGTAATCACTTTGAGCACCTCTTATAATTGCAGAAGTCAAATGTGACTTGTATTCATCTTTTGTTATTGGTATATATTAAGTATTACAATTTCAATAGTTTTTTCCTTTCTTAAAATGTGTATATATTTTTTTGGCACCCTGTGTGTATGTATGTGTACATACATACACACACATCCCCCTCCCCCTGCTCCTTTATTACCCAACAACCCCTCCCCAATACAACCCATTTCATGGGTACAATAACTCCTCAATTCTTCAGAATGAGTAGAGTGTGGTATTCCAAATAAGTGTTCTTTCCCATAAGTTAAGATTCAATATTTAAGTATAGTACTGGCATTTTCTTTAAATTAATTTGCATGCTTTGGTAACACACCTTTCTAAAATATAATTCAGTGATGAAGGCAATTTAGAGATGAGTCACTGAGGCTAGAAGAAATTAAATAACTTATCCAAGGACATACAGCTAGTAATTAGCAGGAACAGAATTTCATCTTAGATCTTATTCTAAAGCAGGGGTGTCCAAACTGCAGCCCACGGGCCAACTGCATCCTGCAATCCATTTTTAATTGGCCCAAAAATATATTTAGTTTACTTAAATAAACCAGGTGAGGCAATACGTACTACACCTCGAGTGAGTGGCCCGGCTGTTTGTGTATTTTACCGCATATGGCCCTTGGTAAAAAACGTTGAAAAAAGTTTGGACACCCCTGTTCTAAAGCCTATGCTCTTTCCATCATACCACAAAGACGTCTTTTCTGCTTTCGTAATATCTTCCCTTGGGATGATTTTTATTTCTAATTTCCATTCAACTTTTCCCATGCTTCTTAAGTGAAGCACCAGGATGAGGAAAATTATGAATTATAGTTTACATTCTTTAATATCCATATATGTAGTTCTTTTTGACTGCTTTAATCAGTACTGTGCCTACAGTTACTGCTTCCTTCTATACCTTCTACTGATGATCTTGCTTGCACTTGGTTACCTGTTGCTTGTTTTTCCTTTTTTCTTCTTTTTTTCATATCCATATTTGAATTCTGTTTTTAGGCAGATAATATATTAATATGGTTTAGAAACAAAAACATATTAAAAAGATTTAGTAAAAATCTCTACCAGGCTTCTTTCCTCTCTGTCCAGGTTCTATTCCCAATAACTTATTATTGGGATTATTCCTTAGTTTTTAGTGTATTTTCCAAAATTATTCTTTGTGCAAATACGAATATGGATTCTTATTTCCTCCCACTTTTTTTTTTTTTTTTACCTCAAAGATAACATATTTTATACACTGCTTTTTAAATTAACAATTAATGCTGGAAATCTTTCCATCTTAGACATATTAGGATATAGAGAGCTACGTCATTATTGTTTTTAAATTAAAAATTTTTTTTACATGATTTCAGATTAAAGAAAAATTGCAAGAATAAAAGAAATTCTTTCCTCTCCTCTCCCTTTTACTCTCTCTCTATAATTTTTCTGGACCACTTAAGAGTAAGTTGCAGACATGATACCCCTTTATGCTTAAAAATTTAGTGTTTATTTCCTAAAAAACAAGGAATTCTCTTACATAATAGCAGTGCAATGATCAAAATTAGGAAATTAATACTGATACAGTACTCTTGTCTAACCTACATAATTATTCAGATTTCACCAAATGTCCTAATAATGTCTTTCATAACAAAAGAAAATTCAAGATCATGCACTCCATTTGGTTTTCTTGTATTTTTTGTCTCCTTTAATCTGCAATGATTCCTGAGCCTTTCTTTGTACACTGACATTTTGAAAAGTACAGGCTAGTTATCTTGAGAATAACCTAAATTTGGTCTTGCCTAGTTTCTCCACCTGAGTAGATTCACACAATGCACATCTGGCAGGAAAAGTACAGAAGAGATGCAGGGTTCTTCTCAGTGAATCAAACAGGAGGCTCACATTGTTGACGAGTTTCATTACTGGCCTGCAATGTTAACTTTGATAACCTGGTTAAGGTGGTTATCTACCAGTAATTTCCACTAGAAAATTACTATCTTACCCTGTAATTAATAAGTGTCTTGTGGGGGAGATACTTTGAGACTATGTAAATATTAATATCTTGTTCCTCCTCAAACTTTCATCTACTGGTTTTAGCACCCACTGGTAATTCTTGCCTGAATCAATGGTAATTATGATGGTTACTAAACAGTGCTTTTCTAATTCCATCATTCTTTGTATATTGTTAGTTGGCTTTCTACTGTCCTGAAAATATTTCCCTTCTCATTCATTCATCAATTTATATCAAATGGATTTATTTATTTTATTTAATAAATTATAATCATCTACTACCACTATTTTAATGCTTAGATTGTCCTAGATTTAGCTATTGGGAGCCCTTTCAGACTTACTTCTGTGACCTTTTGACATGTCCCTATCATTCTTTGAGCATTTCTTTACTTCTGGGGACAGAAAATGTTCTTTAAAGAAAGGTTCATCTTGTGTTTTCCTGCCCCAAGCCTGGAGTCAGCCATTTCTCCAATGATCCCTGGTTCCATTTAATGGTCAAATACTGAGTGTCTCTGCTTCCAACCAGAGTACCACAGGGTTGCAGTGTGTCGTGTTCTGCTCTGCTGATGTAGTACTGAGCGGCTATGTCTCAGTTTTTTTTAAATGTAGAATTTCAGAACCCAGATTTGGGCGCTAGGTGTGTCCAATGCTACTGGAGTATGATTGCTTCCAAGCCCTCTCAGTGGCTGTATCTGGAAGGTATGTATATAATAATATATGTATATAACATAAAGTTAACACACACAAAATTCTATGTATAACTATATGTATTAAAACTATATGGAGGTTAGGAGGTCTAAGCCTTTGTGCTGAGAATCTTCAGGGCTCTGAGTAATCCAGGTCAAAAATTTTAAAACAACAATTAGTACTTTCTATCATCTTTCAAGACAGATATAAAACATGCATTAAAAAGTACTTGCTTCTGAGGTTTTCACAATTTGTTCCAGGGAAAAGCTCTCATATCATCTAAAGAATTAAAAATATATATAGAAAAGATGTCACTGGAGAGGTGACATTTGAGAAAGGATTTGAAAAGTTAACAGTACAAAGGTCCAAGGCAATAGTGTGTGAGGCCTGTTCAAGGGAGGAGAATGAGCCCAGGGTGGCTAGAGTGGCGTGAGCAAGGGGGAGAGATAATGATAAAGTAGGAAAGGTGACAGGCTCAGATGCTAGATTCTGTAAGACTGTTTAGGCATCATAAGGACTTTGGCTGTTACTCTGAGTGAAACGGGAGCCACATATTTTGAGCAGAGGAGTGACATGGTCTTATTTATCATTACCCTGCCCTTTCCTGGGCTACCTTTTTTTGAAATCATCTTTTTTTCTTCCTTTGCCTTTACCCCTCTTGCTAATATCTGCTGTTTCCCAAACCAAAGCTCTCGAACTCACCTATTTTTCTCCATCTTCTAGTTTTAAGCCATCATTTTCTATCATCTAGAATACTCAACAGCTTCCTAAGTGGTTCTCTCCCCTTCCCATTCTTACCTTGCATAAATTCACTTACTACACAGCACGCACTAGGATGGCTTTTTCATCCTGCCTGAATTCTCTCAAAGTCTTTTCACTGCACTTAGAATGAAACTCATACTTTTTATGGCCACAAGGCACTGCATACTCAGTCTGTGTATGCTTCTCCAAGCTTATGAGGACAGAAAAGGGGCCACAGGTTAAACCTGACAAGGTCAGGAGACTGAAAATAACCACATAAGATGGCGTGAACATAAAAAATTCATAACTAAGGTGGGCCATTGCGGGAAGTCACATCTTTAGCCTGACGCTTCCTTCATAAAGTCAATCTTCACCTAAGTGAGACTTTTTATTGTTTTTTTGCACCTAAGATGACATCCTTGGAATACCAGTAGTCCTTTTTTCCAGACAAGAGCAGGAAAATACAGAATCCCTCATTATTATTCTTGTCCCTTGGTTAATATCTCTATGTGAACTATTAACTATCCTGCACCCACCTGTGTGAAAGAAGTACCTGTCTCTCCAATTCACTTTTATGCAATCCCAGAGATTTCTCTGCTTTGCTTTCTCCCATCCCCTTACTCTACCACCAGTGGATTTCATGTAAACCCTCTTCTGTTTCTATGTATAAAATAAGCTTCAAACCACCATTTTGTGGAGCATTTCCTCAGTCCCTTGAGATTTTGCTTCCCAGCAATTGTCGTCAGTTTGGCTCTGATAAACTCTTAGCATTCTCTTAGGCTGGATATTTTTCGTTGACACTTACCTCTAGTCACTCTCTCCCTCTCTCCACTCCTACCACAGTGGTGTTATTTTAATTTTTCAAACATTCATAAAAGAGATCTTAAACATTTTATTTTAATTTAAAATATATAAATGTATATTCATTGGCTCATCTTTTGATGTAAAGCTAAGAATAAGAATGAACAGGAGAAAATGCATATAAACGTTGGAGCCTTGGATGCTGGCTATCAATTTAAGACACAAAACCTACTACTAACTATCTGTGGCAGTAAGGGAAAAGAGGAAAAGATAAAACTATTCTTTTTATCAAGCAAATAGCAAAGTTCTAAGTGAAGGTAATACCTCCTTTCTGTTCAGAAAATATGTAGAGAAACAGTAAATGATGAAAATCTTCAAATAAATGCAGACTCACATAGAAGTTACAAAATATGCAAGCATTCATCAATGTTTCTACTCACCCTTTACCTGAGATGCAAATCACCCTGCTCCTTTAGGTGTTGTGAGCAGATTTATATTCTAATATCTAAGGAATGGTGAAAGACTACAATGAGGGAGAATGCAAAGGGGAAAATCGGTGTGGGAATTGGGAAGTTGAAAGGTCTAAAACATGACTGGTGGGGAAAAGTAAGCTGAGAACTGAGAAGTCCCAACCAGACTGTAGACACTTGGAGAGGCCTGTGCCTAACACCTGGGGGCCTACCACAGTCTGGACACACAGTAAATACCTGATCTGAGTAGCAGATGTGAAGAAAAAACAATGTATCATTAGACACTCTGAGGTTCAAGCTCTAATACCCAGTAAGTCATCTGTCTCTGCTGTCCTTACAACCCTGAAATGGCTTTGAAAGGCCTTGGTAAAAGAAGCTGCCTCTGCTTTTTCTATAGTTCTCTTCATCAGACCAACACTGCTGTGTGGGCCTTTCAAAGCAGTGGGAAATGCTGCTGAAGGGATGAGGATTCAGACTCTTAAGTTTTAATAGCCACAAACATTACTTAATGGGATCTCAAACAACAAAGAACAGATTTTGTCAATTTTGTTTGTTAGGTGTTCTCTGTGATTCAAGTTTGGCATTAGCATTTGCACCCAAAATGAGTTCCCCCACAAATAAAATTTGTTGGTATTGTTTGATACAGAGAATACAAAGCAGACATAGATCTCTCAGGAAGTTGTTACAACTCTTGATAAGATTAATTCTACTGTGATCATCACTTTTTGCTTTGTCCCCTTGTTTGAAGCCTTCACAAAAGGTATCTGCTTTTATAATTCAATGAGAATGACTCCACTCTGTTCTCCAAAGGGCCCATTATTTTTGGTTTTTCAGCACATAGCTCAACATAAGCTACCTGTTTTTAAATGATCCAGTAGTTTCAGTTTCCATTTAACAAGTTCCCAGTTAACAAATGGAGAATGGGATGAGTCTTCACAAAGTCACACTGAAGGTTAAAATAAATTATGCCCATCACCAAGAGGCTCTCTTCAGGTTTTCTGTCAGCACCACAGAGTCATTTTCTTCTTGGGTTTGCTTTTCATAGATGTCGTATTTCTTCTGGTGCAGGGTATTATCATTCTGGTCTCCAAACATTTCTTTGAAAATCTTGCCAGGATCAGGAATTGGAGGGAATATAATGATCTTGAGTCTTTTAAAATAAAGCAGGACTATGATTGTACCTGCAACGATCACTGGAATGATAAGCAACATGGTTACAGAGAACGTGGGATTGAAACAGGGCCTGGTTGGGAGCCCCACAAAAGAGGTTCCGCCTCTCCCTGCCCTAGAGCTTAACATTTGATCAACCCCCACCCTGCAGTTTGAGCTTGGAATGTTCCCTGTCCCAGTTCCTAAGCTTAGGCTGTCCCCTCTCAGTTCCCTGCTTTAGATAATTACTCTGACACTTATGCTTGCTTACCAGTCACAATGCCCCCCATGCTTGCCGATTACAATCTTCATGGCCTAGCATTCTTTCCAGGTTATTGTCATCACTGCTCCTGGGTTGGTGATCACTTTAGAGAGCCACATCTCCAGAGGGGAGGCTCCATGCAGACCTCTGGAAGCATCATGTAGCCTCTGGAGGAATGCCCAGATTTTCCCTTAAATATCCCAGGTTAGTCTGAGAATGTTAAGGCAATTTTTGGAGGTGTTAATCTGCTGTCTTCTCAGACCACCGGAGCTCTGATAATAAATGCTTATTCTATGAGCCAACTCCTGTGTCGGTCTATTGGCTGAGCGGCGCAGGCAGCATGAGCCCCAGACTGGTTTGGCCTCCGTTTTCAGGATGGGCCTTCTTATCTGCATTTATTGCTGGACTCCATTACTGTAGAGTTTGTCATCCTCATAGCATAAGTTGTGTCTTTTGATTCTTATTCTATGTTCAAAGCATCAGGAAAACCACCAGGGATCCGGAAACAAATTGTAGCCTCTAGGTTTCCCTCAAATTCTAAATTATCACATTTGGGTTCTTAAATGCATAAAATATAATGGGTCTCAGTTGGCTATTCTTGACTTCTACTTGATAAGCTTCTGCTACAAAAATTCTGTGGAATCTTCCCTAGAAAATATAAGTCACCATGTGGAAAGAAGATATTTTTCATATGTAGAGGATGGGGTTGCACATGAGAAATTAAAGGCACTATATTGAAAGATGGTCTAATTTTTCCTGCATTATCCTTGAACATTACTTGGACACTGTGTTGGTGAAAACTGGAATCCTTCGCTTTATTCAGAGCAAAGGAGAAGAAAACAAAGAATGTGTTGACCTTCTCTATAAAAGTTTTCACATTGAAGGATTTCCCCCGGCTCCTGTGCCAGTATATATAGAGAGAGTATAGTTTCAGGACGTGTGTTCCTTCCAGGGAGCCAAGTACACTCACGTAGCTCAGGTTGTTCCGAATTGTAGCTCAGTCACAGCTGACTCAGATCACTTTCAGGGGCGAGACACACTTTTCCACCAAAGTCCTGGGATTGTCACTTTCACTGGTGCTAAACTGAGACCCCACTTGCAAACAAATCCTCTTGTTCAGGGGCACTTCTTTCGAACGTTGAGTTTCTGGAGCAATTTTCTTATCCTGCTTGTTGCCAAAATGACTAAAATACCATAGACTACAATTCATGTTGGCTCCCTCCAGAGGATTCCATGTCACCATGCAGAGGTTTTCAACAGAAACACTCAAATTTGTCCCTGGTGGCTGAGTTTCCATGGGTGTGGAGTTCCCGCTGCCCACGAAGCAGGGCAGCAGCACCCACAGCCCGCGGAGTGGAGCTCCACGCAGCCCCTTGCCCTGGAGTCCAGCAGGCGGCGGCCTCTCCAGTCTCCCTGCCCTCGCTCCCACCCCCACTGGACCCGTGCTTCAGGCCCTGGAGACCCGGGGCCAGCACAGACAGGAGCGGGGGAGATTCTGATTTAGTAGCTCTAGGGTGGAACCTGGACATATACGTATTTATATCCATATATTTTTCATCTGGGCTGAGTGTAATGCAGAGCCCAGACCGAGAACCACTATATGGGTTTCTACATGGTCAGAGAAGTTCAGTCGGCTTTTTGGAAGAGCTTGGGGTAAAAAGGAAAACTGTTAAATGCCCAGAGTCATTTGTCATCTGAATTGATTACAATTCTAGTATTCCTTAGGCAATCATGGGAATTTATTACTTTCCAAGCATCATGGTTAGTTGTTTGAAAAAGACTATGGCAATCCAAACAGGCTTCTCTGGACAGGTCTGCGTGTGTACTGCATGAAGAATTACACACGGTTTGGGGGTGGGGGAGGGAAATGGTTTTCTTTTTTGTTGTTGTTCTTTCCAATACAGCTATAATAAGGGAAATTATGAGAAGACAGAGGATAAGATTAATGACAACGACAAAAAGGTAAAGGTAGAGAACAACTACTAAGAAAGACTTTAGAACAACTACTCAGAAGCTGGGGGTGGGGGGTGATGGCTAAGAGTGATTTTAATGTCTGAGTGCCCATATTCATATGCATCAGTTTCTGTTTCATTTAAGTGCAACAAGCAAATGACACTTGGTAAATAATATAGGTGTAGAATCCTCTAAGATTTTTATGATTTTCCTTCAGTGTTTTACAGTTTTGCTCATACCTAATTTGATAGCATTTAAAAGAAAAATAGCTGCATTTACTGAGTCTTTCCAAAACATTCAACTAGTTTTCATAGAAACAACGTTTTCATACAAACAGTTATACCTCATCGGTTTACATAATACTTAATCAAATTACAGAATTATAACAATAGGCTTAACCAGGTTTGGAAGAAATACAACAGGTCCTTGATGAAAATTAACTTGTGGCATCAAATGTCCTCACGCATATTTAATAATACCATTAGCGCCAAAGAGTCATAGTGACCTGGGCATCATTCATTGTTTACAGAGAGAATGGCAAGTGTTTAAATTCTGGTGAGCTACTTAAGTGAAGGGTGATTTTAAGAAAGTCTACAGCTTCTTTTGTTTCCTTTACAACATCTAGCACAGGTGTGAGTACATGATTTGGTAAAAATGCTGGAGGGGAAAATAGCTATAAAGGGATATATAAGGTGAATGGGAAGCATCCTATAGAGATTATCGTCTGTCACAAGAGTTTCAAGGGCTCTGTCTGTGGAGTTTGGGGCTCAGCACTTTTGAGAATTGAAAAATGAAAAGTGCACACATTCTGAGAACTAGAATAGCATTTCAGAGGAGAGTAAAACTGAACTAACCTGGGACCTGACTATCTGTGATTCATCATTCATTTCCTTTTCCTCCACGTTGCCCTCCTGGGAAAGCACAGCATTCTGAGAAGGCATAACTGGGAAAAAGAGAAAAGAAGCATCTTGTCAATACATAGTATTAAGGCTGAACCTAACCTTTGAGCTGTTGCTTTGTGTTAGGATGGCAGACAGTTCAGAGAGAAATCCTCTAAGACATAAGCTTTAAAGGTTGGATGACTTAACTGTGGCATTCTCATTCCTTTATTACATTGAGGAATTCAGTGGAGGACTTCTGTCTTCTGTGGTACAACTCCACTTACGGTGGCACATGGGAAGCTCAAGAGAGCTCAGTGGTTTTCAGCCCTTGCTTCAAACTCAAACTCCAGAGATCTCCTCTCCTCTGCTCTTTAAAGTGATCCTCCTATTATACAAAGGATATTTCACTCTTCCCATTTTTCAGAATGTTCACCTTCCTGTTTGAATACCTGGATTCAGTCCTCTACCAGGATTACTGCACTCTTTGCAGTTCTTAAGTTGTAATGTCACCAAAATTTTGTTTTCTTCTAGCAGGACAGTCAGGAAATATACCAGTACTAACATCCTCAGCATCCTTGTTAGTCCCTGAAAACTGATTTTCCAGTGTCTTGTGGGGAACAGTCACCCCCAAGTATTAAAGGTGCCTCATTTCTGATGAGAATCTCAGGAGCCAATGAATATTCACAAGAATGATTTCTACTTTGTAGGGGCAGCCAGCCACTCTCAGAATCTTGCCTTGTTCAAGGAGGCTATTATTATTATTATTATTATTATTATTATTATTATTATTATTATTATTTTACCTAAAGGCATCAATCCTTCATGTACAGACTTCACTATGATATTGAAATCTGTGTTCTGGCAGGGATCTTCTAAGCTACAATTTCATGTTGAGCACCTGCAATGAGATGTACCAGAGTCAACATAAGAAAATCCAGCAGTCTCAATCACCTATACAACTACAGTCTGTAAAAAGTCATATAAACTACTCATTCATGAAGACAGAGCACAGTCGGGTATAGAATTCTTTAAAAGAATAAGAAAACATTTTTAGAATTTCTCAGATTTATACACTACAAAAAAGTAGAAATGTATAGATGCATCAACTACAACAAACTTTAGCCTCAATCCTTTCCCACCCCTTTTTAGAATAGAAAACATGGTCCTTTCACAGTAAAAAACTTTCAACACCAGTGACAGATTGAAATGTACTGATTTGCTAATAGTCATGAAAGAATACATTCTTTTTCTGTATTCTCAAAAAACTCTCAAAAACTAGTGATGGAATTAAAGAATGAAGCCATTTCTGAGAAGCACTTTTTGGAGAGAAACTGTAGCTCCTGTTGGATGGCCCTGTTAGATAAGGAAGTCACTCACTGCCCAAGACATGGCGCAAATCTAGCATTTTACCACCAGTAAGAGGTAAACTTCTCAGGAGTGATTTAAAACCACTTTAAGAACCACGCCATTATTTCACCAATCAAAAGCTCTAAAAAAGTCCTACTGTCTGAAGAGCCAGACAGAATATGTGAGAATGCCCTGATGTTTCAAACCCAATCACCTCAAAACCATTTATTCCGAACAACAAAAACCACATTTACCAACTTAGGCAGAACAGGGTTTCTCCTTCATATGTGTGAAATCAAGGGGATGAAGCGCATGTCAAATATGTATTGTATGAAAATTTAGTTAATTTGAGCATTTTCTTTATGGCATCTGCTAAGAATAAGGTTCCATAGAACACACCACTGTAAATGCTGATTCAGTTCTCAGTTCCTCCGTCTAATGAAGGACTCTAAAGTTGAAGCTCACAGAGCTAAGTGAAAGGGAGTTGCTTTTGGAACCCAAGTCTCCTGAGTCACAGTCCTGGGTTCCATCGAGTACACTCTAAAGTCCTTAGCATAGTTGTTCTCCACCTTTTCCTTTTTTTGGTTAATCTTATCCCCTTTCTTCTCATAATTTCCCTTATTAATCCTGTACTGGAAAGAATAACAACAAAAAAGAAAACCATTCCCCACCCCCAAACCATGTGTAATTCTTCATGCAACACATAGGCGGACCTTTCCAGAGAAACCTGTGGGATTGCCAGAGTTTTTCAAACAAGTAACCATGATGCTTGGAAAGTAACAAATTCCCTTGACTGCCTAAGGAATACTAGAATTATAATCAATTCAGACAACAAATGACTCTGGGCTTAACAGTTTTCCTTTTTATCCCAAGCTCTTCCAAAAAGCCAACTGAACTTTTCTGACCATGTAGAAAACCCATGTAGTGGTTCTCGGTCTGGATTCTGCACTAGACTCAGCCCAGATGAAAAGTACACAAATGTAAATACATACATATCCAGGTTCCGCCCTAGAGCGACAAAATTAGAATATGTTGGAGTGAAGTCTAGCAACACATATTTTTTAAATGACTGACAAGTTATTTTGATGCAAACAAGAATTCAAACAGCTTTCAGAGCTTTTCATTTCCTTTACTTCCTCAATCCCAATGATTTTCACTATCATTTTACTTTAGTCACCCACTTGTAGACCCATACCACTTCTGATATCTTTCTTACGTTAGAAAATAGTATAATATGAACCAGGAGACCTAGGTTCTAGACTGGATGGGGAAGAAAGTGAAGATTAGAGTGGCTTAATAGATGGGGGAATAGAAAAAAAGACAAGTGTTTATCAAAGTGTGGTCTGCAGATCACTTGAATCATGGTATCTGTTGAAAGCAGATCCCAGACCTAATGAAACAGCATCTCTGGTGGGTATGAGGTTTGCAAATTAAGTTTGCGAACTTGTTGCAACGATGTTGCTAACCTTTTTTTGATTTCAGAGGGATTTTCATTATGAATTTGTACCAATTGGACAAACAGTTAACCAAGTTTACTATCTGGAAGTGCTAAAAAGGCTGTGTGAAAAAGTTAAGACAACCTGAACTTTTCACCAACAATTTATGGCTCTTGCATCACGACAATGCACGAGCTCACACAGCACTGTCTGTGAGGGAATTTTTAGCCAGTAAACAAAGAACTGTACTGGAAGACCCTCCCTACTCACCTGACCTGGCCCCCAACGACTTCTTTCTTTACCAAAGACAGAGGAAATATTGAAAGGAAGACATTTTGATGACATTCAGGACATCAAGGCTAATACAACACCAGCTCTGATGGCCATTCCAGAGAGTTCCAAAATTTCTTTGAAGGGTGAATTAGGCACTGGCATTGGTGCATAGCTTCCCAAGATAAGTACTTTGAAGGTGACTGTAGTGATATTCATCAATGAGGTATATCGCACTTTTTCTAGGATGAGTTCGCAAACTTAATTATTAGACCTCGTATTATTAACCCAGGAATTTGCACTAAAATGTATTTCTTCCCTGGAATTACTCAATTTTCTACAGTTTCCCTACAGGCTTGAATCTAGCACATATCTTCTCATTTCTATATCATCAACTTTATTTTTCAACTTTATTGACTCCTTCCTATCATCATTAAAAGTAATTTAGTGTCTATCCCAACATTAAAAACTTTCACTGGCTATACACTCCTTTCCAACTACCATACTTACTTTTTCTTTTCTTTTTTTGTTTTAAGTTAAAGTTTATTGGGTGACAATTGTTACTAAAGTTAAACAGGTTTCAGGTGTACAATTCTGCAAAACATCTTTTATATATCACATTGTGTGTTCACCACCCAGAGTCAGTTCTCCTTCCATCACCATATATTTGATCCCTTTTACCCTCATCTACCACCCCTCTACGCTCTGGTAACCACTAAACTATTGTATCTGTCTATGAGTTTTTGTTTCTTAATTTGTCTTGTTCCTTTGTTGTTTTCAGTTTTATATACCACATACCAATGAAATCATATGAGTCTCGACTTTTTCAGTCTTATTTATTTCGCTTAACATAATAATCTCAAAATCCATCCAATTTGTGACAAATGGCACTATTTCATCGTTTCTTATGGCAGAATAGTATTCCGTTGTGTATATATACCACAACTTCTTCATTCAATCATCTATCAAAGAAACCTTCAGTACAATTTTGTTTAGGATTTATGCATCTGTATTCATTAGAGATATTGGTCTGTAATTTTCTTTTTTTGTGTTATCCTTACCAGTTTTTGGTATCAGGGTAATGTTGGCCTCACAAAATGAGTTAGGGAGTATTGTCTCTTCCTCAAATTTTTGGAAGAGTTTGAGTAGGACAGGTATTAGATCCTCTTTGAATGTTTGGTAGAATTCACTAGTGAAGCCATCTGGTCCTAGACTTGCTTTTGGTAAGGTTTCGGATGACTGATTCAATGTCCTTACTGTTCATTGGTCTATTTAGATTTTCCAATTCTTCGCGATTCAGCCAAGGAAGGCTGTATGTTTCGAAGAACATGTCCATTCTTCAAGTTTATTTAATTTGGTGGCACACAGTCATTCATAGTATTCTTGGATGACCCATTGTATTTCGTGCCATCCATGATAACTTCCCCTCTTTCATTTCTGATTTTATTTGTGTCTTTTCTCTTTTAACCTTAGTGAGTCTAGCCGAGGGTTTGTCATTTTATCAGTCTTTTCAAGAACCAGCTTTTTGTTGCATTCTTTTTTTCTATTGTCTTTTTGTTCTCTGTTTCATTTAGTTCTGCTCTGATTTTTATTATTTTCTATATTGTGCTGACTTTGGGCTTCATTTGTTCTTCTTTTTCTAGGTCTTCGAGGTGTAACGTGAGGTTATTTATCTGGGATTGTTCTTTTTTTTAATTAAAGTTTATAGGGTTGACAATTGTTAGTAAAGATACATAGATTTCGGGTGTACAATTCTGTATTACATAATCTATAAATCCCATTGTGTGTTAACCACCCAGAGTCAGTTCTCCTTCCATCACCATATATTTGATCCCCCTTACCCTCACTTCCCACCCCCCATCTCCCTTACCCTCTGGTAACCACTAAACTATTGTCTGTGTCTATGAGTTTCTGTTTCTCATTTGTTTGTCTTGTTCTTTTGTTTATTTTATTTTATTTTATTTTTTTAAATTAAATTTATTGGGGTGACAATTGTTAGTAAAATTACATAGATTTCAGGTGTACAATTCTGTATTACATCCTCTATAAATCCCATTGTATGTTCATCACCCAGAGTCAGTTCTTCCATCACCATATATTCGATCCCCCTTACCCTCACCTCCCCCCCCACCCCCCTTACCCTCTGGCAACCACTAAACTATTGTCCATGTCTATGAGTTTCTGTTTCTCATTTGTTTGTCTTGTTCTTTTGTTGTTTTTGGTTTATATATCACATATCAGTGAAATCACATGGTTCTCTGCTTTTTCTGTCTGACTTGTTTCGCTCAGCATTACTGTCTCAAGATCCATCCATGTTGTCACAAATGTTCCTATATCATCTTTTCTCACTGCCGAATAGTATTCCATTGTGTATATGTACCACAACTTCTTTATCCATTCATCTATCGAAGGACATTTTGGTTGTTTCCATGTCTTGGCCACCGTAAACAAAGCTGCAATGAACATTGGAGCACACGTGTCTTTATCTCTAAATGTTTTCAGATTTTTTGGGTAGATACCCAGGAGAGGGATTGCTGGGTCATACGGCAATTCTATTCGTAATTCTTTGAGGAACCTCCACACTGCCTTCCATAATGGCTGCACCAGTCTGCATTCCCACCAACAGTGTATGAGGGTTCCTTTTTGTCCACAACCTCTCCAACATTTGTTACTATTTGTCTTGTTGATGATAGCCATTCTGACTGGGGTGAAGTGATATCTCATTGTGGTTTTGATTTGCATTTCTCTGATGATTAGTGATGTTGAGCAGTTTTTCATATGTCTATTTGCCATTTGTATGTCCTCTTTGGAGAAATGTCTCTTCAGGTCCTCTGCCCATTTATCAATTGGGTTCTTTGTTTTTTTGTTGTTGAGTTGCATGAGTTCCTTGTATATTTTGGATATTAGCCCCTTATCGGAGGCACTGTTTGCAAAAATCTTCCCCCATTCAGTTGGTTGCCTCTTCATTTTGTCGATGGTTTCTTTCACTATGCAGAAGCTTTTAAGTTTCATATAGTCCCATTCGTTTATTTTAGCTTTTACTTCCATTGCCTTTGGAGTCAAGTTCATAAAATGCTCTTTGAACCCAAGGTCCATAAGTTTAGTACCTATGTTTTCTTCTATGCAGTTTATTGTGTCAGGTCTTATGCTTAAGTCTTTGATCCATTTTGAATTAACTTTGGTACATGGTGACAAATAGCAGTCCAGTTTCATTCTTTTGCACGTGGCTATCCAATTCTCCCAGCACCATTTATTGAAGAGGCTGTCTTTGCTCCATTGTATGTTTTTAGCTTCTTTGTCAAAAATTATCTGTCCATATTTATGTGGTTTTATTTCTGGGTTCTCAATTCTATTCCATTGATCTATGTGTCTGTTTTTCTGCCAATACCATGCTGTTTTCATTATTGTGGCCCTGTAGTACAGGCCAAAGTCAGGAAGTGTGATACCTCCATTATAGTTCTTTTTTCTTAAGATTGCTTTGGCTATTCGGGGTCTTTTGTGGTTCCAAACAAATTTGATGATTTTTTGTTGTATTTCTTTAAAATATGCCATTGGGATTTTGATGGGGATTGCATTGAATCTGTATATTGCTTTGGGTAATATGGCCATTTTAACTATGTTGATTCTTCCAATCCATGAGCATGGAATGTCTTTCCATTTCTTTGTGTCTTCTTCAATTTCTTTCAAAAATATCTTATAGTTTTCAGCACATAGGTCTTTCACATCCTTGGTTAAGTTTATTCCTAGGTATTTTATTCTTTTTGCTGCAATTGCAAAAGGAATTGTTTTTTGTATTTCTTTTTCTGAGATTTCATTGTTAGTGTATAGGAAGGCAATGGACTTTTGTGCGTTGATTTTGTAGCCGGCAACTTTACTGTATTCGTTGATTGTTTCTAGTAGCTTTTTGGTGGAGTCTTTAGGGTTTTCTATATATAGCATCATGTCATCTGCAAAGAGTGATAATTTAACTTCTTCATTCCCAATTTGGATGCCTTTTATTTCTTTCTCTTGCCTGATTGCTCTGGCAAGGACTTCCAACACTATGTTGAAAAGCAGAGGTGATAGGGGACATCCCTGTCGTGTTCCTGAACGTAGAGCAAAGGGCTTCAGCTTTTCTCCATTAATTATGAGATTAGCAGAGGGCTTGTCATATATGGCCTTTATTATGTTAAGGTATTTTCCTTCTATACCCATTTTATTAAGTGTTTTAATCATAAATGGATGTTGTATCTTGTCAAATGCTTTTTCTGCATCAATTGATATAATCATATGATTTTTGTCCTTTATTTTGTTTATGTGATGTATCACATTGATGGATTTGCGGATGTTGAACCATCCTTGTGCCCCGGGGATGAACCCCACTTGGTCGTGATGAACACTCTTTTTAATGCATTGTTGTATTCGATTTGCTAGAATTTTATTTAGGATTTTTGCATCGGTATTCATTAGAGATATTGGTCTGTAGTTTCTTTTTTTGTGCTGTCCTTACCAGGTTTTGGTATCACGGTAATGTTGGCCTCATAAAATGAGTTAGGGAGTACTGTCTCTTCTTCAATTTTTTGGAAGAGTTTGTGCAGAATTGGTATTAGATCCTCTTTGAAGGTTTGGTAGAATTCACTAGTGAAGCCATCTGGTCCTGGACTTTTGCTTTTGGGAAGGTTTTGGATGACTGATTCAATTTCGTTACTGGTGATCGGTCTGTTTAGATTTTCCAGTTCTTCATGGTTCAGCCTTGGAAGGCTATATGTTTCTAAGAACTTGTCCATTTCTTCTAGGTTGTTGAATTTGGTGGCATATAGTCCTTCATAGTATTCTTGGATGATCCTTTGTATTTCTGTGGTGTCCGTGATAACTTCCCCTTTTACGTTTCTGATTTTGTTAATCAGTGTCTTCTCTCTTTTTATCTTAGTAAGTCTAGCCAAGGGTTTGTCAATTTTGTTAATCTTTTCAAAGAACCAGCTCTTTGTCACATTAATTTTTTCTATTGTCTTTTTGTTCTCTATTTCATTTATTTCTGCTTTAATTTTTATTATTTCCTTTCTTCTGCTGACCTTGGGTTTTACTTGTTCTTCTTTTTCTAGTTCTTTAAGGTGTAACATGAGGTTATTTATTTGGGAGTTTTCTTGTTTCTTGAGATAGGCCTGTAATGAGATAAATTTCCCTCTTAAAACTGCTTTCGCTGCATCCCAGAAATTTTGGTAGGATGTATTTTCATTGTCATTTGTTTCTATGTATCTTTTGATCTCTCCTCTAATTTCTTCTTTGACCCAGTCCTTCTTTAAAAGTATGTTGTTTAATCTACATGTATTTGTGTTTTTTCCCGCTTTCTTTTTACAGTTGATATCCAATTTCAAAGCCTTGTGATCAGAGAATATGCATGGTATGATTTCAATCTTCTTAAATTTGTTGAGACTGATTTTATGTCCCAATATATGGTCTATCCTTGAGAATGTTCCGTGTACACCAGAAAAGAATGTATAGTCTGATGTTTTAGGATGAAATGCTCTATAAATGTCAATTATGTCCATTTCATCTAATGTGTCATTTAGGGCTACTATTTCGTTATTTATTTTCTGTTTGGATGATCTATCCATAGCTGTCAATGATGTATTTAAGTCCCCTAGTATAATTGTGTTTTGGTCAATTTCTCCCTTTAGTTCTGTTAGTAGTTGCTTGGTGTATTTCGGTGCTCCCTGATTGGGGGCATAAATATTGATGACTGTTATGTCTTCTTGTTGTACAGTCCCCTTCACCATTATGAAATGTCCATCTTTATCTCTTGTTATCTTTTTCACCTTGAAGTCTGTTTCATCTGATATCATTATGGCTACACCTGATTTTCTCTGGGTACCATTTGCTTGGAGTGTCAATTTCCACCCTTTCACTTTGAGTCTATGCTTGTCCTTGTAGCTGAGATGTGTCACTTGGAGACAGCATATGGTTGGGTTTAGTTTTTTGATCTAATCTGCTACTCTGTGCCTTTTTATTGGTGAGTTCAGTCCATTTACATTTAGGGTGATTATTGACATGTGAGGATTTCCTGTCATTCTATCCTTAGTTTTCTGGTAAGGCTGTGTCTCCATTGTTTCTTTGCCTTTTTGTTGTTGTCTATTATTTCTGTGTGGTGGTATTCTATGATGTTTCCCTCTGTTTCTTCTTTTATTTCAGTATATATTTCAATTCTGGATTTATTTTGAGTGGTTACCCTTAAGTTTATGTAAAAGAAAGTTTGATATTTAGAGTATTCCATTTTCTTCAGCACGCTTACTCTCTCCATTCCCATATTCCGGTTCAGGCCTTTACTCTCCCCCTTTTTGAGTTTAGGTTGCCACAAATTGACCCTGTTGATGGTGGTCGAATAGCCTCCTTTAGTATTTCTTGTAGTGCAGGTCGTGTATTAGAAAATTCCCTCAGCTTTTGTATGTCTGGAAAGGTCTTTATTCCTCCTTCATATCTGAAGGATATCTTTGCTGGATATATTATTCTTGGCTCATGGTTTCTCTCTTTCAATAGTTTGAATATTTGGTTCCACTCCCTCCTGGCTTGTAGAGTTTCTGCTGAAAAATCTGATGATAATCTAATGGGCTTTCCTTTGTAAGTTACCGTCTTCTTTTCCTTGGCTGCCTTGAGGATTCTTTCTTTGTCGTTGATTTTAGACAGCTTCAATACAATGTGCCTTGGAGAAGGTCTGTTGGGATTGAGGTAACTAGGTGTTCTATCTGCTTCTTGGATTCGAGGGTCCAGTTCTGTCCACAAATTTGGGAAGTTCTCATCGACAATTTGTTTGAATATATTCTCTGTTCCCTTCTCTCTTTCTTCTCCTTCTGGTATGCCCATTATTCTTATATTGCTCTTTCTGATGGAGTCAGAAAGTTCTTGTAGAGTTCTTTCATTTCTTTTAAGTCTCAAGTCTCTTTCTTCTTCAATTTGTGTCATTTCCAGGTTTCTATCTTCGATGTCACTGATTCTTTCCTCCATCTGGTCAACTCTACTACCTAAGCTGGTTATTTCATTCTTAATTTCTTCTATTGAGTTCTTAATCTCCAGAAATTCTATTTGGTTCTTTTTTAAGATTTCAATCTCTTTTGTAAAATGCTCATGCTGTTCTTTGATTGAGTTTCTGTGTTCATTTAACTGCCTATCTGTGTTTTCTTGTATCTCGAGTATTTTCAGAACTGCAATCTTGAATTCTCTGTCATTTAAGTCACATATTTCTGTATCTTTAAGTGCCTTCTCTGGAGATTTTTCACTTTCTTTCTGAGCTATCTTGTTGCCTTGGTTATTCATGGTGATTACTGGTTTACTATTTCTCTTCCTAGACATCTACAGGAGTGACTTCTGCAACAGGTTGATAGAAAGCGGTCTTTCTTTTGTTTGCCAGTAATTGTTGGTAGAATGTTTTATTATTTCTCCAACTGCAACTTATTTTTCTTCTCCCACACGGTAGTGCTATGTTTTCTCTGCACTATTCCAACTTCTCACACAATGCGGGGATTCCCTGGGAGACGGGCTTCTCCTCTGTTAATAGTTCATCTTGGTCACAGGGCGCAGTGTCCTGGTGGTATGCAGAGAGCTTTTGATGTTCCAAAGCTCTTCCAGCTCCTGATTCAGAGCCCGTATATTTCAGCAGTTCTGTTTACTCCTGCAGGGATCCGCCCAGATAGGTGGGGTCAGGGGCGGGGTGAGTTGTGAGAGGTGGCCCAGAGCAATGGCTGCGACCACCTCCACAGCCGGTCCTGCTTCCACAGCTCCCTCCCCTTTGCCGGAACTAGTTGGGCTGTGAATTTCTGTTTGCGGTCCACAGTTGCCAAAACAGGAAATTTTCTGTTGTTTTGATCTGACACTGCTACTGTTTCACTTCTAGCACCGGGTAGGTGGGGGCGGGGCGAGCTCTGGGAGGGGAGGGAGGGGGCAGCTAGTCTCAGTGCCTAAGGCTCCATTCTCTGCTCGGCAGTGCGGGCTTATACCACCGTTTTCAGCCTTTTTCCCTCAGTCTTTTCTCCGAGGTCTCTGCCGTGAGCGTTGGGTTCAGCCGTGTTATATGCTGTCCACTCAGCCCTGTGGAACACTGGCGGAGCCCTAGCAGTCCGAGTTCTTCCCTCTCCCGCAGCTGCGGTAGTTCCGGGAAGCAGTGAGCTCGGCGCACTGAGCGAGGTCTGCGTCCTGCGCCCGCGCGGCTCCGTCTCCGCGCACTTCTCCCTTCCCTCCTCCTCCCTCCACTCACGTGAATCTCCCACCTGTAGGTGATTTCAGTCGGTAGTGGGCCTCTTCGTCTTGCCTGTCTGCTGTGCAGGGAGTCCTTTGTGGAGTTTTTGCTGTTCAATTCTTTGTCAATTACAGGGGAGCTTTAGAGAGGCTCACCTCACGCCGCCATTTTTCCGGAAATCTCAAAAGCAGTTTTAAGAGGGAAATTTATATCACCACAGGTGTATCTCAAGAAAGAACAAAAATCCCAAATAAGCAACGTCACGTTACACCTTAAAGAACTAGAAAAAGAAGAACAAATGAAACCCAAGGTCAGCAGAAAAAAGGAAACAATAACAATCAGAGCAGAACTATATGAAATAGAGAACAAAAAGACAAGAGAAAAAAATTAATGTGACAAAGCTGGTTCTTTGAAAAGATTAAGAAAATTGACAAACCCTTGGGTAGACTCACTAGATACAAAGAGAGAAAACACTAATAAACAAAATCAGATATCAAAAAGGGGAAATTATCACGGATGCCACAGAAATACAAATGATAATCCAAAGATACTATGAAGGACTATATGCCACCAAATTTAATAACCTAGAAGAAATGGACAGGTTCTTAGAAACACATAGCCCTCCTAGACTGAACCATAAAGAACTGGAGAATCTAAACAGACCGATCACCAGTAACGAAATTGAATCAGTCATCCAAAACCTTCCCAAAGCAAAAGTCTGGGACCGGATGGCTTCACTAGTGAATTCTACCAAACCTTCAAAGAGGATCTAATACCAATTCTGCACAAACTCTTCCAAAAAATTGAAGAAGAGACAGTACTCCCTAACTCATTTTATGAGGCCAACATTACCCTGATACCAAAATCTGGTAAGGACAGCACAAAAAAAGAAAACTACAGACCAATATCTCTGATGAATACAGATACAAAAATCCTAAACAAAATTCTAGCTAATCGAATCCAACACTGCATTAAAAAGATTATTCATCACAACCAAGAGGGGTTCATCCCCAGGGCACAATGCTGGTTCAACATCCGCAAATCCATCAATGTGATCCATCACATAAAGAAAATAAAGGACAAAAATCATATGATTATATCAATTGATGCAGAAAAAGCATTTGACAAGATACAACATCCATTTATGATTAAAACACTTAATAAAATAGGTAAACAAGGAAAATACCTTAACATAATAAAGGCCATCTATGACAATCCCACAGGTAATCTTATAATTAATGGTGAAAAACTGAAGCCCTTTGCTCTACGTTCAGGAACACCACAGGGCTGTCCCCATCACCTCTGCTTTTCAACACAGTGTTGGAAGTCCTCGCCAGAGCAATCAGGCAAGAGAAAGATATAAAAGGTATCCAAATTGGGAATGAAGAAGTTAAATTGTCACTCTTTGCAGATGACATGATGCTATATGTAAAAAACCCTAAAGACTCCACCAAAAAGCTATTACAAACAATAAACGAAAACAGTAAATTTGCCGGCTACAAAGTCAACATAGAAAAGTCCACTGCATTCCTATATACTAACAATGAAATCTCAGCAAAAGAAATACAAAAAACAATTCCTTTTGCAATTGCAGCAAAATGAATAAAATACTTAGTAATAAGCTTAACCAAGGCTGTGAAAGACCTATATGTTGAAAACTGTAAGACATTTTTAAAAGAAATTCCATGCTCATGGATTGGAAGAATCAACATAGTTAAAATGGCCATATTACCCAGAGCAATATACAGATTTAATGTAATCTCCATCAAAATCCCAATTGCATTTTTTAAAGAAATAGAACAAAAAATCATCAGATTTGTTGACCCTGAATAGCCAAAGCAATCTTAAGAAAAAAGAACAATAATGGAGGTATCACACTTCCTGACTTTGGCTTGTACTACAGGGCTACAATAATCAAAACAGTATGGTATTGGCAGAAAAACAGACACATAGATCAATGGAATAGAATTGAGAACCCAGAAATAAAACCACATAAATATGGACAGATAATTTTTGACAAAGAAGCTAAAAACATACAATGGAGCAAAGACAGCCTCTTCAATAAATGGTGCTGGGAGAATTGGATAGCCACGTGCAAAAGAATGAAACTGGACTGCTATTTGTCACCATGTACCAAAGTTAATTCAAAATGGATCAAAGACTTAAGCATAAGACCTGACAAAATAAACTGCATAGAGGAAAACATAGGTACTAAACTTATGGACCTTGGGTTCAAAGAGCATTTTATGAACTTGACTCCAAAGGCAATGGAAGTAAAAGCTAAAATAAACGAATGGGACTATATGAAACTTAAAAGCTTCTGCACAGCAAAAGAAACCATTGACAAAATAAAGAGGCCACCAACTGAATGGGAGAAGATTTTTGCAAACAGTGCCTCCAATAATGGGCTAGTATCCAGAATATACAAGGAACTCATGCAACTCAACAACAAAAAAACAAAGAACCCAATTGAAAAATGGGCAGAGAACTTGAAGAGACATTTCTCCAAAGAGGACATACAAATGGTAAATAGACATATGAAAAAATGCTCAACATCACTAATCATCAGAGAAATGCAAATCAAAACCACAATGAGATATCACCTCACCCCAGTCAGAATGGCTATCATCAACAAGACAAATAGTAACAAATATTGGAGAGGCTGTGGAGAAAAAGGAACACTCATACACTGTTGGTGGGAATGCAGACTGGTGCAGCCGTTATGGAAGGCAGTGTGGAGGTTCCTCAAAGAATTACGAATAGAATTGCCATATGACCCAGCAATCCCTCTCCTGGGTATCTACCCAAAAAGTCTGAAAACATTTAGAGATAAAGACACATGTGCTCCAATGTTCATTGCAGCTTTGTGTACGGTGGCCAAGACATGGAAACAACCAAAATGTCCTTCGATAGATGAATGGATAAAGAAGTTGTGGTATATATACACAATGGAATACTATTCGGCAGTAAGAAAAGATGATATAGGAACATTTGTGACAACATGGATGGATCTTGAGAGAGTAATGCTGAGCGAAACAAGTCAGACAGAAAAAGCGGAGAACCATGTGATTTCACTGATATGTGGTATATAAACCAAAAACAACAAAAGAACAAGACAAACAAATGAGAAACAGAAACTCATAGACACAGACAATTGTTTAGTGGTTGCCAGAGGGTAAGTGGGTCGGGGGGTGGGGGGTAGGATATGAGGGTAAGGGGGATCGAATATATGGTGATGGAAGGAGAACTTACTCTGGGTGATGAACACACAATGGGATTTATAGATGATGTAATACAGAATTGTACACCTGAAATCTATGTAATTTTACTAACAATTGTCACCCCAATAAATTAAAAAAAAAGAAAAAAAGAAAAGAAAAAGTATATAGAAAAATAATAGAAAAGATTAATGCAACAAAGAGCTGGTTGCCAGAGGGTAAAGCGGGAGGAGAGATGGTAGAAAAGGGTAAAGGGAGTCAAATATATGACGCTAGAAGGAGAACTGATTTTGGGAGCTGAGCACAGAATGTGATGATATATGGATGATATATTATAGAAATGCACACATGAAACCTATGTAGTTTTACTAACCATTGTTACCCCAATTAAAAAAAAAAGAAACAAAGAGGTGGTTCTTAAAAAGGGTACATAAAATTGACAAGCCTCTAGCAAGACCTATGAAGCAGAAAAGAGAACACAAATAAATAAAATCAGGAATGAAAGAGGAGGGATTACAACTGACACCACAGCTATACAAAGGATCATTAAAGAATACTATGAACAATTATATGCTGACAAATTTGACAATCTAGAAAAATGGATAAATTTTTAGAAATATACAAACTTTCAAAGCTAGAGCATGAAGAAACAGAGAATCTGAATAGACTAATTAGTAGCAATGAACTGAAGCAGGAGAAAAAAAAAAAAACTCCCAACAAACAAAAGCCCAGGCCAAGAGGGCTTCACAGGTGAATTCTACCAAACATTTAAAGAAGAATTAGTACCTATCCTCAAACAATTTGAAAAAAAATTTGAAGAGGAAGGAACACCTCCAAACTCATTCTACGAGGCCAGCGTTACTGATACCAAAACCAGACAAAGACAATACAAAGAAAGAGAATTACAGGCCAATATTTCTTATGAACATATATGCAAAAATTCTCAACAAATTATTAGCAAACCAATATTCAACAGTACATTAAAAGGAGACACCATGATCAAGTGGAATTTATACCAGGAACACAAGAGTGGTTTAATATCCTCGAAACGATTAATGTGACTTATCACATCGACAAAACCAAGGATAAACATCATATGATTACCCCAATAGGTGCAGAAAAAGCATTTGACAAAATTCAACATCCATTTACGATAAAAATTGCCCACAAAGTGGGTATAGCAGGAACTTACCACATTCATAAAGGCTATATACAATAAGCCCACAGCTAACATCATACTCAATGGTGAAAAGCTACAAGCTTTTCCTCTAAGCAGGAAGAAGACAAGTATGCCCACACTCACCACTACTATTCAACACAGTACTGGAAGTCCTGGCCACAGCAATCAGACAAGGAAAAGAAATAAAAAGCATTCAAATTGGAAAGGAAAAAAGTAAAACTGCCATTATTTGCATATGATGATACTATATACAGAAAATCCCAAAGAATACACTAAAAAATTAACAGAATAAAGAATTCAGTATAATAGCAAGATGCAAAATTAATATACAGAAATTTGTCACATTTCTAAATACTAATAATGAACAATCAGAAAGAGAAATTAAGAAAATGATCCCATTTAGAAGTATATCAAATAGTAAAATATCTAGGAATAAATTTAATCAAGGAGGTGAAAGATCTGCACTCTGAAAACTGTAAAATTGAAGAAAGAAATTGAAGAGGACAAATAAATGGAAGGACATACCATTTTCATGGATTGGAAGGATTAATATTGTTAAAATGACCATACTACCCAAAGAAATCTACAGATTCAATGAAATTCCTATCAAAATACTAATGTCATTTTTCTCAGAACTAGAACAAATAATCCTAGATTTATATGGAACCACTAAAGACCTCAAATATCCAAAGCAATCTCTAGAAAGAAGAACAAAGTTGGGGATATCATGACACCTGATCTCAAAATATACTACAAAGCTGTAATAATCAAAACAGTATTGTACCAGTACAAAAACAGACACATAGATCAATGAAACAGAATAGGGAGTCCAGAAATAAACCCTAGCTTATATGGTCCACTAATCTATGACAAAGGAGGTAAAAATATACAACGGACTAATGACAATCTCTTCACCAAATGGTGTTGAGAAAACTGGACAGATACATGTAAAAAAAAAAAAAAATTGGACCACTCTTACACCATATATAAAAATAAACTCAAAATGAGTTAAAGACTTAAACATAAAACCAGATACCATAAAACTAGAAGAAAACATAAGTAGTAAACTATTTGACATCAGTGAGTAACATATTTTTGGATACATCCCCTCAAGCAAGGGAAACAAAAGCACAACTAAACAAATGGGACTTCATTAAACTAAAAAACTTTGGCACAGAAAAGGAAACATTCAAGAAAACAAAAAGACAACCTACTGAATGGGAGAATATAGTCATAAATGATATATCCAATAAAGGGGTTGATATCCAAAATATATAGGAAATTCATACAACTCAATAAAAAAATCAACAATCTGATTGAAAAATGGGCAGAGGACATGAAAAGACATTTCTCCAAAGAAGACATACAGATGGCCAACAGATATATGAAAAGATACTCAATATCACTAATCATCAGGGAAATGCAAATCAAAACCACAATGAGATATCACCTCACTCCGGTCAGAATGGCTATTATCAAAAAGTCAAAAAATAACATGTGTTGGTGAGGATGTGGAGAAAAGTGTACCCTTGTGCACTGTTGGTGGGACTGCAAACTGGTGCCGCCCCTAAGGAAAACAGTATGGAGGTTCCTCAAAAAACTAAAAATAGATATACCACAAGACCCAGCAATTCCACTTCTGGGTATTTATCCAAGTAAAACAAGGACACTAATTCAGAAAGATACATGCACGCCTATGTTCATTGCAATATTATGTACACTAGCCAAGATATGGGAGCAACCTACGTGCCCATCAATAAATGAATGGATAAAGAAGCAGTGCATATATATACACAATGTAATATTATGCAGTAATAAAAAAAAATCAAATCTTGCTATTTGCATTAAAATGGATATATCTAGAGATTATCCTATGTGAAATAAATCAGGCAGAGAAAGACAAATACCATCTGGTTTCGCTTATATGTGGAATAAAAGCACAAAACAAGTGAACAAACAAAACAAAAACAGACTCAGAAACAGAGACCAAAGGGATGGTTACCAGAAGGGGGAATAAGTGAAAAGGGGAAGGAGAATACAGTTAATAATACTGTGATAAGTTTGCATGGTGACCAATGATTACTAGAATTAGTGGGGTGATTACATTGTAAGTTATAAAAATTTTGAATCACTATATTTGACACCTGAAACTAATATAACCAATATAATATTGTATACCAACTATACGTAAATAAAAAAATTAATATCTTTCAAATTGGGGTGATTGTTATTATCTTGGGAATATTTCTTATGATCATTTACAAGATTTATGTATGCTGTATAAACACTACAAGAAAACCAAGGCATGTGCCAGTTCATGCTGTGATCACTATAAATTAGCTCATTGAGCACAATTAGCCATTGACTGAAATTGATATGTAAAAATAATTGGTCCTTTCCTAATACTTTAGCCTAAAATTGGCATAAATATTGGTGGGTTATAAGACCCATAAATGGCAAGTGGGTCTCTAACTGATATCATCCCTCTGAAGGACCAGGGAAGGCATTGCCACCCTGACAATGAGGGACTTTAAAATGTTTTGTTTGATGTTTTCTGAAAGAAAAATCCTGATCACAAGAGGGAAAAGAGGAAAGAGTGAAGATAGGGAATATATAAAATGGAGTCACTTTAACCAAGCTGCTAAAATTATTAATACAATTGAGGCATGAGGAAAGACTATTCTTATAACTAGCCTGGGAACTTAAATTTTACAAAACTTTCCAGTCCTGTGTCAATGCCTGGAAATACATCTGGACCTCCAGATAGCCCTCTAATTACCCCTTCAAAGGACTCACTTATCCAGACCACCTGATTACCCCCTGATTACATCCACCTGACATCCATTATCTGGACCACGGTATGTGACCAGACATCTGGTGCCCATCTTCAGGACCACCTGACATCAGGACCATCTGGCATCCATCATCCTGACTGTAATCTGAGTGACAACCATACTGGACTAATCCTAGAGCTAAGAATGCAGGGCGGAAAATTCTTAAGAATATACTTTTTACTACAATAACTTTTTTTTTTTTAAATTAAAGTTTATTGGGGTGACAATTGTTAGTAAAATTACATAGATTTCAGGTGAACAATTCTGTATTACATCATCTATGAATCCCATTGTGTGTTCACCACCCAGAGTCAGTTCTCCTTCCATCACCATATATTTGATCCCCCTTACCCTCATCTCCCACCCCCCACCCCCTTACCCTCTGGTAACCACTAAACTATTGTCTCTGAGTTTTTGTGTTTTAACATTCTTGAGACGGGGGAAACTTTCCAAAAAATGATACCCACCCACACCTCCACAAAAATAAATTGCAGAAGATACTGGAAGAAAACACGTTTATAATCTTGGGATGGGGAGGCGTTCCTATCAAAGAAGGAACACAGGATCCACAAGAAGGCTGAGGGCGTTGCTGGGAGACTCTGGTTCCCGCGCAGGGGCGGCTTCGATGGCAGAGCGCCCACGGCCCGCCCGCCCTTCCCTGCGCCCACAGCTCGGTCCCAGTCGGGCGCACTCACCAGCCTCCACAGACAAAGGGCGCGCCGCCCCCTGACACCGCCTCCGCCGCCAGTCCCAGCCGAAGCGAGAGAGGGTGAGAGCCCTGATGCCTGAGCCAATGACTCCCAGTGACTGGGCCGCGGGCTCTACCAGCGCCCGGCGCCAGGTGGGCTCTGAAGAAACCCCCGCAATGGCGACTACACTCCGCTGGCTTTGGATCGCCAATACGCATGCGCCAGTGGCGCTTAGGGCGGATCGCTTCCCACCTGCCCCGGACCTCCCCGCCGCTGCCGCGCTGTCTGCTTTTCACCAGGGCTGGCTAACCGAGGAAGCGTGGGCCTCCGCCCACGACTCTCAAAGAATTTCGCGTTCTGTGGGGGCACAGGAGGAGGTGATGAAGACCCTCCCATAACCCTTGCCAATCAGAAACATTGGACTGCCTGGCTCCTGCGCGGTGTCGTCTCTTCGTCCCCAAGGCAACAACACAAGCCACCGTTCTTCTCAGTCCTGGAATACTGCCCCCCTCTGCTCATTTTATATCGACGAAACTCTAAACGTAATAATAATGATAGGATACATTTTTATTTTTTGCAGTACAGGTCTACTGATGAGAATAAATCCTTTTAATGAGGATAACATTTTGCTTAATTGGGATTCAAAATTAGTTCTCCATCATCAAAATGGATTGCTAAGGTTCATGTGTTAATGCTGGTCTATAATACGATTTTAGAGAATTACATCTTTGAAAATTTTTCAAATAGATACTGCTAAATACTGGTAGCCATAAGCATATGATTTAAATTGAGCATATTCATTGCTTGGAAGGCATTTATAGAATTCCATTATTTTCTCTTGACATTTGCCTTTTAGCACCTCATTAAACTGTAGCTTAATCGCTTCTAAATTTAGGTTAAGTAGCAGCTCCTCAACTACTCAGTTAAATGTATTTAGAAATACAGAAATGTCGTTTGTACTTGCACAGAGGTGCGAAAGTGCTAATAGTTAGTGCTTGGAAATGTATCCTCTGCTGATTTTGCATGGGGTAGAGAGCTCACTTCTTGTTTTAACTTTTCTCAGTGTATCTTGTGCAGCACAGTGGTTAGACATTTGTATAATTTAAGAAGATATCCCCCTTACTAGTCTAGTACCCACCTGGCACTATACGTAGCTATTACCATATTATGACTAAATTCTCTATGCTTTACACTACATCCTTATGACTATTTTGTAACTACCAGTTTATACTTCTTAATCCCTTCACTTTTTCACCCTGTCCTCCAAACCTTCTCACATCTATTACCCAGATAATTCTACTACCCATCTGATCCCATACTTATTACAATATTATTGATTATATTCCTTCTGTAGGGTATACCGTACATCCCCATGACTACTTTGTAACAAAAATTTGTACTTCTTTTTTTTAAAAAACTTATTGGAGTGACAATTGTTAGTAAAATTACATAGATTTCAGGTGTACAATTCTGTATTGCATTGTCTATAAATCGAATTGTGTGTTCACCACCCAGAGTCAGTTCTCCTTCCGTCACCATATATTTGATCCCCCTTACCCTCATCTCCCACCCGCCACCCCCCTTTCCCTCTGGTAACCACTAAACTATTGTCTGTGTCTACGAGTTTTTGTTTTCTCATTTGCTTGTCTTGTTCTTTTGTTGTTTTTGATTTATATACCACATATCAGTGAAATCACATGGTTCTCTGCTTTTTCTGTCTGACTTCTTTCGCTCAGCATTACACTCTCAAGATCCATCCATGTTGTCACAAATGTTCCTATATCATCTTTTCTTACCGCCGAATACTATTCCATTGTGTATATACACCACAACTTCTTTATCCATTCATCTATCGAAGGACATTTTGGTTGTTTCCATGTCTTGGCCACCGTACACAAAGCTGCAATGAACATTGGAGCACACGTGTCTTTATCTCTAAATGTTTTCAGATTTTTTGGGTAGATACCCAGGAGAGGGATTGCTGGATCATATGGCAATTCTATTTGTAATTCTTTGAGGAACCTCCACACTGCCTTCCATAAGGGCTGCACCAGTCTGCATTCCCACCAACAGTGTATGAGGGTTTCTTTTTCTCCACAGCCTCTCCAACACTTGTTACTATTTGTCTTGTTGATGATAGCCATTCTGACTGGGGTGAGGTGATATCTCATTGTGGTTTTGATTTGCATTTCACTGATGATTAGTGATGTTGAGCAGTTTTTCATATGTCTATTTGCCATTTGTATGTCCTCTTTGGAGAAATGTCTCTTCAGGTCCTCTGCCCATTTATCAATTGGGTTCTTTGTTTTTTTGTTGTTGAGTTGCATGAGTTCCTTGTATATTTTGGATATTAGCCCCTTATCGGAGGCACTGTTTGCAAAAATCTTCTCCCATTCAGTTGGTTGCCTCTTCATTTTGTCGATGGTTTCTTTCACTATGCAGAAGCTTTTAAGTTTCATATAGTCCCATTCGTTTATTTTAGCTTTTACTTCCATTGCCTTTGGAGTCAAGTTCATAAAATGCTCTTTGAACCCAAGGTCCATAAGTTTAGTACCTATGTTTTCTTCTATGCAGTTTATTGTGTCAGGTCTTATGCTTAAGTCTTTGACCCATTTTGAATTAATTTTGGTACATGGTGGCAAATAGAGTCCAGTTTCATTCTTTCGCAAGTGGTTATCCAATTCTCCCAGCACCATTTATTGAAGAGGCTGTCTTTGCTCCATTGTATGTTTTTAGCTTCTTTGTCAAAAATTATCTGTCCGTATTTATGTGGTTTTATTTCTGGGTTCTCAATTCTATTCCATTGGTCTATGTGTCTGTTTTTCTGCCAATACCATGCTGTTTTGATTATTGTAGCCCTGTAGTACAAGCCAAAGTCAGGAAGTGTGATACCTCCATTATTGTTCTTTTTGTTAAGATTGCTTTGGCTATTCGGGGTCTTTTGTGGTTCCAAACAAATCTGACGATTTTTTGTTCTATTTCTTTAAAATATGCCATTGGGATTTTGATGGGGATTGCATTGAATCTGTATATTGCTTTCGGTAATATGGCCATTTTAACTATGTTGATTCTTCCAATCCATGAGCACGGAATGTCTTTCCATTTCTTGGTGTCTTTAATTTCTTCAAAACTGTCTTGTACTTTTCAGCATATAGGTCCTTCACATCCTTGGTTAAGTTTATTCCTAGGTATTTTATTCTTTTTGCTGCAATTGCAAAAGGAATTGTTTTTTGTATATTTTTTCTGAGATTTCATTGTTAGTATATAGGAATGCAATGGATTTTTGTATGTTGATTTTTTTTTAAAATTTTATTTTATTAAATTTATAGGGGTGAGAATTGTTAGTAAAATTACATAGATTTCAGGTGTACAATTCTATATTACATCATCTATAAATCCCATTGTGTGTTCATCACCCAGAGTCAGTTCTCCTTCCATCACCATATATTCTATCCCCCTTACCCTCATCTCCCACCCCCCACCCCCCGCCCGCTTACCCTCTGGCAACCACTAAACTATTGTCTGTGTCTATGAGTTTCTGTTTCTCATTTGTTTGTCTTGTTCTTTTGTTGTTTTTGGTTTATATACCACATATCAGTGAAATCACATGGTTCTCTGCTTTTTCTGTCTGACTTGTTTCGCTCAGCATTACTCTCTCAAGATCCATCCATGTTGTCACAATGTTCCTATGTCATCTTTTCTTACTGCCGAATAGTATTCCATTGTGTATATATACCACAACTTCTTTATTCATTCATCTATCGAAGGACATTTTGGTTGTTTCCATGTCTTGGCCACCGTACACAAAGCTGCAATGAACATTGGAGCACACGTGTCTTTATCTCTAAATGTTTTCAGGTTTTTTGGGTAGATACCCAGAAGAGGGATTGCTGGGTCATATGGCAATTCTATTCGTAATTCTTTGAGAAACCTCCACACTGCCTTCCATAACGGCTGTAGCAGTCTGCATTCCCACCAACAGTGTATGAGGGTTCCTTTTTCTCCATAGCTTCTCCAACATTTGTTATTATTTGTCTTGTTGATGATAGCCATTCTGACTGGGGTGAGGTGATATCTCATTGTGGTTTTGATTTGCATTTCTCTGATGATTAGTGATGTTGAGCATTTTTTCATATGTCTATTTGCCATTTGTCTGTCCTCTTTGGAGAAATGTCTCTTCAGGTCCTCTGCCCATTTTTCAATTGGGTTGTTTGTTTTTTTGTTGTTGAGTTGCATGAGTTCCTTGTATATTCTGGATACTAGCCCCTTATCGGAGGCATTGTTTGCAAAAATCTTCTCCCATTCAGTTGGTGGCCTCTTTATTTTGTCAATGGTTTCTTTTGCTGTGCAGAAGCTTTTAAGTTTCATATAGTCCCATTCGTTTATTTTAGCTTTTACTTCCATTGCCTTTGGAGTCAAGTTCATAAAATGCTCTTTGAACCCAAGGTCCATAAGTTTAGTACCTATGTTTTCTTCTATGCAGTTTATTGTGTCAGGTCTTATGCTTAAGTCTTTGATCCATTTTGAATTAACTTTGGTACATGATGACAAATAGCAGTCCAGTTTCATTCTTTTGCACGTGGCTATCCAATTCTCCCAGCACCATTTATTGAAGAGGCTGTCTTTGCTCCATTGTATGTTTTTAGCCTGTTTGTCAAAAATTATCTGTCCATACTTATGTGGTTTTATTTCTGGGTTCTCAATTCTATTCCATTGGTCTATGTGTCTGTTTTTCTGCCAATACCATGCTGTTTTGATTATTGTAGCCCTGTAGTACAAGCCAAAGTCAGGAAGTGTGATACCTCCATTATTGTTCTTTTTCCTTAAGATTGCTTTGGCTATTCGGGGTCTTTTGTGGTTCCAAACAAATCTGATGATTTTTTGTTCTATTTCTTTAAAATATGCCATTGGGATTTTGATGGGGATTGCATTGAATCTGTATATTGCTTTGGGTAATATGGCCATTTTAACTATGTTGATTCTTCCAATCCATGAGCACGGAATGTCTTTCCATTTCTTTGTGTCTTCTTCAATTTACTTAAAAAATGTCTTATAGTTTTCAGCATATAGGTCTTTCACATCCTTGGTTAAGTTTATTCCTAGGTATTTTATTCTTTTTGCTGCAATTGCAAAAGGAATTGTTTTTTGTATTTCTTTTTCTGAGATTTCATTGTTAGTATATAGGAAGGCAATGGACTTTTGTGCGTTGATTTTGTAGCCGGCAACTTTACTGTATTCGTTGATTGTTTCTAATAGCTTTTTGGTGGAGTCTTTAGGGTTTTCTATATATAGCATCATGTCATCTGCAAAGAGTGACAATTTAACTTCTTCATTCCCAATTTGTATGCCTTTTATTTCTTTCTCTTGCCTGATTGCTCTGGAAGGACTTCCAACACGATGTTGAAAAGCAGAGGTGATAGGGGACATCCCTGTCGTGTTCCTGAACATAGAGCAATGAGCTTAAGTTTTTCTCCATTAATTATGAGATTAGCCGAGGGCTTGTCATATATGGCCTTTATTATGTTAAGGTATTTTCCTTCTATACCCATTTTGTTAAGTGTTTTAATCATAAATGGATGTTGTATCTTGTCAAATGCTTTTTCTGCATCAATTGATATAATCATATGATTTTTGTCCTTTATTTTGTTTATGTGATGTATCACATTGATGGATTTGCGTATGTTGAACCATCCTTGTGCCCCGGGGATGAACCCCACTTGGTCGTGAAGAATAATCTTTTTAATACATTGTTGTATTCGATTTGCTAGAATTTTATTTAGGATTTTTGCATCGGTATTCATTAGAGATATTGGTCTGTAGTTTTCTTTTTTTGTGCTGTCCTTACCAGGTTTTGGTATCAGGGTAATGTTGGCCTCATAAAATGAGTTAGGGAGTACTGTCTCTTCTTGAATTTTTTGGAAGAGTTTGTGCAGAATTGGTATTAGATCCTCTTTGAACGTTTGGTAGAATTCACTAGTGAAGCCATCTGGTCCCGGACTTTTGCTTTTGGGAAGGTTTTGGATGACTGATTCAATTTCGTTACTGGTGATCGGTCTGTTTAGATTTTCCAGTTCTTCATGGTTCAGCCTTGGAAGGCTATATGTTTCTAAGAACTTGTCCATTTCTTCTAGGTTGTTGAGTTTGGTGGCACATAGTCCTTCATAGTATTCTTGGATGATCCTTTGTATTTCTGTGGTGTCCGTGATAACTTCCCCTTTTACGTTTCTGATTTTGTTAATCAGTGTCTTCTCTCTTTTTATCTTAGTAAGTCTAGCCAAGGGTTTGTCAATTTTGTTAATCTTTTCAAAGAACCAGCTCTTTGTCATATTAATTTTTTCTATTGTCTTTTTGTTGTCTATTTCATTTAGTTCTGCTCTAATTTTTGTTATTTCCTTTCTTCTGCTGACCTTGGGTTTTACTTGTTCTTCTTTTTCTAGTTCTTTAAGGTGTAACATGAGGTTATTTATTTGGGAGTTTTCTTGTTTCTTGAGATAGGCCTGTAATGAGATAAATTTCCCTCTTAAAACTGCTTTCGCTGCATCCCAAAAATTTTGGTAGGATGTATTTTCATTGTCATTTGTTTCTATGTATCTTTTGATCTCTCCTCTAACTTCTTCTTTGACCCAGTCGTTCTTTAAAAGTATGTTGTTTAATCTCCATGTATTTGTGTTTTTTCCCGCTTTCTTTTTACAGTTGATATCCAATTTCAAAGCCTTGTGATCAGAGAATATGCATGGTATGATTTCAATCTTCTTAAATTTGTTGAGACTGATTTTATGTCCCAATATATGGTCTATCCTTGAGAATGTTCCATGTACACTAGAAAAGAATGTATAGTCTGATGTTTTAGGATGAAGTGCTCTATAAATGTCAATTATGTCCATTTCATCTAATGTGTCATTTAGGGCTACTATTTCGTTATTTATTTTCTGTTTGGATGACCTATCCATAGCTGTCAATGATGTATTTAAGTCCCCTAGTATAATTGTGTTTTGGTCAATTTCTCCCTTTAGTTCTGTTAGTAGTTGCTTGGTGTATTTCGGTGCTCCCTGATTGGGGGCATAAATATTGATGACTGTTATGTCTTCTTGTTGTACAGTCCCCTTCACCATTATGAAATGTCCATCTTTGTCTCTTGTTTTTTTTTCCACTTTGATGTCTGTTTCATCTGATATCATTATGGCTACACCTGATTTTCTCTGGGTACCATTTGCTTGGAGTGTCAATTTCCACCCTTTCACTTTGAGTCTATGCTTGTCCTTGTAGCTGAGATGTGTCTTCTGGAGACAGCATATGGTTGGGTTTAGTTTTTTGATCCAATCTGCTACTCTGTGCCTTTTTATTGGTGAGTTCAGTCCATTTACATTTAGGGTGATATTAATATGTGAGGATTTCCTGTCATTCTATCTTTAGTTTTCTGGTAAGGCTGTGTCTCCATTGTTTCTTTGCCTTTTTGTTGTTGTCTATTATTTCTGTATGGTGGTATTCTATGATGTTTCCCTCTGTTTCTTCTTTTATTTCAGTATATATTTCAATTCTGGATTTATTTTTAGTGGTTACCCTTAAGTTTATGTAAAAGAAAGTTTGATATTTAGAGTATTCCATTTTCTTCAGCACGCTTACTTTCTCCATTCCCATATTCCTGTTCAGGCCTTTACTCTCCCCCTTTTTGAGTTTTGGTTGCCACAAATTGTCCCTGTTGATGGTGGTCGAATAGCCTCCTTTAGTATTTCTTGTAGTGCACGTCGTGTATTAGAAAATTCCCTCAGCTTCTGTACGTCTGGAAAGGTCTTTATTCCTCCTTCATATCTAAAGGATATCTTTGCTGGATATATTATTCTTGGCTCATGATTTCTCTCTTTCAACAATTTGAGTATTTGGTTCCACTCCCTCCTGGCTTGTAGAGTTTCTGCTGAAAAATCTGGTGATAATCTAATGGGCTTTCCTCTGTAAGTTACCGTCTTCTTTTCCCTGGTTGCCTTGAGGATTCTTTCTTTGTCGTTGATTTTAGACAGCTTCAGTACAATGTGCCTTGGAGAAGGCCTGTTGGGATTGAGGTAAGTAGGTGTTCTATCTGCTTCTTGGATTCAAGGGTCCAGTTCTGTCCACAAATTTGGGAAATTCTCATCGACAATTTGTTTGAATATATTCTCTGTTCCCTTCTCTCTTTCTTCTCCTTCTGGTATGCCCATTATTCTTATATTGCTCTTTCTAGTGGAGTCAGAAAGTTCTTGTGGAGTTCTTTCATTTCTTTTAAGTCTCAAGTCTCTTTCTTCTTCTATCTGTGTCATTTCCATGTTTCTGTCTTCGATGTCACTGATTCTTTCCTCCATCTGGTCAACTCTACTACCTAAGCTGGTTATTTCATTCTTAATTTCTTCTATTGAGTTCTTAATCTCCAGAAATTCTATTTGGTTCTTTTTTAAAATTTCAATCTCTTTCGTAAAATGCTCATGCTGTTCTTTGATTGAGTTTCTGAGTTCCTTTAACTGCCTATCTGTGTTTTCTTGTATTTCGTTGAGATTTTTCAGAACTGCAATCTTGAATTTTCTGTCACTTAAGTCACATATTTCTGTATCTTTAAGTGCCTTCTCTGGAGATTTTTCACTTTCTTTCTGAGCTATCTTGTTGCCTTGGTTATTCATGGCGATTACTGGTTTACTATTTCTCTTCCTAGACATCTACAGGAGTGACTTCTGCAACAGGTTGATAGAAAGCGGTCTTTCTTTTGTTTGCCAGTACTTGTTGGTAGAATATTTTATTATTTCTCCAACTGCAACTTATTTTTCTTCTCCCACACGGTAGTGCTATGTTTTCTCTGCACTATTCCAACTTCTCACACAATGGGGGGATTCCCTGGGAGATGGGCTTCTCCTCTGCTAATAGTTCGTCTAGGTCACAGGGTGCAGTGTCCCAGTGGGTATGCGGAGAGCTTTTGATGTTCCAAAGCTCTTCCAGCTCCTGATTCAGAACCCGTATGTTTCAGCAGTTCTGTTTACTCCTGCAGGGATCCTCCCAGATAGGTGGGGTCAGGGGCGGGGTGAGTTGTGAGAGGTGGCCCAGAGCAATGGTGGCGACCACCACCACAGCCGGTCCTGCTTCCACAGCTCTCTCCCCTTTGCCGGAACTAGTTGGGCTGTGAATTTGTGTCTGCGGTACACAGTTCTCAAAATAGCAAATTTTCTGTTGTTTTGATCTGACACTGCTACTGTTTCCCTTCTAGCACCGGGCAGGTGGGGGCGGGGTGAGCTCTGAGAAGGGAGGGAGGGGGCGGCTAGTCTCAGTGCCTAAGGCTCTGTTCTCTGCTTGGCAGTGCAGGCTTAAACTACCGTTTTCAGCCTTTTTCCCTCAGTCTTTTCTCCGAGGTCTCTGCCGTGAGCGTTGGGTTCAGCCGTGTTATATGCTGTCCCCTCAGCCCTGTGGAGCCCTTGCGGAGCCCTAACAGTCCGAGTTCTTCCCTCACTCGCAGCTGAGGTAGTTTCGGGAAGCAGCAAGCTCGGTGCACTGAGCGAGGTCTGCGTCCTGTGCCCGCGCGGCTCTGTCTCCGCGTACTTCTCCCTTTCCTCCTCCCTCCACTGGCGCGAATCTCCCACCTGTAGGTGATTTCAGTCGGTAGTGGACCTCTTCGTGTTGCCTGTGTGCTGTGCAGGGAGTCCTTTGTGGCGTTTTTGTTGTTCTATTCTTTGTAAATTCCAGGGGAGCTTTGCAGAGGCTCACCTCACGCCGCCATTTTTCCGGAAGTCCTCCACAAAGATGTCTATTTTTCTTGTGGTGGTTTTCCATGATGTTTCCCTCCGTTTCTTCTTTTGTTGCAGTATATGTTTCAGTTCTCGATTTTTTTTTGAGTGGTTACCCTTAAGTTTATGTAAAAGAAAGTTTTATGTTTAGAGTACTCCATTTTCTTCAGCACAGTTACTTTCTCCATTCCCATATTCCGGTTCAGGGCTTTACTCTCCCTCTTTTTATGTTTTGGTTGAAACAAATCGTCCCTGTTGATGGTGGTCGAATAGCCTCCTTTAGTATTTCTTGTTTTTTTTTTAATTTATTGGGGTGACAATTGTTAGTAAAATTACATAGATTTCAGGTGTACAATTCTGTATTACATCATCGATAAATCCCATTGTGTGTTCACTACCCAGAGTCAGTTCTCCTTCCAATACCATATATTTGATCCCCCTTACCCTCATCTCCCACCCCCAAACCCCTTTACCCTCTGGTAACCACTAAACTATTGTCTGTGTCTATGAGTTTCTGTTTCTCATTTGTTTGTTTTGTTATTTTGTTGTTTTTGGTTTGTATACCACATATCAGTGAAATCACATGGTTCTCTGCTTTTTCTGTCTGACTTATTTCGCTCAGCATTACACTCTTAAGATCCATCCATGTAATCACAAATATTCCTATATCATCTTTTCTTACCACCGAATAGTATTCCATTGTGTATATATACCACAACTTCTTTATCCATTCACCTATCGAGGGACATTTTGGTTGTTTCCATGTCTTGACCACCATAAACAAAGCTGCAATGAACATTGGAGCGCACGTGTCTTTATGTATAAATGTTTTCAGAATTTTGGGTAGATACCTAGGAGAGAGATTGCTGGGTCATGTGGTAATCCTATTCATAATTTTTTGAGGAACCTCCACACTGCCTTCCATCACGGCTGCACCAGTCTGCATTCCCACCAACAATGTATGAGGGTTCCTTTTTCTCCACAGCCTCTCCAACACTTGTTACTATTTGTCTTGTTGATGATAGCCATTCTGACTGGGGTGAGGTGATATCTCATTGTGGTTTTTATTTGCATTTCTCTGATTAGTGATGTTGAGTATTTTTTCATATGTCTATTTGCCATTTGTATGTACTCTTTGAAGAAATGTCTCTTCAGGTTGTATGCCCAATTTTTAATTGGGTTGTTTGTTTTTTTGTTGTTGAGTTGTTTGTAGGTTACCGTCGTCTTTTCCCTCCCTGCCTTGAGGATTTTTTCTTTGTCGTTGATTTTAGACAGCAACAATACAATGTGCCTTGGAGAAGGCCTGTTGGGATTGAGGTAATTAGGTGTTCTATTTGCTTCTTGGATTCGAGGGTCCAGTTCTGTCCACAAGTTTGCGAAGTTCTCATCGACAATTTGTTTGAATATATTCTGTTCCCTTCTCTCTTTCTTCTCCTTCTGGTTTGCCCATTATTCTTATATTGCTCTTTCTGATGGAGTCAGAATGTTCTTGTAGAGTTCTTTCACTTCTTTGAAGTCTCAAGTCTCTCTCTTCTTCTGTGTAATTTCCAGGGTTCGATGTCACTGATTCTTTCCTCCATCTGGTCAACTCTACTACCTAAGCTGGTTATTTCATTCTTAATTTCTTCTATTGAGTTCTTAATCTCCAGCAATTCTATTTGGTTCTTTTTTAAAATTGCAATCTCTTTTGTAAAATGCTCATGTTGTTATTTGATTGTTTTTCTGTGTTCATTAAATGGCCTTTCTGTGTTTTCTTGTATCTCGTTGAGTTTTTTCAGAACTGCAATCATGAATTCTCTGTCATTTAAGTCACATTTTCCATATCTTTAAGCTCTTTTTCTGGAGACTTTTCACTTTCTTTTTGAGCTATCTTGTTGCCTTGGTTATTCATGGCAGTTACTGATTTATTATTTCTCTTCCTAGACATGTAAAGGAGTCGGTTCTGCAACAGGTTGACAGGAAGAAGCCTTTCCTTTGTTTTCCAATACTTGTTGGTAGAATGTTTTATTTTCTTTCCGACTGCAGCCTTTTTCTCTCTCTCACACGGTAGTGCTATGTTTTCTCTGCACTATTCCAGCTTCTCACACAATGGGGGGGATTCCCTGAGAGACGGGCTACTCCTCTGTTAATAGTTCACCTGGGTCACAGGGCGCAGTGTCTGTGTGGGTATGCGGAGAGCTTTTGAAGTTCCAAAGCTCTTCCTGCACCAGATTCAGAGTCCGTATGTTTCAGCAGTTCTGTTTACTCCTGCAGGGATCCACCCAGATAGGTGGGGCCAGGGTCATGGTTGGTTGTGAGAGGTGGCCCAGAGCAATGGCGGTGACCAGCCCCACAGCCATTCCTGGTTCCACAGCTCTCTCCCCTTTGCCAGAACTAGTTGTGCTGCGAATCTGTGTCTATGGTCCACAGTTCTCAGAACAGCAAATATTCTGTTCTTTTGATCTGACACTGCTAATGTTCTGTATCTAGCACCGGCAGGTGGGGACGGGGCGAGCTCTGGGAGGGTAGAGAGTGGGCGGCTAGTCTCAGTGCCCAAGGCTTCCATTCTCTGCTCAGCAGTGAGGGCTTAAACCACCGTTTTCAGCCTTCCTCCTTCAGTCTTTTCTCCAAGGTCTCTGCTGTGAGCGTTGGGTTCAGCTGTGTTATATGCTGCCCCCTCAGCCCTGTGGGCCATAAGCGGAGCCCTAACAGTCCTAGATCTTCCCTCTCCCACAGCTGAGTTAGCTCCGGGATGCAGTGATTTTGGAGTACTGAGCGAGGTCTGTGTCCTTCGCCCATGCGGCTCCATCTCCGCAGTTCTCCCTTCCCTCCTCTCCCGCTCGCACGATTCGCCCACCTTTAGGTGAATTAAGTAGTGGGCATCTACGTCTTGCATGTCTGCTGTGCAGGGAGTCCTTTGTGGAGTTATTGTTGTTTGATAAGTTGTAAATTCCAGGGGAGCTTTACAGAGGCTCACCTCACGCTGCCATTTTGATGACCGGAATTCTATTTTCTATTTTTGACAAAAATTCTTGAAACTAACAATGGTTGAGTTCATGAGACCAAGTAAAGTTTACTGTAGACATTATTCGTTCAATAAACCATGGTAGATTTAAGTATTTTCCACAAAGTACCTGCCTAGCAAATTCCACTTGATGTAGTACTGAATGAGGGTTTTCTCAACTTTCTTTGAAAATATTCTCTCCTGAAGTTGTACACAGATTATTCATAAAAGCTAATTCTTTAGTCACTTCAAAATTAGCATTGACTCCTTTAGTCACTTCAAAATTCGCATTGACAAACAACAACTGAACAGAATCTATAACATATGTTGACTCATGAGGAACCTAGCAAATCTACTTTAGTTGCAGACTTATTTTCATTTTTTTAAGTTAAAATTTATTGGGATGTGTAGGGAGCAGGCTGTTAGCTGACAAGGGCCTTGCAGCCTGCAAGGTCATTCCCATGGGAAGCCTCACCTCAACATCTTCCCAGAAAGTACAAGATAACACTAATGCAGCCACAGACATAGAAACTTGCCAATACACAAAACAAAATGTTCTACTGATATGTGCTTGTTCTGCTAATACTTGTTTGTATAAACAACTGTTCTAACACTGTATATATACTCTGTATGAAATAAAGACTGTGCCACTGCTCCGCCATCCATGGGCGGTGGACCTCCTGATCCCAGCTTTCCTGTCTCCTTGTCTTTTCTCAATCTCTTGGCCCTTCTGGCCATGAGGGCTGCAGCAGGGATGACAATAGATAGTAAAATTATATAGGTTTCAAGTGTACCATTTTTAAAAAATTTGTGAAGAAATTCTGGTGTGATGAAGTATTTCACTTTTGAATTTTCTAATTTTTCTGACCAGTGATTTCTGACACAATTATGATAATATTTGGCCTGTAGTCAGCTTGCCTAAAGGATCCAAGTGTGTGGATGGTTTGGCAGGTTCCTTGTAGCTTACAATTAACACACTATTACTTCTGTAAGGCAAAAATCCAGGTATAGTGTCATTCACCTGGGTCTTCTGTTTAGAGTCTTGCAAGACTAAAATTATGATGCCAGCAGAGTTATGTTCCATTCTGATAGCTCTGGGGATGAATATACTTCAAGTGTCATTCAGGTTGTTGGTTGAAATCAGTTCTTGCAGTTGTAGGACTGAGATCTCCCTTTCCTTCCTGCCTGTCATCAGGAATAAGTCTTTGCAATCTTACCAACAGTGCTTGAGGGTTCCCATTTCTCCACAGCCTCACTACCACTTGTTTGTTGGTTTATTGCTAGCTAATAGCCATTCTGACAGGTGAGTTTTTATCATAAATCAATGCTGAAATTTGTTTCAATGTGCCTTTCTCTGATTGCATTAAGAAATGCATTTCTCTGATTACATTGAGCATCTTTCATATGTCTATTGACCATCTGTGTGTCTTCTTTGGAGAAAGGCCTATTCAGTTTATCTGCCCATTTTTTAATCGAAGTGCTTGTTTTCTTAGTATTAAATTGTATGAGTACTTTATATATTTTGCATGTTAACCCCTGATTGGATGTATGAAGGGCAAATATCTTCTCTCAATTGCTAGATAGTCTTTTCATTTTGTTCATGGATTTCTTTGCTGTGCAAAACATTTTAGTTTTTTTTCACCTAAGTCCACATACACTTCTATAAGAGCATAACTTGTCATAGAGGGTTAACAAAAAAAAGTTAGTTTGATGTAGTCCCATTTGTTTATATTTTCTTTTGTTTTCCTTGCCTGAGGAGATATATCACACACACACAAAATATTACTAAGAGCAATGTCAGAGTTTACTGCCTTTGTTTTCATCTCAGAATTTTATGATTTTGGGTCTTACATTGAATTGTTTAATGAATTTCGAGCTTATTCCTATATGTTGTTTAAGAAGGTGGTCTAGTATCATTTTTTGCATATGTCTGTCCAGGTTTCCCAACACCATTTATTGAAAGGCTGTCTTCACCCCACTGTATATTCTTGCTTCCTTTGTCACAAATTAAATAACTGTATAGGCATGGGTTTATTCCTGGGCTCTCTGTTCTGATCCATTGATTTATGTGTCTGTTCTTATGCCACTACCATGCTGTTTTGATTACTATAACCTTGTAGTATAGTTTCATATCTGGTAGTGGGATCCCTCCAACTTTGTTCTTTTTTTCTCAAGATTGCTTTGGCTATTCAGGGTCTTTTATGATTCCATATCAATTTTAGAATTATTTGTTCTATTTCTTTGAAAAATACCATTGATATTTTGATAGGGATTACATTAAATCTATATATTGTGTTAGGTAGTATGGGCATTTTAACTATACTAATTCTTCCTATCCATAAGCACAGTATATGTTTCCATTTACTTGTATCTTCTTCAGTTTCTTTGTTCATTGTCTTATAGTTTTCTGAGTATAGGTCTTTTACCTTCTTGGTTAAATTTATTCCTAAGTATTTTTTTGATGATGCGATTGTATATGGGATTGTTCTCTTAATTTCTGTTTCTGATAGTTTGCTATTGGCATATAAAAATGCAAACAGTTTCTAAATATTAATTTTGTATCCTGTTACATTACTGAATTCATTTACCAGTTCTAATAATTTTTTGTGTGTGTGTGGAATCTTTTAGGTTCTCTCTATATAGTATGTCATCTGCAAATAATAACAGTTTTACTTCTTTTCCAATTTGCATGCCTTTTATTTCTCTTTGTTGTCTGATTGCTGTGGGTAAGACTTCCAAAACTATGTTGAATAACAGCGATGAGAGTGGACATCCTTGTCATTTTCGTGATCTTAAGCAAAATATTTATAGCTTTTCCCCATTGAGTATGCTGTTAGCCACGGGTTTGTCATATACCTTGTTTATTATGTTGAGGTACATTCCCTTTATTCCCCATTTGCTGAGAGTTTTATCATAAATCAGTGCTGAATTTTGTCAAATGCTTTTTCTGCATCTATTGATACTATCATATGAGTTTTACCCTTCACTTTGTTTATGTGGTTTATCACGGTAATTGATTTGCAGTTATTAAACCAACCTCGCATCCTGAAAATAAATCCCACTTGATCGTGGTGTATGATCTTTTTAATGTATTGCTGAATTTGAATTGCTAAAATTTTGTTGAGGATTTTTGCATCTATGTTCATCAGGGATATTAGCATATAATTTTCCTTTTTTCTAATGTCTTTACCTTTCCCCTTTTTATTGCGCCCCCAATCCCTTTCCCATTTGGCTATTATCAGTTTGTTTTCTATCAATGAGTTTGTTTCTTCACTTATTTTGTTTATTAGATTCCACATATAAGTGAAATTTTGTGGTATTTGTATTTGTCTGATTTATTTCCCTTAGCATAATACTCTCTAGTTCCATCCACAGGTCAAAGATGGTAAGATTTCCTTCTTTTTTATGGCCAAGTAATGTTGTATTTTATATATGTGCCACATCTAGTTTACTCATTCATTTTTCGATAGACACATAGGTTGCTTTCATATCTTGGCTATTGTAAATAATTCTGCAGTGAACGTAGGTGGACAAAATTTTTTTGAACTAGTGTTTGGAGTTTTTGGGTTACCAGGAGTGGAATTGCTGAGTATGTTCATATGGTAATTCTATTTTTAATTTTTTACAGTAACCTCCGTACTGTTTTCCATAGTGACTGCACCAATTAACAATTCCACTAACAGTGCACGAGTGTTCTCTTTTCTCCTCTCTCATCAACACTTGTTTTTTTATTTATGGATGATAGCCATTTTGACAGTTGTGAAGTGATATCTCATTGTGGTGCTTTGCATTTCCTTGATGATTAGTGATATTGAGCATCTTTGTGGGTAGGTCATTTGTATATCCTCCCTAGAAAAACATTTATTCAGGTCCTCTGACTATTTTTTAATCAAATTTTTGCTGTTGTTGTATGAGTCTGTTTGTTTATTGTTTTACACTTTATTTATTTTGACATTCAATAGTTTTTTATCCCCCTTCTTTCGCCTCCCCCACCCCATTGTTTCTCAGTGTAGTTATGTAGGACACAGCTCCCTGGCCCATGCTGGTATTATAAGCCTTGCACTCCCCCAGGCTGAGGCAGTCAGTTGCCAGTTGTTGGTCGGCTGCTCACAGCAGTTCACAGCTGCTCTTGCTGGCTGCCGGTCACTAATGCTGGCTGCCGGCTGCTCAAGGCTGCACACAGAAGCCCACGGCTGCTCATGCTGGCTGCCAGCTGCTCACACTGGCTGCCGGCCAGTCACACTGGCCACCGGCTGCTCCTGGCAGCGCACGGTAGCCCACGGGCAGCACAGCAGCCCCCGGCAGCCCACAGCAGTTCACACCGACCTCCTGCGGCTCATGGCAGCCCAGCTCCGGGGAGAGACATTGTTTACAATCTTAGCTGTAGAGGACACAGCTCACTGGCCCATGTGGGAATCGAACTGGTGACCTCAGCATTAGGAGCACAGCGCTCCAACCACCTGAGCCACTGGGCTGGCCCCACATTCAATATTATGTTAATTTCAGGTGTATAGCATAGTGGATCAACACTTATATAATTTAAGAAGTGGTCCCCCTGACTAGTCTAGTACCCACCATGCACTATGCATAGTCAATACCATATTATTAATTATATTCTCTATGCTCTTTACATCCTCATGACTATTTTGTAACTACCAATTTGTACTTCTTAATCCTTTCACCTTTTTCACCCTGCCTCCTAACCCCCCTCCCATTTATTACCCTGATGAATCTAGTACTCATCTGATACCACACATAGATATTACAATATTATTGACTATATTCCTTATCCTATACCCTACATCCCCACGATTACTGTGTAACAACCAATTATAGTATTCCATTGTGTATATATACCACAACTTCTCTATCCATTCATCTATCGAAGGACATTTTGGTTGTTTCCATGTCTAAGCTGCAATGAACATTGGAGCACACGTGTCTTTATCTCTAAATGTTTTCAGATTTTTTGGGTAGATACCCAGGAGAGGGATTGCTGGGTCATGTGGCAATTCTATTCGTAATTTTTTTTATTTTATTAAATTTATTGGGGTGACAATTGTTAGTAAAATTACATAGATTTCAGGTGTACAATTCTGTATTACATCATCTATAAATTCCATTGTGTGTTCATCACCCAGAGTCAGTTCTCCTTCCATCATCATATATTCGATCCCCCTTACCCTCATCTCCCCACCCCCACCCCACCCTTACCCTCTGGCACCACCAAACCATTGTCTGTGTCTATGAGTTTCTGTTTCTCATTTGTTTGTCTTGTTCTTTTGTTGCTTTTGATTTATATACCACATATCAGTGAAATCACATGGTTCTCTGCTTTTTCTGTCTGACTTCTTTCACTCAGCATTACTCTCTCAAGATCCATCCATGTTGTCACAAATGTTTCTATATCATCTTTTCTTACCGCCGAATAGTATTCCATTGTGTATATACACCACAACTTCTGCATCCATTCATCTATCGAAGGACATTTTGGTTGTTCCATGTCTTGGCCACCGTAAACAAAGCTGCAATGAACATTGGAGCACACGTGTCTTTATCTCTAAATGTTTTCAGATTTTTTGGGTAGATACCCAGGAGAGGGATTGCTGGGTCATATGGCAATTCTATTCGTAATTTTTTGAGGAACCTCCACACTGCCTTCCATAAGGGCTGCACCAGTCTGCATTCCCACCAACAGTGTATGAGGGTTCCTTTTTCTCCACAGCCTCTCCAACACTTGTTCCTATTTGTTTTGTTGATGATGGCCATTCTAACTGGGGTGAGGAGATATGTCATTGTGGTTTTGATTTGCATTTCTCTGATGATTAGTGATGTTGAGCATTTTTTCATATGTCTATTTGCCATTTGTATGTCCTCTTTGGAGAAATGTCTCTTCAAGTCCTCTGCCCATTTTTCAACTGGGTTGTTTGTTTTTAGTTGTTGTTGAGTTGTACAAGTTCCTTGTATATTTTGGATATTAGCCCCTTATTGGAGGCACTGTTTGCAAAAATCTTCTCCCATTTGGTTGGCTGCCTCTATTTTATCAATGGCTTCTTTTGCTGCACAGAAGCTTTTAAGTTTCATATAGTCACATTCATTTATTTTAACTCTTACTTCCCTTGCCTTTGGAGTCAAATTCATAAAATGCTCTTTGAACCCAAGTTTAGTACCTATGTCTTCTTCTATGCAGTGTATTGTTTCACGTCTTATGCTTAAGTCTTTGGTCCATTTAAATGAATTTTGGTACAAGGTGACAGATAGCAGTCCAGTTTCATTCTTTTGCATGTGGCTTTCCAATTGTGCCAGTATAATTTACTGAAGAGGCTGTCTTTTTTCCATTGTATGTTTTTGGCTTCTTTGTGAAATATTATCTGTCCATATTTATGTGGTTTTATTTCTGGGTTCTCGATTCTATTCCATTGGTCTACGTGTCTGTTTTTCTGCCAATACCATGCTGATTTGATTATTGTTGCCCTGTAGTACAAGCTAAAGTCAAGGAGTGTGATACCTCCAGCAATGTTTTGTTTTTTTCCTTAGGATTGCTTTGGCTATTTGGGGTCTTTCATGGTTCCAAACAAATCTGATGATTTTTTTGGTTCTATTTCTTTAAAAAATGTCATTGGATAGGAATGGCGGCAGCGGGGCGCACTTTTTGAGTTCTCCATCAGATCTTATCAGAAACGGGAAGCTTATAACCCATCAAAGGACTCTCTGCTCATCAGCAGACCAGCGAAGAGACTCGTGCAGGGATTACTTGCAGGTGGGGAAAAATTGGGCGAGCAGGGGAAGAAGGAAGGGAGCGGAGCGGAGATACGCCACACCTGCGGCGGCAGTGGGGACGCGGGTTGGAATCGCGGTCCACACCTGTGGCTGTAGAAATTCGGCCCCCACCCTTGGGTTGTGGAAATCTGCTCCGCACCTGTGCCTGTGAAAATCCAACCCACACCCACGGCTACAGATATGCAGGATATCCCAGGACGGAGGAGAGCACGGAAGCCAGGAGGTGGGCGCTTTGCCCTGCGTCCCAAAGCAGACCTCTCCCGCCGCAGGGGCAGCATATCCAGCATTTGAGGCAATAACTTCAGCTACCTCCAATTAAGCCTTAGGCCGGACAAAGGACACAAACTCCATACCTGGGCCCCTCCCCCCGCTCTTCCGACCCTACCCCTGCTTTTCTAGAGACTTGATCTAGCCCCTGCACTAAGGAGCAGTGACAGATTACAGAGGAGCATTGGTGCCCGGGCTCCGGGAAGACAGGTGGGTGGCTCTGGCCCAGGGAGGAGGCTAGGAGCTGGGCTGGGAGAGGGGGAAATCTTCCATCCCCAGCCACCACCTTTTCTGGCCTGCGGGAAGAGTGTAAGACAGCAGGGCTGGGAAAGAGAAGACCCCTCCTTCCATCCCCAGCCCCCACCCTTTCTGGCCAGCCTAGGGCGGGGCAACCACATCCCCAGCTGCAGAGATGCAGGGGTTCCCAGGACAAAAGAGAGAACACAAAAGCCAGGTGGCGGACTCTTTACTCTGCGTCCCACAGCAGACCTCTCCCCCGCGGAGGCAGCATATCTAGCATTTGAGGCAATTAACGTCAGCTGATACCCCCAGTTAAGCCTTAGTCTGGACAAAGGACACAAACTCCATACCTGGGCCCCTCCCCCCGCTCTTCCAATCCTGCCCCCACCCTTCCAGAGACTTGAACTGGCTCCTGATCTGAAGAGCAGTGTCAGATTACAGAGGAGCCTTGGTGTGTGGGCTCTGGGAAGACTGGAGGGCGGCTCTGGCCCAGGGAAGAGGCTGAGAAGAGTGTGGTTTGCGCTGGCCTAGGAGACAGGAGTCTCCTGCATCCCCAGCCACCACCGTTTCTGGCCTGCAGGTGGGGTGTGACACAGCTGGGCTGGGAAAGAGAAGACCCCTCTTTCCATCCCCAGCCCCCACTCTTTCTGGCCTGCCTAGGGCGGGGCAATTACATCAGTGGAGGCACTCCCAGGGATCAGCAGTAAGTGGCAGACGCAGCTCTCAGCTTTCAGCAGCTGAGGAATCTCCTGCCCGCCACACACACACAGGGAAGAGGTGCCCTAAGACTCAGGAGAACTGGACACAGGGCTGGTGGTGCTACTCTCAGTGTGCATATGTGCAGGCAAGGGCAGAAACTGCACTGGCTTTGTAAAAACTACTGTCCAGACCCCTCAGCCCCACGCATCTAAAGCTGCAGCCCCAACGTTACTCTGGGCACCAGGTGACCGGCTCTACCTGCACAATATGCAGGGGACTCTGTGCTAAAGCAGAGAACAACCTGGAGATTACTTGGTGGGCTTAAGCCACAACTGGCGCTGTTTTTTGTTCTGTTTTGATCTGTCTTTATATCTTTGACATCTTTGCCTGTGTCGAGTGGGGGTTGTCGATTGTTTTTTACATGTGAATGTATTTAATTTTTTCCTTGTTGTTGTTGTTGTGCTTGGTGATTTGCTTTGTTCTGTAATTGCCCTACCAGTGCCCAGCTTAAGAGGCACAAGATTCAACATATCCAGCGGCCAACTCCAGACCAATCCAGAGTACTACCGGGTTTGACCTACAAGTGACACACCCAGAGGGGATTCTTTACAGGCACATACAGGCCAAACCGCATCTAAGCGGTCAACCCACATCTAAGCGGTCAACCCTCACGCAGCAGAATACTCTGCGTGGTCAGAGCCAAGTCTCACAACTAGTCAGCCTAGGAGTTAACCCCACCTACTCACAAGCGAAAAGCAATTAAGGATCTTCTTTAACAGGACAATATACACAACACAAGAGTCACTTTTGGAGCACACGCAGGGGAGAAGAACGAAGTAGTGCAAGTGAAATATAAAGGACATTTATTACATACTAATCCAGCAGGAACTAAGAACTCCAGGGCATCTACCTAATACATTGAAGCAAACACAGAGAGTCAGCCAGAATGAGGAAACAAAGAAACATATCCCAAATAAAAGAACAGAAGAAAGCTCCAGAAATGGAACTAAATGAAGCAGAGGAAACCAAACTATCAGAGACAGAGTTCAGAATACTGATGATAAGAATGTTTACGGAGCTTAGAGAGGACATCAAGAAGGATGTAGAAATCATAACGAACAACCAGTTAGAACTAAAGAACACAGTTACCAAAATAAAGAACTCACTTGAAGGAATTAACAGCAGGTTAGATGAAGCAGAGGATCGAATCAGCGACTTAGAAGACAAGTTAGCAGAGATCACCCAAACAGAACAACAGAAAGAAAAAAGAATAAAAAACAATGAAGATGGTTTAAGAGAACTATGGGATAACATCAAGCGCAACAACATGAGCATCATAGGAATACCAGAAGGTGAAGAGAAGAAACAAGGGATTGAGAACATATTTGAAGTAATAATGTCTGAAAATTTCCCTAACCTGATGAAGGAAACCAACATACAAGCCCAGGAAGTGCAGAGAGTTCCAACCAGGAGAAACCCAAACAGGTCCACTCCAAGACACATTATAGTTAAAATGGCAAAGATTAAAGACAAAGAGAGAATCCTAAAAGCAGCAAGAGAAAGACAGAGGGTTACATACAAGGGAACTCCTATGAGACTATCAAATGACTTTTCTGCAGAAACATTGAAGGCCAGGAGGGAATGGCAGGAGATACTCAAAGTGATGAAAACAAAGGCCTACAACCTAGGTTGTTTTATCCAGCAAGGCTATCATTTAAAATTGATGGAGAGATAAAGAGCTTCCCAGAAAAGAATAAGCTAAAGGAATTCATTACCACCAAGCCAGCATTGCAAGAAATACTAAAAGGACTTCTGTAAATAGAAGAAAGATGAAAACAATCTAACCACAAATTTAAAAATGGCAATAACTACGTACTTATCAATAATCACTTTAAATGTAAATGGTTTAAATGCTCCAATCAAGAGACATAGGGTGGCTGAGTGGATAAGAAAGCAAGACCCTTGTATATGCTGTAAACAAGAGACTCACCTCAGATCAAAAGACACACACAGGCTGAAAGTGAAGGGTTGGAGTAAGATATTCCATGCAAATGGAAATGAGAAAAAAGCTGGAGTTGCAATACTTATCTCTGACAAAATAGACTTTAAAATGAAGAAAATATTAAAAGACAAAGATGGGCACTATATAATAATAAAGGGATCAATTCGACAAGAGGACATAACCCTAGTAAACATTTATGCACCCAACATAGGAGCACCTAAATACATAAAACAGATATTGGCTGACATAAAGACAGAGATCAACAGTAACACTATCATAGTAGGGGACTTCAACACACCTCTGACAACAAGGGACAGGTCTTCCAGACAGAAAATCAATACGGAAACAACAGCCTTAAATGACACATTGGACCACTTGGATTTAATCGATATTTTCAGAGCATTCCACCCCAATGCTGCAGAATACACGTTCTTCTCAAGCGCACATGGAACATTCTCCAAGATAGACCATATGTTAGGCCACAAAGCAAGTCTGGATAAATTTAAGAAAATTGAAATCATACCAATTGTCTTCTCTGACCACAGTGCTATGAAATTAGAAATGAACTACAGGAAAAAAACTGGAAGACACACAAATTCATGGAGGCTGAATAATATGTTACTAAATAATGAATGGGTCAAGCAGGAGATCAAGGAAGAAATCAAAAGATATCTCGAGACAAACGAAAATGAAAATATAACGACTCAAAATCTATGGGATGCCGCGAAAGCAGTCCTAAGAGGGAAGTTCATAGCACTGCAGGCCTACCTAAAGAAACAAGAAACATCACTAATCAACAGTTTATCTTCACACTTAAGGGATCTGGAAAAAGAACGACAAAATAAGCCCAAAGGGAGTACAAGGAAGGAGATAATAAAGATCAGAGCGGAAATAAATGAAATAGAAACCAGAAAAACAATACAAAAGATCAATGAACCCAAGAGTTGGTTCTTAGAGAAGATAAACAAAATTGACAAACCTTTAGCCAGACTCATTAAAAAAAAGAGAGAGAGGACCCAAATTAATAAATCAGTAATGAAAGAGGAGAAGTGACAACAGACACCGCAGAGATACAAAAAATTTTAAGAAATTACTATGAGCAACTGTATGCCAACAAATTTGACAACCTGGAAGAAATGGACATTTTCCTAGATGCATACAACCTTCCAAGGCTAACTCAAGAAGAGACAGAAAACCTGAATAGACTGATTACCACCAAGGAAATTGAATCAGGAATCAACAATCTCACAACAAACAAAAGCCCTGGACCAGATGGCTTTACAGGTGAATTTTACAGAGCGTTCCAAAAAGAATTGTCACCTATTCTCCTCAAACTCTTCCAAAAAATCCAGAGGGAGGGAAGACTCCCAAACACTTTTTATGAAGCCACTATCACCCTGATCCCAAAATCAGACAAAGACACCACAAAAAAAGAAAACTACAGGCCGATATCGCTAATGAACATAGATGCAAAAATCCTCAACAAAATACTAGCGAACAGAATTCAGCAATACATTAAAAAGATCATACACCATGATCAAGTGGGATTCATCCCTGGTATGCAAGGGTGGTTCAACATCCGCAAATCAATTAATGTGATACACCACATTAACAAAATGAAAAATAAAAATCATATGATCATATCAATTGATGCAGAAAAAGGATTTGATAAAATTCAGCAGCCATTCATGATAAAAACCCTTAAGAAAGTGGGAATAGAGGGATCATATCTCAACATAATAAAGGCCATATGTGATAGACCCACAGCTAACATCATACTCAATGGGGAAAAGCTAAAACCATTCCCCTTAAAATCAGGAACAAGGCAAGGTTGCTCACTTTCTCCACTTCTATTCAACATAGTGCTGGGAGTTCTAGCCACAGCAATCAGACAAGAAAAAGAAATAAAAGGCATCCAAATCAGTAAGGAGGAAGTAAAACTGTCATTATATGCAGATGATATGATACTATACTTAGAGAACCCTAAAGACTCCACCAAGAAACTATTAGAGCTGATAGATGAATTTAGTAAAGTAGCAGGATACAAAATTAATATTCAGAAATCAGTTGCATTTGTATATACCAATAATAAAACATCAGAAGGAAAAATTAAAAAAGCAATTCCATTTACAATTGCTCCAAAGACTATAAAATACCTGGGAATAAATTTAACCAAAGAAGTAAAAGATCTGTACTCAGAAAATTATAAGACACTGAAGAAAGAAATGAAAGAAGATACAAATAGATGGAAACACATACCATGTTCATGGACAGGAAGAATTAATATAGTTAAAATGTCCATACTGCCTAAGGCAATATCCATATTCAATGCAATTCCTATCAAACTACCAACGACATTTTTCATAGAAATAGAACATATAATCCTAAAATTTATATGGGATAACAAAAGACTCTGGATATCCTCAACAATCTTGAGAAATAAGAACAAAGTGGGAGGTATAACAATACCTGACTTCAAATTATACTACAAGGCTACAGTAATCAAAACAGCATGGTACTGGCATAAAAACAGACCCATAGATCAATGGAACAGAATAGAGAGTCCAGAAATAAATCCATGCCTATATGGCCATTTAATCTGTGACAATGGAAGCAAGAATGTACGGTGGGGTAAAGACAGTCTATTCAATAAATGGTGCTGGGAAACCTGGACAGACACATGCAAAAAGATGAAGCTGGATCACCTCCTTACACCACATACAAAAATAAATTCAAAATGGCTTAAAGATTTAAATGTAAGATCTGAAACCATAAAATTCCTAGAAGAAAATATAGGAAGAATCTTCGCAGACATTACCCGGAGTAAGATTTTTACTGATATATCCCCTCGCGCGAGGGAAGTAAGAGAAAAAATAAACATGTGGGATTACATCAAACTAAAAAGCTTTTTCACAGCAAAGGAAACCATCAATAAAACAAAAATGAATCCTACTGAATGGGAAAATATATTTGCCAACGATATATCTGATAAGGGGTTAATATCACAAATTTATAAAAAACTCACTCAAATCAACTCCAAAAAAACAAGCAACCCAATTAAAAAATGGGCAGAGGACATGAAGAGACATTTTTCTAAAAAGGACATACAGATGGCAAACAGACATATGAAGAAATGTTCAACCTCACTAACCATCAGAGAAATGCAAATAAAAACCACAATGAGATACCACCTCCCCCCAGTCAAGATGGCTATCATCAATAAATCAACAAACAACAAGTGCTGGCGTGGATGTGGAGAAAAGGGAACGCTGGTGCACTGTTGGTGGGAATGCAGATTGGTGCAGCCACTATGGAAAACAGTTTGGAGGTATCTCAAAAATCTGAAAATGGAGCTACCTTATGATCCAGCAATCCCACTCCTAGGTATCTATCCGGAGAAATCCAAAACTCCAATTCAAAAATCTTTATGCACTCCTATGTTTATTGCAGCACTATACACAATAGCCAAGACCTGGAAACAACCGAAATGCCCATCGGTAGATGACTGGATTAAGAAACTGTGGTACATTTATACAATGGAGTATTACACAACCATAAAGAAGAAAGAAATCTTACCATTTGCAACAACATGGATGGACCTAGAGAACATTATGTTAAGTGAAATAAGTCAGAAAGAGAAAGACAAATACCATATGATCTCACTTATATGCAGAATCTAAAGAAAAGAATAAGTGAATGAACTAATCAGAGACAGTTTTGGAAACATGGAAGAAAAACAGAGGGTTGCTAGAGGGGCGGGGGGGTGGGGATAAGTGGAAGGTGAGAGGTTTTGAAAAATAGTCGGTAACCACAAGATGGTCATGGGGGTTTGAAAATTAATTTGGGGAACGTACAGAGGGATAGTGGATGGGGGGCGGTGAGTTCACACAGTGTGAGGGATATAAATGATAAACGTCCAAGTTTTGCTTTGTCTTTTGCATCTGAAACTAATAAAAAAAAATTAAAGTGAAAAAAAAATGCCATTGGGATTTTGATGGGGATTGCATTAAATCTGTATAGTGCTTTGGGTAATATGGCCATTTAAGTACGTTCACTCTTCCAATCCATGAGCACGGAATGTCTTTCCATTTCTTTGTGTCTTCTTCAATTTCTTTTAAAAATGTCTTATGATTTTCAGCATATAGGTCTTTCATATACTTGGTTAAGTTCATTCCTAGGTATTTTATTTTATTTTTTGTTGTTGCAATTTCAAAAGGAATTTATTTTAAATTTCTCTTTCTGACATTTAATTTTTAGTATATAGGAATGCACTGGACTTTTGTACGTTGATTTTGTAGTCAGCAACTTTACTGTATTCGTTGATTGTTTCTAATAGCTTTTTGGTGGAGTTTTTAGGGTAGTTTATATATAGCATCATGTCATCTGCAAAGAGTGACAATTTAACTCCTTCATTCCCAAATTGGATGCCTTTTATTTCTTTCTCTAGCCTGATTGCTCTGGCGAGGACTTCCAACACTATGTTGAAAAGCAGAGGAGATAGGGTACAGCCCTGTTGTGTTCCTCATCGTAGAGCACAAGGCTTCAGTTTTTCACGGTTAATTATGATATTAGGTGAATGTTTGTTATATAAGGCCTTTATTATGTGAAGGTATTTTTCTTGTATACCTATATTATTAAGTTTTAATCATAAATGATTCAAATCATTTATTTTAATCATAAATGGGTGTTGTATCTTGTCAAACACCTTTTCTGCATCAATTGATACAATCATATGATTTTTGTCCTTTATTTTGTTTATGTGATGTATTACATTGATGGATTTTCGGGTGTTGATCCATCCTTGTGCACCTGAGATGAACCCCATTTGATTGCGATGAATAATCTTTTTTTTTTTTTTTGAAAACTTTTTATTTATTTGTTTTTTAAATTTATTGGGGTGAAAATTGTTAGTAAAATTACATAGATTTCAGGTGTACAATTCTGTATTACATCATCTATAAATCCCATTGTGTGTTCACCATCCAGATTCAGTTCTCCTTCCATCACCATATATTTGATCCCCCTTACCCTCATCTCCCACCCCCCATCCCCCATCATTCCCATATTCCAGTTCAGGTCTTTACTCTCCCCCCTTTGATGTTTTGGTTACCACAAATTGTCCCTATTGATGTTAGTCAAATAGCCTCCTTCATTATTTCTTGAAGTGCAGGTCGTTTATTAGAAAATTCCCTCAGCTTCTGTAGGTCTGGAAAAGTCTTTTATTCACCCTTCATATCTAGAGGATATCTGTGCTGGATATATAATTCTTGGCTCATAGTTTCTCTCTTTCAATAGTTTGGATATTTGGTTCCACTCCCTGCTGGCCTGCAGAGTTTCTGCTGAAAAATCTGATTATAATCTAATGGGCTTTCCTTTGTAAGTTACCGTCTTCTTTTTCCTGGCTGCCTTGAGGATTCTTTCATTATCTTTGATTTTAGAAAGCTTCAATACAATGTGCCTTGGAGAAGGCCTGTAGGGGTTGAGTTAATTAGGTGTTCTATATGCTTCTTGGATTCGAGAATCCAGTTCTTTCCACAAGTTTGGGAAGTTCTCATTGACTATTTGTTTGAATATAATCTCTGTTCTCTTCTCTCTTTCTTCTCCTTTTGGTATGCCCATTATACTTACATTACTCTTTCTGATGGAGTCAGAAAGTTCTTGTAGAGTTCTTTCATTTCTTTTAAGTCTCAAGTCTCTTTTTCTTCCATTCGTGTCATTCCAGGTTTCTCTCTTTGATGTGTCTGACTCTTTCCTCCATCTAGTCAACTCTGCTACCTAAGCTGGCTATTTCATTCTTCATTTCTTTTATTGAGTTCTTAATCTCCAGAAATTCTATTTGGTTCTTTTTTAAAAAAAATTTATTGGGGTGACAATTGTTAGTAAAGTTACATAGATTTCAGGTGTACAATTCTGTAGTACATCACCTATAAATCCCATTGTGTGTTCACTGCCCAGTGTCAGTTCTCCTTCCATCACCATATATTTGATCCCCTTTACCCTCTCATACCTTGCTCCTTCCCAATACCCTCTGGGTTAAAGAAGAAATAAATAACCCCTACACAAAATAGGGCACTATACATTTAAACATAACGTAAGGGTAAAGAAGATAAAGAAACATTAAAAAAGAAAAGAATTCAGGTGTACAATTTTATGTAATTTTACTAACAATTGTCACCCCAATAAATTAAAAAAATAAAACAATAAAAAATAAAAAATAAAGAAAATAAAGAAAAAAGAAAAGAAAAAATGGAAGAAAAAGAAAACTTGCTACTGCAACTCAGAAATCAACTCACAGCATAAGTAGGGATAACTTATGACAACAAAAGCATAAAAGGGTGAGAGGGTGAAGGTCTAAATCTGCAAAGGGGAATGGAGATAAGAAGCATGCAGAAGAAAAAGGACTATGGCACATATAAAACTTTCTTTTACATAAACTTAACAGATGTAAAAAAAATCCAGAACATGAAAGAAAAATAAAGAGGGAAAAATCATAGAATACGACCACACTAAAATAACCAACAGCAACAAAATGCAAACAAACAATGGAGATACCAGGCTACCAGAACACAAAAGACAGGATGGCTATAGGAAATGCTCATATATCAATAATCACTCTAAAGTTTAATGGACTCAACTCATCAATCAAAAGGCACAGAGTAGAAGATTGCATCAAAAAACAAAACCCAACCATATGCTGCCTTCTAGAGACAATCTCAGCTACAAGGACAATTATGGACTCAAAGTGAAAGGGTGGAGATTGCTACTCCAAGCAAATGGAATCCAGAGAAAAATGGTATACCCAGAATCACATCAGACGAAAGAGACTTTAGGATAAAAAAGGTAACGAGAAACAAAGATGGACATTTCATAATGATAATGGGGACAATACTATAAGGAGACATAACTTATCAATATATATGCCCCCAACACCATAGTGATAGAAGGAAAACTGCCTCTGGGTAGTGAGCACACAATGTGATATACAGATGATATATTATCGAATTGTATACTTGAAACCTATGTCATTTTACTAACCATCGTCACACCAATAAATTTAATTAAAAATGAGATATGGATATCATATTAAAGTATATATACATATACTCCAATCAGGGAGCACCAAAATATACAAAGCAAGTACTAACAAAACTAAAGGGAGAAATTGACCAAAACACAAATATAGTAGGGAACATAAATACATCATTGATAGCTATGTATAGATCATCCAAACAGAAAATACATGAGGAAAAGTCAGTCTTAAATGACACATTAGAGCAAATGGATATAATTGACATTTATAGAGCACTTCATCCTAGAACACCAAACTATACATTCTTTTCTAGTGTACATGAAACATTCTCAAGGATAGGCCATATGTTGAGACATAAAACTAGCCCCAAAATTTTAAGAAGATTGAAATCATACCAGGTATGTTCTCTGATCACAAGGCTTTGAAACTGGATATCAGCTGTGAAAAGAAAGCATAAAAACCCACAAATATATGCAGATTAAACAACATGTTATTAAAGAGCGACTGTGTCAAAGAAGAAATAAAAGGAGAGATCAAAAAGTACATAGAAACAAATGAGAATGAAAATAAATCCTATCAAAATTACTGGGCTGCAGCAAGAACAATAATAAGAGGGAAATTTATATCATTACAGTCCTATCTCATGAAAGAATAAATATCTCAGATAAACAACCTCACATTACACTTTAAAGAACTAGGAAAAGAAGAAAAGAAGAACAAATGAAGCCCAAAATCAGCAGAAGAAAGAAATAATAAAAATTAATGCAGAACTAAATGAAATCGAGAACAAAAAGATAATAGAAAAAACGCAACAAAGAGCTGGTTCTTTAAAAAGATTAATAAATTGACTAACGCTTGGCTAGACTCACTGAAATAAAGAGAGAAAAGACATAAATAAACAAAATCAAAAATGAAAGAGGAGAAGTAACCACAGAGGCCACAGACATACAAATGATCATCCATGAATACTATGAAGGACTATATGCCACCAAATCTAAAAACCTAGAAGAAATGAACAAGTTCTTAGAAACATACAGTCTTTCTAGACTGAATCATGAAGATATGGAAAATCTAAATAGACTAATCAATAGTAAGGATATTCAGTCACCCAAAACCTTCCCAAAAGTCCAGGACCAGATGGATTCACTAGGGAATCTACCAAACATTCAAAGAGCCCTAACACTTGCCCTCAAACCCTTGCAAAAAAATTGAAAAAGAGGCAATAATTCCTAACTCATTTTATGTGTCTTACATTACCCAGATACCAAAATCGGGTAAGGATAACAAATACAGAGAAAATTACAGACTGATATCTCTGATGAATATAGATGCAAAAATATTAAACAAAATTGTAGCAAATCTAATACAACAATGTATTAAAAAGATCATACATCATGATCAAGTGGGGTGCATCCCAGGGGCACAAGGATGGTTCAACATACGCAAACTGATCAATGTGATACACTACATAAAATAAAAAGATAAAAATCATATGATTATATCAATAGATGCAGAAAAAAGCATTTGACAAGATACAACATCAATTTATGATTAAAAGACTTAATAAAATGGGTATAAAAGGAAAATACCTTAACATAATAAAGGCCGTATATGACACACCCTTACTAATATCATAATTAATGGTGAAAACTGAAGACTTTTGTTATAAATTCAGGAACAACACAGGGTTGTCCCCTATCACCACTGTTATTCACCATAGTACTGGAAGTCCTAGCCACAGCAATCAGGCAAGAGAAAGAAATAACAAGCATCTGAATTGGGAATGAAGAAGTTAAATTGTCACTTTTTGCAAATGACATGATTCTTTATATAGAAAACGCTAAAGACTCCACCAGAAATCTATTGGAAAGAATAAATGAATACAGTAAAGTTGGTTATAAAATCAATGTACAAAAATCCATTGCATTCCTATATGTCAACAATGAAATCTCAGAAAAAGAAATAATAAATTTCTTTTGAAGTTGCAACAAAAAGAATAAAATACCTAGGAATAAACTTAACTAAGGATATGAAGTACCTATACACTGAAAACTGCAAGACATTTCATAAAGAAATTGAAGAAGACACAAAGAAATGGAAAGACAATCTGTGTTCATGGATTGGAAGAATCAACATAGTTAAAATGGCCATATTCCCCAAAGCAATGTGCCCATTTAATGTAATCCCCCTCAAAATCCCAATGGTATTTTTCTTGAAGAAATAAAACAAACAAACAAAAATAATCAGATATCAATGGAATCACAAAAGACCTGAATAGCCAAAGCAATCCTAAGAAAAAGAAGGCTGGAAGTATCACATTCCCTGACTATAGCTTGTACTACGGAGTGACAATCAATAATCAAAAGAGCACGGACATTACAGAGAAACAGACACACAGACCAATGGAGTAGAATTGAAACCCCAGAAATAGACCCACATAAATGTGGGCAGACAACTTTTTTTTTTTTGGTTTATTGGGCAGATAATTTTTGACAATGGAGTCAAAAACATACAATGGAGAAAAGAAAGCCTCTTTAATAAATGGTGCTGGCAATATTGGAAAGTCACATGCAAAAGAATGAAACTAGACGGTTATTTCTCACCATATACCAAAATTAACTCAACATAGATCAAAGACCTAAAACGTAAGACCTGAAACAATAAACTGAATAGAAGAAAGTTTAGGTACTAAACTTATGGACTTCTGGTTCATAGAAGATTTTATGAATTTGACCTCAAAGGCAAGGGAAATAAATGCTAAAATCAATGAATGGGACTATATCAAACTGAAAAGCTTCTGCACAGCAAAAGAAGCAACCAACTGAATGGGAGAAGTATTTGCAAACAATGCTTCCGATAAGGGGCTATATCCAAAATATATAAAAAATTCATACAACTCAACAATAGGAAACACAAACAATCTCATTAAAAAATGGGCAGAGGACATGAACAGACACGTCTCCCAAGAAGACATACAAATGGCCAACAGAAATATGAAAAAAATGTTCAGCTTCACTAATTATCAAGAAATGCAAATAAAAACAACAATGAGGTATCACCTCACTCCTGTCAGAATAGCTGTTATCCATAAATCAACAAACAAAAAGTGCTGATGAAGATGTGGAAAAAAGGGAACTGTTGTGCACTGTTGGTGGGACTGCAAATTGGTGCAACTACTATGGAAAACAGTACGGAGGTTCCTCAAAGAATCAAAAATAGAACTACCTTATTATCCAGCAATTCCACTCCTGAGTATGTATCCAAATAAGTCTGAAACATTAATTTGAAAAAAATATATGCACCCCTACATTTACTGCAGTGTTTTTCACAATAGCCAAGATATGGAAACAACCAAAATGCCCATGAATAGATGACTGGATAACGACATTGTGGTACACGGTATTTATACAATGGAGTATTACTCTGCCATAAAATATAATGAAATCTTACCATTTGCAACAGTATGGATAGACCTAGAGGAATTTAGGCTAAGTGAAATAAGTCAGACTGAGAAATACAAATACCATATGATCTCACTTTTATGGGGAATCTAAAGAACAGAATAAATGAGCAAACGAAACAGAAATAGACTCAGATGTGGCGAACAAACTGATGGTTACTGGATGGGAGGGGGGTTGGGTGAGAAAGGTGAAGGGATTAAAAAGTACAAATTGGTAGTTGCAAAATAGTCACAGGAATGTGAAATACAGTATGGGGAACATAATCAATAATGTTGTAAAGACTGTATGGTGTCAGATGGGTACTGGGCTTATTGAAGGAATCACTTCATAGATTATATAAATGCCTAACCACGGTGCTGTACACCTGAAAATAATATAAAATAGTAATGAATGTCAGCTATAAGTTGAAAAATAGTCACGGGGATATATAGTACAGCATACGGGACATAGTCAATAATGTTCTAATAACTATGTACAGTGTCAGATGGGTAATAAACTTATTGGGGTCATCACTTTGAGATATATAAATGTCTGTTTACTATGTTGTTGTTTTTTTGTACTCCTGAAACTAAAAAAAAAAAAGATAGATGTACCCCTATGTTCATTGCTGCACTAGTCACGGTGGTCAAGACATGAAAACAACCAAAGTGTCCTTAGATAGGTGATTGGATAAAAAAGATGTGGTACATATATACAATGGAATATTACTCAGCCATCTGAAAATTGAAATACTGTCATTTGTAACAACATGGATGGATCTTGAGTTATCATGCTAAGTGAAATAAATCAGACAGAAAAAGTTGAGATCCACATGACTTAATTCATACATGTGATATAAAAATGAAAGCATCAAATGAACAAGACAAACAAATAAGCACAAACTCATAGACACGGACAACAATTTAGTGGTTACTAGAGCATAAGGGGAAGGGGGGTGGTAGATGAGGGTAAAAGGGGATCAAACATGTGGTGATGGAAGGAGAACTGACTCTGGGTGGTGAACACACAATGTAATATATAGATGACTAATTACAGAATTGTACACCTGACACCTATGTAACTTTACTAACAATTGTCATCCCAATAAACTTTAATAAAACAAACAATAGAAGAGTCAAATAGTTGATTTGACTTTGTGTGGTGAACACACAATGAAATATATACATAATGTATTATAGACTTGCACACTTCAAATCTATATATTTTATTAACAAATATCTCCCCAATAAATTTAATAAAAAATATGTTAATACTATACAAAGTCATCTACAGGTTAAATATATCCCCACATCAAAACTCTAGTGATATTTTTGTAGAAATAAAAAAACCTGTCCTAAAATCATAGGGCGTCTCAAGGGACCCCAAAAGCCAAAACACTGTTGTTGTTTTTTAAAGAAAAAAGGTTGGATGTCTCACATTTTCTCATGTTAAAATTACTAAAAAGCTACAATAATCAAAATAGTGTGGCACTGGCATAGAGACAGACATATAGACCAATGAAATAGAATAGGAAGTTCAGAAATCATATATATATATATATTCAAATTATATATATTCAAATTATTTTCAACTAGGGTGCCAAGAACATTCAGCGGGAATAAAAACAGTTTTTTTCAACAAGTAAACAAATGGTGTTGGGAAAACATGATATTCACATGTACAAGAATGAAGTTGGATTCCAACCTTACACTATACACAAAAATTAACTCAAAATGAATTAAAGACCAAAGTGTGAGAGGTAAAATTATAAAACTCTAGAAGAAAACATAGGAGTAAAACTTGATGGCATTGTTCTTGACAGTGGTTTCTTATATATAACATCAAAGTCACAGGAAACGAGGAAAAAATAGATAAATTGGACTTCATTAACATTTAACACTTTTGTATATCAAAGTACACTATTAATAGAGTGAAAAGACAATCCACAAGATGGGAGAAAATCTGTGGGTTTATCTCACTCTCCAAATGAATCTTGAATTTGTGTATGACTTCATAGTGTCACACATTGGTCATTTGGAATGTATTCGTTTATTGAGTCATCTAACCCCAGTGGTTCTCAGCTGGGGGTGATTTTACCCTCCAGAAAATATTGGGCAATGTCTGGAAACAGATTTGGTTGTCACACTCAGTGGTTACTACTGATATATACTAGGTAGAGGCCCAAAATGCTGCTAAACATTTTACAATATACAGGATGGCCCTCCATAACAAAGAATTGTACAGCCCCAAATGTCAATAATGCTGAGATTGGGAAACTCAAGTCTATTTTATGCTGACATATTTTATTATACAATATCATAATTTTCTATTTGTTAATACCACAACCAATATTTTGAGGAAAATTTGTCAGTGTAATGTCAAAATCATGATGGTGGATACAAATTCTCCAAAAAAGTTAAAGTTCCTTTTTTTTTTTATGTTACAAAGCACACCATCTTAGCAATAACCAAGCCTGAAAAACTAGTGTATCATTTGTTTTTGCAATCGGTGTTCCATGAAAAAAGGAATTACTGTTTCTCACAGTCTCAAAACTTGTTTTACTCAAGACAGCATCACACTTATATAGTATCAATGTTTAATGGGTGCTCACCTTTTTCTTTCTGCTGTGAATGTGTGAAACGACTAACACAATGACTAATAATACATTTTGGTGCAACTGCCTTGATTAAAGGAGCAGCAGTTTTACCCACCATTGAGTAAAACTTTTTGAACCATCAGAGCAAATGTCAACGCAGTGGAAAAAGCAAATTACCATTTTTTGTAGACTTATCAAAAAGAGCATTTACACAGAGACACTCTTTTTAAAAATGTCTCCAGCTTTATTGAGATATAATTGACAAATATAAATTATACATATTTAAGGTATACAATGTGATGTTTTGATATACATATGTATTGTGATATGGTTATCACAATCAAGCTAATTCACATATCCATCACCTCAGATAGTTGGTGATTATACCATCTTGGGTATGTGTGTGGGGTAAGAATACTTAAGATCTACTCTTTTAGAAAATTTCAAGTGCACAATATAGTATTATTAACTATAGTCACATGTTGTATATTAGATCTCTAGAATTTTATCTGCATAACTGAAATTTGAGACTCTTGAATTTAAAGTAATGTACTTTGAATTCTGAAAGAGGATAAATATAAGAAGTCAAGAAGGCATTCTTTTTCAGTGGTTTAAATGTTTATTATTGATTGTAATTAAAGACAGGAAATCACTGCAATATTCACTGTTAACATCTGCTAAATAATATAGAATCTTATACATACCAGACTGGAGTAAAACACACTGTAGACTGGAACACTATCTGTATTAGAGAACACCATTTACCACTAGGAAAAAGTGAGATAAATCGATATATTAAAGTGGAATAATCTTCAGGATATATCAAATGAAGGTATATACACAGAGCTATCCTTTAATTCTGTTTGCTTTACTCTTTGCTGTACCTATCTATAATATTTTCTTTTAAAACATGTCTCCTTTTCTCATTATCTTTGTGTTGTACTCAAAAATAGGGTAACATGTCCTTCTAAGGCAGTACAGCTTAAAAATCAGCACGACGTGCTCTTTTGTACCTCTCCTCCCTTCTTCCAAACAGTTGCAAACAAAGTGACTATTTGGTCCACAAATAGAAAGAACACCAGTTTTGGAGTCAGTTCAGACTTGTGTCAGCTGCATAGCTGAAATCTTGGGCAGGTAAGTTACTTAATTTTTCTGAATCTGAATTACCTGACCTGGCATATAGCAATGAAAATATATGTATCTCATATCTATCATAAGGACTAAAGGAGGCAAAGCACATAAGCGCTCAGCACAATGCTAGGTGCATAATAAATACTTCATAAATGAGAATCATTGTTCATTTAGTTTAGTGTCTAAAGGACTTGTTTAGATTTTATAAGCTTTGCTTTTCCAATTCTCCTTCAGTAAGTACACTGTAACACCCCAGCCCTCTCCTGGTAATCTGCTCTGGAAAGGTAAGTACTTATAAATGTTTTCCTGGTTCTTTCAGCACTTTTGAAAGCAAAATTTCCTATTTCCCTTCTCATGCCCAGAGAGTTCTTTAAAAAAGAAGAATGCTCTTATTTAAAAATGGAGTTTACCTTTCTTTAGATGATTTTTGCATGTTTATGGTTAAATATATTATTATACAAGTTGAAAATTATATATTATATAGAAGCCTGTCTAGCAAAACAGCCACAGTTTAAAACGGATCAATAGTATAGACTGAAAGCCAAAACATTAGACTCCCTTATTGATCTAAATTATATTGTAAAAATATAGCCCTTTAAAGTAATTTTTAAAAGGGTTTTGTGTTTTGTTTTCAGCTCTTTCAGTCTGGCATGGCAGGAAAACCAATGTGTACGCCCACACAAACACCCGATGATGAAGATACAGTTGAGTACACCTTTCAAATAGAATTATTCATTTTGTACTTCAGAAGATTGTGTAGTTTCAAAATATAAACTAAGATAAACCTAGGTGATAAAGGCTTATGTTTATTATGCTTGGACATAAATTAACTTTTATACTAATTGGAGTCAATGATGGTTTAAATAATTGTTGCATGTTTCTTGAGTCTGAAGACCTTTTTTGTAGTGCAAACAGTTATTCCTATTTAACACAAGAGAATAACAAGTTAAAACTCCAGAACCTCCCATTAGGTAACAAGAATAGTGATATTTTGATGCATATATTTGTGGAATTTTATGTATTTTAATAAATAACTTTTAAATGAAGTTACTTTAGGAAGTGGTTGAGGAACTGCTTGTTTGTTACTTTACTGAGTGGGAGATTGAACCAACTTCCATTTTAAGAGGAGCCTCTGTACTAGGGAAAACATATAATAATTAACATAAAAATTCACACTAAAAGAAAGAATAGTATGTCTGAATGGGTGAAAACTGGGTTTTATATCCTTTTGACCAAAATATCAAATATATATATGAGTATTGAACTATATTAAATAGTGTTATTTATGTCTTAATAACTAAAGGGTCTCTTCTTGGTGTTTTCTCTTCCTCCAAATATGAATGTTTTTCTATATTTTAGTTTTAACTACCAAACTACCATATTTTTTCTCTCTTTCTTCTTATTGTTACTCCTCTGGAATGAATGGCTTACTCAACCACTATTTTTTATCAGTCACACCTTTAAAATCATACTTGATCTGCCTTTCATCTTCACTGCTTTTATGAAACTACCGTCAAAGTCATTTTAGTCATGAAATCACAGGCTTATATAAATTCCATATTATCTGTGACCCCTCCTCTGCATTAAATCATAGTGTGTACTTCTTTGTTTATAAGACATTAAAATCATAATCTTTTAGAATTAGGAGAGATCCCAAAGGCCAGTTAGTCAAACTTTAATCTGATATAAAAATGCTTGCTACAAACCCTTCAGCAAATAATCTTCAGCAAGTAACCTGTTTTTGAACCTTTTTACAATTGGCAACTTAGTTTATTTTCCCTTTTAAATATTAAAATTTAAAACAATATTAAAATAACATTCTCACATTAATAAAAGAAAATGTCAAACAATAGGGAAGAGAAAACTCTCAATCTGTTATTTTTAAACCAGCAATAACTAATCTTTCCTTAGCATAATAATCTCAAGATCCATCCATGTTGTCACAAATGGCACTATCTCATCTTTTCTTATGGCAGAATAGTATTCCATTCTGTGTATATACCACGTCTTCTTTATCCAATCATTTATCAAAGGACACTGTGGTTGTTTCCATGTCTTGGCCACTGTAAAGAAAACTGCAGTAGATATCAGAGCACATATATCTTTATGGACAAATGTTTTCAGATTTTTGGGGGAACTCCACACTGCCTTCCATAGAGGCTGCACCAATCTGCATCCCCACCAGGAGTGTATGAGGGTTCCTTTTTCTCCACAGCCTCTCCAACACTTGTTATTATTTGTCTTGCTGATAATAGCCTTTCTAACTGGTATGAGGTAATATCTCATTGTTAGAAAAAGTAGAGAACCATATGATTTCACTGATATGTGGTATATAAAATTGAAATCAACAAAGGAACAAGACAAACAAAAGAAGAAACAAAAACTCATATACACAGACAATAGTTTAGTGGTTACCAGAGGGTAAGGGCGGAGGGAGGTGGGAGATGAGGGTAAAGGGATCAAATAAATGGTGATGGAAGCAGAACTGATTCTGAGTGGTGAACACACGATGTGATATATAGATGATGTATTACAGAATTGTACACCTGAAACCTATGTAACTTTACTAACAATTATCACCCCAATAAATTTTAATTAAAAAGAAAAAAAACTAATCTTTAGATAACTTTTCATAACAGTACATCAAGATAAACCTTATTCTTTTTAATAGTTCTGTATTTTTGCTGTTATGAATGTACTTTTTCAATATTTTTTTTTGCTATTTGGAACAACTCTGCATTGAATATTCTATATATCTTCTCACATACATGTTGAAATATTTTCCTAGAAATGAAATTGTTGGGTCAGAAAGGATATGCAAGTTTATATTTGATAGCAATTACCAAATGACTCTATAAAGATATGCCAATTTACATTCCAACCAACAATATGTGAGAATTCCTGATTTTTTTTCCAAGTCAACTTGTTGTCCTTTCAATCTTACTTGTGGAAGGCGCAGCTCAGCTCCAGGTCCAGTCACCGTTGCTAGTTGTGGGGGGCTCAGCCCACCATCTCTTGCAGGACTCGAGGAATTGAACTGGCAACCTTGTGGTTGAGAGGACACACTCCAACCAACTGAGCCATCTGGGATGTAGCTCACCTCAAGGTGCTGTGTTCAATCTTAGTTGCAGGGGGCGCTGCCCACCATCCCTTGCGGGACTCGAGGAGTTGAGTCCTGGCAACCTTGTGGTTGAGAGCCCACTGGCCCATGTGGGAATCGAACCAGCAGTCTTCGGAGTCAGGAGCATGGAGCTCTAACCGCCTGAGCTACCAGGCCAGCCCCCTGATTTTTTTTTTTTTAATCTCTCTTATGTACTGGAATTCAAGGCTTAAGTAAACCCATTTAATTTTTGGAGAACTTTAACTATGAGAAAATCCTTCTTATATATTGTATAAAATTAGACCCTTGAACTTGTCCTTTTGCCATTCCATTGAGTGCCGCAAAATAAGTGCAATCCCTCTTTCACATGACAGCCTTCATGTATTTTCAGGTCTATTTCTCTAAAATGCATATTTTGCTCACACTTAAAATATTCATTGTGTATATATACCACAACTTCTTCATCCATTCATCTATCGAAGGACATTTTGGTTGTTTCCATGTCTTGGCCACCGTAAACAAAGCTTCAATCAACATTGGAGCACACGTGTCTTTATCTCTAAATGTTTTCAGATTTTTTGGGTAGATACCCAGGAGAGGGATTGCTGGGTCATATGGCAATTCTATTCGTAATTTTTTGAGGAACCTCCACACTGCCTTCCATAACGGCTGCACCAGTCTGCATTCCCACCAACAGTGTATGAGGGTTCCTTTTTCTCCACAGCCTCTCCAACATTTGTTACTATTTGTCTCGTTGATGATAGCCATTCTGACTGGGGTGAGGTGATATCTCATTGTGGTTTTGATTTGCATTTCTCTGATGATTAGTGATGTTGAGCATTTTTTCATATGTCTATTTGTCATTTGTATGTACTCTTTGGAGAAATGTCTCTTCAAGTCCTCTGCCCATTTTTCAGTTGGGTTGTTTGTTTTTTTGTTGTTGAGTTGCATGAGTTCCTTGTATATTCTGGATACTAGCCCCTTATCGGAGGCACTGTTTGCAAAAATCTTCTCCCATTCAGTTGGTGGCCTCTTTATTTTGTCAATGGTTTCTTTTGCTGTGCAGAAGCTTTTAAGTTTCATATAGTCCCATTTGTTTATTTTAGCTTTTACTTCCATTGCCTTTGGAGTCAAGTTCATAAAATGCTCTTTGAACCCAAGGTCCATAAGTTTAGTACCTATGTTTTCTTCTATGCAGTTTGTTGTGTCAGGTCTTATGCTTAAGTCTTTGATCCATTTTGAATTAACTTTGGTACATGGTGACAAATAGCAGTCCAGTTTCATTCTTTTGCACGTGGCTATCCAATTCTCCCAGCACCATTTATTGAAGAGGCTGTCTTTGCTCCATTGTATGTTTTCAGCTTCTTTGTCAAAAATTATTGTCCATATTTATGTGGTTTTATTTCTGGGTTCTCAATTCTATTCCATTGGTCTATGTGTCTGTTTTTCTGCCAATACCATGCTGTTTTGATTATTGTAGCCCTGTAGTACAAGCGGAAGTCAGGAAGTGTGATACCTCCATTATAGTTCTTTCTTCTTAAGATTGCTTTGGCTCTTTGGGGTCTTTTGTGGTTCCAAAGAAATCTGATGATTTTTTGTTCTATTTCTTTAAAATATGCCATTGGGATTTTGATGGGGATTGCATTGAATCTGTATATTGCTTTGGGTAATATGGCCATTTTAACTATGTTGATTCTTCCAATCCATGAGCACGGAATGTCTTTCCATTTCTTTGTGTCTTCTTCAATTTACTTCAAAAATGTCTTATAGTTTTCAGCATATAGGTCTTTCACGTCCTTGGTTAAGTTTATTCCTAGGTATTTTATTCTTTTTGTTGCAATTGTAAAAGGAATTGTTTTTTGTATTTCTTTTTCTGAGATTTCATTGTTGGTATATAGGAAGGCAATGGACTTTTGTGCGTTGATTTTGTAGCCAGCAACTTTACTGTATTCGTTGATTGTTTCTAATAGCTTTTTGGTGGAGACTTCAGGGTTTTCTATATTTAGGGTTTTCATCATGTCATCTGCAAAGAGTGATAATTTAACTTCTTCATTCCCAATTTAGATGCCTTTTATTTCTTTCTCTTGCCTGATTGCTCTGGCAAGGACTTCCAACACGATGTTGAAAAGCAGAGGTGATAGGGACATCCCTGTCGTGTTCCTGAACGTAGAGCAAAGGGCTTCAGTTTTTCTCCATTAATTATGAGATTAGCAGAGGGCTTGTCATATATGGCCTTTATTATGTTATGGTATTTTCCTTCTATACCAATTTTATTAAGTGTTTTAATCATAAATGGATGTTGTATCTTATCAAATGCTTTTTATGCATCAATTGATATAATCATATGATTTTTGTCCTTTATTTTGTTTATGTGATGTATCACATTGATGGATTTGTGTATGTTGAACCATCCTTGTGCCCCGGGGATGAACCCCACTTGGTCGTGATGAACACTCTTTTTAATGCATTGTTGTATTCGATTTGCTAGAATTTTATTTAGGATTTTTGCATCGGTATTCATTAGAGATATTGGTATGTAGTTTTCTTTTTTTGTGCTGTCCTTACCAGGTTTTGGTATCAGGGTAATGTTGGCCTCATAAAATGAGTTAGGGAGTACTGTCTCTTCTTGAATTTTTTGGAAGAGTTTGTGCAGAATTGGTATTAGATCCTCTTTGAAGGTTTGGTAGAATTCACTAGTGAAGCCATCTGGTCCCGGACTTTTGCTTTTGGGAAGGTTTTGGATGACTGATTCAATTTCCTTACTGGTGATCGGTCTGTTTAGATTTTCCAGTTCTTCATGGTTCAGCCCTGGAAGGGTATATGTTTCTAAGAACTTGTCCATTTCTTCTAGGTTGTTGAATTTGGTGGCATATAGTCCTTCATAGTATTCTTGGATGATCCTTTGTATTTCTGTGGTGTCCGTGAGAACTTCCCCTTTTACGTTTCTGATTTTGTTGATCAGTTTCTTCTCTCTTTTTATCTTAGTAAGTCTAGCCAAGGGTTTGTCAATTTTGTTAATCTTCTCAAAGAACCAGCACTTTGTCACGTTAATTTTTTCTATTGTGTTTTTGTTCTCTATTTCATTTATTACTGCTCTAATTTTTGTTATTTCCTTTCTTCTGCTGACCTTGGGTTTTACTTGTTCTTCTTTTTCTAGTTCTTTAAGGTGTAACATGAGGTTATTTATTTGGGAGTTTTCTTGTTTCTTGATATAGGCCTGTAAAAAGATAAATTTCCCTCTTAAAACTGCTTTCGCTGCACATCAAAAATTTTGGTAGGATGTATTTTCATTGTCATTTGTTTCTATGTATGTTTTTTTTTTTTTTTTTTTCCAAGTTTTTTTTTTTTTTTTTTTTTTTTTTTTTTTTTTATTAATTAGTTTCAGGTGCACAAGACAAAGCAAAACTTAGACATTTATCATTTTTATCCCTCACACTGTGTGAACCCCCCTCCCCCCATCCACTATCCCTCTGTACGTTCCCAAAACCTCTCACCTTCCCCTTATCCCCACCCCCCCGCCCCTCTAGCAACCCTCTGTTTTTTCCTCCATGTTTCCAAAACTGTTTCTGATTAGTTCATTCACTTATTCTTTTCTTTAGATTCCGCATATAAGTGAGATCATATGGTATTTGTCTTTCTCTTTCTGACTTATTTCACTTAACATAATGTTCTCTAGGTCCATCCATGTTGTTGCAAATGGTAAGATTTCTTTCTTCTTTATGGCTGCGTAATACTCCATTGTATAAATGTACCACAGTTTCTTAATCCAGTCATCTACTGATGGGCATTTCGGTTGTTTCCAGGTCTTGGCTATTGTATATAGTGCTGCAATAAACATAGGAGTGCATAAAGATTTTTGAATTGGAGTTTTGGATTTCTCCGGATAGATACCTAGGAGTGGGATTGCTGGATCATAAGGTAGTTCCATTTTCAGATTTTTGAGATATCTCCAAACTGTTTTCCATAGTGGCTGCACCAATCTGCATTCCCACCAACAGTGCACCAGCGTTCCCTTTTCTCCGCAACCACGCCAGCACTTGTTGTTTGTTGATTTATTGATGATAGCCATCCTGACTGGGGTGAGGTGGTATCTCATTGTGGTTTTTATTTGCATTTCTCTAATGGTTAGTGAGGTTGAACATTTCTTCATATGTCTGTTTGCCATCTGTGTGTCCTTTTTAGAAAAATGTCTCTTCATGTCCTCTGCCCACTTTTTAATTGGGTTGTTTGTTTTTTTGGAGTTGAGTTGAGTGAGTTTTTTATAAATTTGTGATATTAACCCCTTATCAGATATATCATTGGCAAATATCTTTTCCCAATCAGTAGGATCCCTTTTTGTTTTATTGATGGTTTCCTTTGCTGTGAAAAAGCTTTTTAGTTTGATGTAATCCCACATGTTTATTTTTCCTCTTACTTCCCTCGCACGAGGGGATATATCAGTAAAAATCTTACTCCGGGTAATGTCTGTGAAGTTTCTTCCTATATTTTCTTCTAGGAATTTTATGGTTTCAGATCTTACATTTAAATCTTTAAGCCATTTTGAATTTATTTTTGTATGTGGTGTAAGGAGGTGATCCAGCTTCATCTTTTTGCATGTGTCTGTCCAAGTTTCCCAGCACCATTTATTGAATAGACTGTCTTTACCCCACCGTACATTCTTGCTTCCATTGTCATAGATTAAGTGGCCATATAGGCATGGATTTATTTCTGGACTCTCTATTCTGTTCCATTGATCTATGGGTCTGTTTTTATGCCAGTACCATGCTGTTTTGATTACTGTAGCCTTGTAGTATAATTTGAAGTCAGGTATTGTTATACCTCCCACTTTGTTCTTATTTCTCAAGATTGTTGAAGATATCCGGGGTCTTTTGTTATCCCATATAAATTTTAGGATTATATGTTCTATTTCTGTGAAAAATGTCGTTGGTAGTTTGATAGGAATTGCGTTGAATATATATATTGCCTTAGGCAGTATGGACATTTTAACTATATTAATTCTTCCTATCCATGAACATGGTATGTGTTTCCATCTATTTGTATCTTCTTTCATTTCTTTCTTCAGTGTTTTATAATTTTCTGAGTACAGATCTTTTACTTCTTTGGTTAAATTTATTCCCAGGTATTTTATAGTCTTTGGAGCAATTGTAAACGGAATTGCTTTTTTAATTTCTCCTTCTGATGTTTTATTATTGGTATATACAAATGCAACTGATTTCTGAATATTAATTTTGTATCCTGCTACTTTACTAAATTCATCTATCAGCTCTAATAGTTTCTTGGTGGAGTCTTTAGGGTTCTCTAAATATAGTATCATATCATCTGCATATAATGACAGTTTTACTTCCTCCTTACCGATTTGGATGCCTTTTATTTCTTTTTCTTGTCTGATTGCTGTGGCTAGAACTTCCAGCACTATGTTGAATAGAAGTGGAGAAAGTGGGCAGCCTTGCCTTGTTCCTGATTTTAAGGGGAATGGTTTTAGTTTTTCCCCATTGAGTATGATGTTAGCTGTGGGTCTATCATATATGGCCTTTATTATGTTGAGATATGATCCCTCTATTCCCACTTTCTTAAGGGTTTTTATCATGAATGGCTGCTGAATTTTATCAAATGCTTTTTCTGCGTCAATTGATAAGATCATATGATTTTTATTTTTCATTTTGTTAATGTGGTGTATCACATTAATTGATTTGCGGATGTTGAACCACCCTTGCATGCCAGGGATGAATCCCACTTGGTCATGGTGTATAATCTTTTTAATATATTGCTGAATTCTGTTTGCTAGTATTTTGTTGAGGATTTTTGCATCTATGTTCATTAGCGATATCGGCCTGTAGTTTTCTTTTTTTGTGGTGTCTTTGTCTGATTTTGGGATCAGGGTGATAGTGGCTTCGTAAAAAGTGTTTGGGAGTCTTCCCTCCCTCTGGATTTTTTGGAAGAGTTTGAGGAGAATAGGTGACAATTCTTTTTGGAACGCTCTGTAAAATTCACCTGTAAAGCCATCTGGTCCAGGGCTTTTGTTTGTTGGGAGATTGTTGATTACTGATTCAATTTCCTTGGTGGTAATCAGTCTATTCAGGTTTTCTGTCTCCTCTTGAGTTAGCCTTGGGAGGTTGTATGCATCTAGGAAATTGTCCATTTCTTCCAGGTTGTCAAATTTGTTGGCATACAGTTGCTCATAGAAATTTCTTAGGATTTTTTGTATCTCTGCGGTGTCTGTTGTCACTTCTCCTCTTTCATTACTGATTTTATTAATTTGGGTCCTCTCTCTCTTTTTTTTAATGAGTCTGGCTAAAGGTTTGTCAATTTTGTTTATCTTCTCTAAGAACCAACTCTTGGATTCATTGATCTTTTGTATTGTTTTTCTGGTTTCTATTTCATTTATTTCCGCTCTGATCTTTATTATCTCCTTCCTTGTACTCCCTTTGGGCTTATTTTGTTGTTCTTTTTCCAGATCCCTTAAGTGTGAAGATAAACTGTTGATTAGTGATGTTTCTTGTTTCTTTAGGTAGGCCTGCAGTGCTATGAACTTCCCTCTTAGGACTGCTTTCGCTGCATCCCATAGATTTTGGGTCGTTGTATTTTCATTTTCGTTTGTCTCGAGATATCTTTTGATTTCTTCCTTGATCTCCTGTTTGACCCATTCATTGTTTAGTAACATATTATTCAGCCTCCATGAATTTGTGTGTCTTCCAGTCTTTTTCCTGTAGTTCATTTCTAATTTCATAGCACTGTGGTCAGAGAAGACAATTGGTATGATTTCAATTTTCTTAAATTTATCCAGACTTGCTTTGTGGCCTAACATATGGTCTATCTTGGAGAATGTTCCATGTGCGCTTGAGAAGAACGTGTATTCTGCAGCATTGGGGTGAAATGCTCTGAAAATATCAATTAAATCCAAGTGGTCCAATGTGTCATTTAAGGCTGTTGTTTCCGTATTGATTTTCTGTCTGGAAGACCTGTCCCTTGTTGTCAGAGGTGTGTTGAAGTCCCCTACTATGATAGTGTTACTGTTGATCTCCATCTTTATGTCAGTCAATATCTGTTTTATATATTTAGGTGCTCCTATGTTGGGTGCATAGATGTTTACTAGAGTTATATCCTCTTGTCGAATTGATCCCTTTATTATTATATAGTGTCCATCTTTGTCTTTTAATATTTTCTTCATTTTAAAGTCTATTTTGTCAGAGATAAGTATTGCAACTCCAGCTTTTTTCTCATTTCCATTTGCATGGAATATCTTACTCCAACCCTTCACTTTTAGCCTGTGTGTGTCTTTTGATCTGAGGTGAGTCTCTTGTATACAGCATATACAAGGGTCTTGCTTTCTTATCCACTCAGCCACCCTATGTCTCTTGATTGGAGCATTTAAACCATTTACATTTAAAGTGATTATTGATAAGTACATAGTTATTGCCATTTTTAAATTTGTGGATAAATTGTTTTCGTCTTTCTTCTATTTATAGAAGTCCTTTTAGTATTTCTTGCAATGCTGGCTTGGTGGTAATGAATTCCTTTAGCTTATTCTTTTCTGGGAAGCTCTTTATCTCCCCATCAATTTTAAGTGATAGCCTTGCTGGATAAAGCAACCTAGGTTGTAGGCCTTTTTTTTCCATCACTTTGAGTATCTCCTGCCACTCCCTCCTGGCCTTCAATGTTTCTGCAGAAAAGTCATTTGATAGTCTTATGGGAGTTCCCTTGTATGTAACCCTCTGTCTTTCTCTTGCTGCTTTTAGGATTCTCTCTTTGTCTTTAATCTTTGCCATTTTAGCTATAATGTGTCTTGGAGTGGACCTGTTTGGGTTTATCCTGGTTGGAACTCTCTGCACTTCCTGGACTTGTATGTTGGTTTCCTTCATCAGGTTAGGGGAATTTTCAGACATTATTACTTCAAATATGTTCTCAATCCCTTGTTTCTTCTCTTCACCTTCTGGTATTCCTATGATGCGCATGTTGTTGCGCTTGATGTTATCCCATAGGTCTCTTAAACCATCTTCATTGTTTTTTATTCTTTTTTCTTTCTGTTGTTCTGTTTGGGTGATCTCTGCTAACTTGTCTTCTAAGTCGCTGATTCGATCCTCTGCTTCATCTAACCTGCTGTTAATTCCTTCAAGTGAGTTCTTTATTTCGGTAACTGTGTTCTTTAGTTCTAACTGGTTGTTCGTTATGATTTCTACATCCTTCTTGATGTCCTCTCTAAGTTCCTTAAACATTCTTATCATCAGTATTCTGAACTCTGTCTCTGACAGTTTGGTTACCTCTGCTTCATTTAGTTCCATTTCTGAAGGTTTCTTCTGTTCTTTTATTTGGGATATGTTTCTTTGTTTCCTCATTCTGGCTGACTCTCTGTGTTTGCTTCGATGTATTAGATAGGTGCCCTGGAGTTCTTAGTTCTTGCTGGATTAGTATATAATAAATGTCCTTTATATTTGACTTGCACTACTTCGTTCTTCTCCCCTGCGTGTGCTCTAAAAGTGACTCTTGTGTTGTGTATATTGTCCTGTTAAAGAAGATCCTTAATTGCTTTTCGCTTGTGAGTAGGTGGAGTTAACTCCTAGGCTGACTAGTTGTAAGACTTGGCTTTGCCCACGCAGGGTATTCTGCTGCGTGAGGATTGACCGCTTAGATGTGGTTTGCCCTTTGGCCTCTATGTGCCTGTAAAGAATCCCCTCTGAGTGTGTCACTTGTAGGTCAAACCCGGTAGTACTCTGGCTTGGTCTGGAGTTGGCCGCTGGGTATGTTGAATCTTGTGCCTCTTAAGCTGGGCACTGGTAGGGCAATTACAGAACAAAGCAAATCACCAAGCACAACAATAACAACAAGGAAAAAGTCAAATACATTCACATGTAAAAAAACAATCGACAACCCCCACTCGACATAGGCAAAGATGTCAAAAATATAAAGACAAATCAACACCGAACAAAAACAAACAAACAAACAAAAAACAAACAAACAAAAAACAAACAAACAAACAAAAAACACAGCGCCAGTTGTGGCTTAAGCCCACCAAGTAATCTCCAAGTTGTTCTCTGCTGTAGCACAGAATCCCCACTCGACACAGGCAAAGATGTCAAAAATATAAAGACAAATCAACACAGAACAAAAACAAACAAACAAACAAAAAACAAACAAACAAAAAACAAACAAACAAACAAAAAACACAGCGCCAGTTGTGGCTTAAGCCCACCAAGTGATCTCCAAGTTGTTCTCTGCTGTAGCACAGAATCCCCACTCGACACAGGCAAAGATGTCAAAAATATAAAGACAAATCAACACAGAACAAAAACAAACAAACAAACAAAAAACAAACAAACAAAAAACAAACAAACAAACAAAAAACACAGCGCCAGTTGTGGCTTAAGCCCACCAAGTGATCTCCAAGTTGTTCTCTGCTGTAGCACAGAATCCCCACTCGACACAGGCAAAGATGTCAAAAATATAAAGACAAATCAAAACAAAGAAAAGAAAGAAAAAGAAAAAAAAAACAAAAAGAAAAAAAAAAACAAAAAACAGCGCCAGTTGTGGCTTAAGCCCACCAAGTAATCCCCTGCGTATTGTGCAGGTAGAGCCGGTCACCTGATGCCCAGAGTGACTCTGAGGCTGCAGCTTTAGATGCGTGGGGCTGAGGGGTCTGGACAGTAGGTTTTACAAAGTCAGTGCAGTTTCTGCCCTTGCCGGCACATATGCACACCGAGAATAGCACCACCAGCCCTGTGTCCAGCTCTCCTGAGTCTTAGGGCACCTCTTCCCTGTGTGTGTGTGTGTGGCCGGCAGGGAATTCCTCAGCTGCTGAAAGCTGAGTGCTGTATATACCACTTACTGCTGATCCCTGGGAGTGCCTCCGCCGATGTAATTGCCACGCCCTAGGCAGGCCAGAAAGGGTGGGGGCTGGGGATGGAAAGAGGGGTCTTCTCTTTCCCAGCCCAGCTGTGTCACACCCCACCCACAGGCCAGAAACGGTGGTATCTGGGGGTGGATGAGTCTTCTGTCTCCTAGTCCAGGGCAAACCACACTCTTCTCAGCCTCTTCCCTGGACCAAAGCCAGCGGCCAGTCTTCCCTTAGCCCAAACCCCAAGGCTCCTCTGTAATCTGACACTGCTCTTCAGATCAGGAGCCAGTTTAAGTCTCTGGAAGGGTGGGGGTAGGATTGGAAGAGCGGGGGGAGGGGCCCAGGTATGGAGTTTAATAGTCTCAAATGCTAGAAATCCTCCCTCTGCGGGAGGGAGAGGTCTGCTGTGGGACGCAAAGTAGAGTCCGGCACTTGGCTTTTGTGTTCTCTCTTTTGTCCTGGGAACCCCTGCGTCTCTGCAGCTGGGGATGTGTTTACCCCGCTCTAGGCTGGCTAGAAAGGGTGGGGGCTGGGGATGGAAGGAGGGGTCTTCTCTTTCCCAGCCCCGCTGTCTTAACACTCTTCCCGCAGGCCAGAAAAGGTGGTGGCTGGGGGCGGAAGATTCCCAGCTCCTAGCCTCCTCCCTGGGCCCGCCTGTCTTCCCGGAGCCGGGGCTCCAAGGCGCCTCTGTAATCTGCCGCTGCTCCTTAGTGCAGGGGCTAGATCAAGTCTCTAGAAAGGCGGGGGCAGGGTCAGAAGAGCGGGGGAAGGTGCCCAGGCACGGAGTCTGTGTTGCTTGTCCGGCCCAAGGACCAACTGAGGTTATTAGCTGAAGTTAATGCTGGATATGCTGCCCCTGCAGCGGGAGAGGTCCGCTGTGGGATGCAGGGCAAAACGCCCACCTCGTGGCTTCCGGGCTCTCCTCCGTCCTGGGATATCCTGCGTATCTGTAGCCGTGGGTGTGGGCTGGAATTTCACAGGCACAGGTGCGGAGCAGATTTCCACAACCCGAGGGTGGGGGCCGAATTTCTACCGCCACAGGTGTGGACCGCGATCCCAACCCGCGTCCCCACCGCCACCGCAGGTGCGGCGCGTCTCCGCTCCGCTCCCTTCCTTCTTCCCCTGCTCGCCCAATTTTTCCCCACCTGCAAGAAATCCCTGCGCGAGTCTCTTCGCTGTTCTGCGTGATGAGCAGAGAGTCCTTTGATGGGTTATAAGCTTCCCGTTTCTGATAAGATCCGACGGAGAACTCAAAAAGTGCGCCCCGCTGCCGCCATTGCTATGACGTCACTCTCTCTATGTATGTTTTGATCTCTCCTCTAATTTCTTCTTTGACCCAGTCCTTCTTTAAAAGTATGTTGTTTAGTCTCCATGTATTTGTGTTTCTTCCCGCTTTCTTTTTACAGTTGATATCCAATTTCAAAGCCTTGTGATCAGAGAATATGCATGGTATGATTTCAATCTTTTTAAATTTGTTGAGACTGATTTTATGTCCCAATATATGCTCTATCCTTGAGAATGTTCCATGTACACTAGAAAAGAATGTATAGTCTGATGTTTTAGGATGAAGTGCTCTATAAATGTCAATTATGTCCATTTCATCTAATGTGTGATTTAGGGCTACTATTTCGTTATTTGTTTTCTGTTTGGATGATCTATCCATAGCTGTCAATGATGTATTTAAGTCCCCTAGTATAATTGTGTTTTGGTCAATTTCTCCCTTTAGTTCCGTTAGTAGTTGCTTGGTGTATTTCGGTGCTCCCTGATTGGGGGCATAAATATTGATGACTGTTATGTCTTCTTGTTGTACAGTCCCCTTCACCATTATGAAATATCCATCTTTGTCTCTTGTTATCTTTTTCACCTTGAAGTCTGTTTCATCTGATATCATTATGGCTACACCTGATTTTCTCTGGGTACCATTTGCTTGGAGTGTCAATTTCCACCCTTTCACTTTGAGTCTATGCTTGTCCTTGTAGCTGAGATGTGTCTCCTGGAGACAGCATATGGTTGGGTTTAGTTTTTTGATCCAATCTGCTACTCTGTGCCTTTTTATTGGTGAGTTCTGTCCATTAACGTTTAGGGTGATTATTGATATGTGAAGATTTCCTGTCATTCTCTCTTTAGTTTTCTGGTAAGATCGTGTCTCCATTGTCTCTTTGCTTTTTTGTTGTTGTCTATTATTTCTGTGTGGTGGTATTCTTTGATGTTTCCTTCTGTTTCTTCTTTTATTACAGTATATATTTCAGTTCTGGAGTGTTTTTTGAGTGGTTACCCTTAAGTTTATGTAAAAGAAAGTTGGATGTTTAGAGTATTCCATTTTCTTCAGCATGCTTACTTTCTCCATTCCTATATTCCGGTTAAGGCCTTTACTCTCCCCATTTTTATGTTTTGGTTGACACAAATTGTCCCTGATGATGGTGGTCGAATAGCCTCCTTTAGTATTTCTTGTAGTGCAGAACGTGTATTAGAAAATTCCCTCAGCTTCTGCATGTCTGGAAAGGTCTTTATTCCTCCTTCATATCTAAAGGATATCTTTGCTGGATATATTATTCTTGGCTCATAATTCCTCTCTTTCAATAATTTGTGTATTTGTTTCCACTCCTGGCTTGTAGAGTTTCTGCTGAGAAATCTGATGATAATCTAATGGGCTTTCCTTTGTAGTTTACCGTCTTCTTCCCTGGCTGCCTTGAAGATTCTTTCTTTGTCGTTGATTTTAGACAGCTTCAATACAATGTGCCTTGGAGAAGGTCTGTTGGGATTGAGGTAACTAGGTGTTCTATTTGCTTCTTGGATTCGAGGATCCAGTTCTTTCCACAAGTTTGGGAAGTTCTCATCGACTCTTTTTTTGAACATACTCTCTGTTCCCTTCTCTCTTTCTTCTCCTTCTGGTCTGCCCAGTATTCTTATATTGCTCTTTCCAATGGAGTCAGAAAGTTCTTGTAGAGTTCTTTCATTTCTTTGAAGTCTCATGTCTCTTTCTTCTTCCATCTGTGTACTTGCCAGGTTTCTATCTTCGATGTCACTGATTCTTTCCTCCATCTGGTCAACTCTACTACCTAAGCTGGCTATTTCATTCTTAATTTCTTCTATTGAGTTCTTAATCTCCAGCAATTCTATTTGGTTCTTTTTTAAAATTTCAATCTCTTTCGTAAAATGTTCATGTTGCTCTTTGATTGTGTTTCTGAGTTCATTAAACTGTCTTTCTGTGTTTTCTTGCATCTCGTTGAGTTTTTTCAGAACTGCAATCTTGAATTCTCTGTCATTTAAGTAACATATTTCCATACCTTTAAATTCCTTTTCTGGAGACTTTTCATTTTCTTTCTGAGCTGTCTTGTTGCCTTGGTCATGCATGGCAATTACTGATTTATTATTTCTCTTCTTAGACATCTAACGTAGTGGGTTCTTCAACAGGTTGGTAGGAAGAGGTCTTTCATTTTCCAGTACGTGTTGGTAGAATGTTTTATTTTCTCTCTGACTGCACCCATTTTTTGTCTCTCACACTGCAGTGTTATGTTTTCTCTGTACTATTCCAGCTTCTCACGCAATGGAGGGATTCCCTAGAAGGCAGGCTTCTCCTCTGTTAACAGTACACCTGGGTCATATGGCGCCACATCCCTGTGGAGATGAGGACATTTTGAGGTTCCGGAGCTCTTCCTGCACCTGATTCAGAACCTGTGTGTTTCAGCAGTTCTGTTTACTCCTGGTATCCCTGCAGGGATTCACCCAGATAGGTGGGGACAGGGGTGGGGTGAGTTGTGAGAGGTGGCCCAGAGCAATGGCGTTGACCACCACCACAGCCAGTCCTGCTTCCACAGTTCCCTCCCCCTTTGCCGGAATTAGTTGGGCTGTGAATCTGTGTCTGTAGACCACAGTTCTCAGATCCGCAAATATTCTGTTCTTTTGATCCGACACTGCTACCGTTCCGCTTCCAGAACTGGGCAGGTGGGGGAGGGGTGAGCTCTGGGAGGGTATGGAGGGGTAGCCAGTCTCAGTGCTTAAGTCTTCCATTCTCTGCTCGGCAGTGAGGGCTTAAACCACCATTTTCAGCTCTCTTCCCTCAATCCTTGCTCGAGGTCTCTGCCTTGAGTGTTGGGCTCAGCCATGTTATACGCTGTCCCCTCAGCCCTGTGGGCTATGAACAGAGCCCTAGAGGTCTGAGCTCTTCCCTCTCCTGCAGCTGTGGTAGTTCCAGGATGCAGCGAGCTTGGAGCACTGAGCCAGGCCTGTGTCCTTCACCTGCGCCCTCCACCTCTGCACTTCTCCTTTCCCTCCTCCCCTGTTCGCACAATTTGCCCACCTTTAGGTGAATTCAGTAGTGAGCCTCTTCATCTTGCCTGTCTGCTGTGCAGGGAGTCCTTTGTGGAGTTATAGTTGTTCAATTTGTTGTAAATTCCAGGGGAGATTTCCAGAGGCTCACCTTACTCTGCCATTTTGATGATGTCATTGGTCACAATATTTTTATAATTTACATTATATTGATTTTTTTTAATTTCCCTGTCTGTTCATTCATCATCTCCTCTTTAGGTTCATCTCTTCACCTCCTGAGAATAGACATTTCCCATGTCTCATTCTTGGGCCTCTTTTCCTTCCTTCCTTCCTTCCTTCCTTCCTTCCTTCCTTCCTTCCTTCCTTCCTTCCTTCCTTCCTTCCTTCCTTTCCCTGGAAATTGTTGTTTTATTAACATCCTCCAGGGTTCTGGTCTCAGCTAGATGGTTCTCATGCAGGCTCTCCTGTGTGGGGCAGTTGGATGGCTGCCAGGGCTGGAGTCTCGGAGACTTTCTCACTCAAGTCTGGAATTAATGCTCTCTGTGGTGGAACCTTAGCTGGGGATGTCAGCTGAATACTGACACATAGCCTCTTTATGTGGCCTGGGCTTGTGCACAGCATGATGACTGTGTTCCAAGATGATTTATTTGTTAAATTTATTGGGGCGTCAATGGTTAGTAAAATTATATAGGTTTCAAGTGTACATTTCTATAATACATTATCTGTACATCACATTGTGTGTTCTTCACTTGCCTTCAAGCCTTCACTGTTCTGAAATGTATCCAATTACCTTCAGGGTATTTTTATACTTTCCTTAAAATTAAAATTTCAAAACTCAAAATTATTTCTCTCTCACACAAAAAATGCTAGCTTTCTCTTCTTATTTTCTTATTACTTATCATAGTACCTGGTTAGTTGTCAAGTTATTTTGATTCTTTATTTCAGAACATCTCTCTCATCTCTCTCTCTCCCTTTTTCATTCACACCAATAATGTTATTACCACTATTTTTGTTAGGAAAATGGCTCCATAGCTTCATAGTCTGGCGCTGGTTTCCTCTCCAAGCCACTTTGCTTACTAGTTCTTTATTTATCTTTTTGAAATGCTTCTTTCTTCTAACATTCCCTGACTCAAACCTTCAGACACTGTTCATTACCGTTTAGATATTTCTTAGCGTCATACTTAAAACTTTCTACTGTTAGGGTTATTTTTAATCTTTTCCATTCTTCCTCCTCTGTTTCATAATTTAAAGCTTTCCCTTTAAGTACACAAGTTTCTTTCTGTGCAAGGGACTCAGAACCACATTTGTCTCCTGTTCATAGTACTTACCTCCTCTACACAAATATTATCTCATCTTTAAGAGCCAAATTGCTATCTGCAGACTGTGAATTATCTTCAACTACTTCATACCACAGCCATCTATCCTTCTTCCAAGTTCTTATATTATTTATTGACTTTTCTATAATTTGGGGACTTGGTATGACGTTAAAAAGATTTTAACTTTTCCTGCATGGGTTTAATTCTTATTAAAATGATACATTGTTCATAAATAAGACTTGACTTACAGAATATTAGAGTGTGAAATAATTTTAATATTACCTAATCAAATGTTCTCATTTTACAAAAGAGAAACAGAGGCAAAAGTGACTGTCCCAAAGTCCCACAACGACTAGTGAATTTTCTTATTCAGTTAACTCTTCCCAGTGCCGCTAGAAAACAGAGTTCAGTGAGTACAGGTTAAACACTACTACTGCTTGTCAGAGCTTGTAGAAATTTTTATAGTTTACAGACTGAATTTATGTACATTATCTCATTTGCTAGATGTAATCCATGTGTACTTCTATCAGGGATTAAAATAATTTATGTTTAACACTTCAGTTTTATGTAAATCCATATGAAGTAATCCTTTTAATAGTAGGTTAAACCTTATATTTTTATACACCTGCTTGGTTACTTCCCAATTTGCAGATAATTCAAAAGTGAATCTTAGAACAAGATTTGAATGATCACAAATCCCAAATTAGTATAATCTGAAATATTTCTTTTCTACATAGATGTTGGCATTTTATAGAAATAAATGCTATAAGAAATAACTTCTGGCTCATTAGAAGGCATTTGTTAAAGTAGCAGTGATGATACTATGGAAATCCCTGCTGTTTGCTCTGTGGTGAGAGCTCAGTGCTAATGAGGCCAAGGTTTCTGGCCCTTTCTTGATAAGACAATGGGCTCTATTTTGTTGTATTGATGCACAAAGCACTTTGAGCTGATAACTTCCCTGAGCTACAAATTTAAAAATGAGAAAAATATGTTACAAGAAAGTCTAGGCCATAGTGTACAGTGGAGTGTCCAAATCTATTATTGTTACACTAAAATAATCTTCAGAGTATATGGATCAGAATGTTCCCTTCATAAGTAGAGAAGAAATCAGAATTTACTATATATATATAAAACCCCATCTTCTGAGAGTGTTTTCTTACAAATAGTGAGGAAAAGAAAAATAAAAAGAATATGTTTTCTTATTTGATTATATTTTAAGTTTTGTATTGCTAAAAATACACACTCTTTCAATGTGAAATCCCCATGGAATTTCTGTCAATCTTTTGTTGATTCTTGATATTTAGGGCTCAGATCTTATCACTACCATTCACTGTTCATTCATTCAACAACTACTGAGAGCTTGTTTGGATCTTAATCCCTTAAAGTAGTTATGATATTAATCATAGCTACTATTAATATGATACAAATGTTCTCCTTATATCTATTGCACTCATTATACTAGAATGCTTACAGAAAAGAAATAATGCAATTTTACTCTCTACACAAAAAATGCTTTTTTCAAAAAGTATTTGGAGAATGCTCTTATTTTTTTTCTTTTTATTTTTTAATTAAATATATTGGGGTGACAATTGTTAGTAAAATTACATAGATTTCAGGTGTACAATTCTGTATTACATCATCTATAAATCCCATTGTGTGTTCACCACACAGAGTCAGTTCTCCTTCCGTCACCATATATTTGATCCCCCTTACCCTCATCTCCCACCTCCCACCCCATACCCTCTGGTAACCACTAAACTATTGTCTGTGTCTATGAGTTTCTATTTCTCATTTGTTTGTCTTATTCTTTTGTTGTTTTTGGTTTATATACCACATATCAGTGAAATCACATGGTTCCCTGCTTTTTCTGTCTGACTTATTTCTCTCAGCATAACACTCTCAAGATCAATCCATGTTGTCACAAATGTTCCTATATCATCTTTTCTTACCGCCGAATAGTATTCTATTGTGTATATATACCACAACTTCTTTATCCATTCATCTATCGAAGGACATTTTGGTTATTTCCATGTCTTGGCCACCGTAAACAAAGCTGCAGTGAACATTGGAGCACACGTGTCTTTAGGTATAAATGTTTTCAGATTCTTTGGGTAGATACCCAGGAGAGGGATTGCTGGGTCATATGGTAATTCTATTCATAATTTTTTGAGGAACCTCCACACCGCCTTCCATAACGGCTGCACCAGTCTGCATTCCCACCAACAGTGTATGAGGGTTCCTTTTTCTCCACAGCCTCTCCAACACTTGTTACTATTTGTCTGTTGATGATAGCCATTCTGACTGGGGTGAGGTGATATCTCATTGTGGTTTTGATTTGCATTTGTCTGATGATTAGTGATGTTGAGCATTTTTTCATATGTCTATTTGCCATTTGTATGTCCTCTTTGGAGAAATGTCTCTTCAGGTCCTCTGCCCATTTTTCAATTGGGTTGTTTGTTTTTTTGTTGTTGAGTTGCATGAATTCCTTGTATATTCTGGATATTAGCCCCTTATCAGAGGCACTGTTTGCAAAAATCTTCTCCCATTCATTTGGTGGCCTCTTTATTTTGTCGATGGTTTCTTTTGCTGTGCAGAAGCTTTTAAGTTTCATATAGTCACATTCGTTTATTTTAGCTTTTACTTCCATTGCCATTGGAGTCAAATTCATAAAATGCTCTTTGAACACAAGGTCCATTAGTTTAGTACCTATGCTTTCTTCTATGCAGTTTATTGTTTCAGGTCTTATGCTTAAGTCTTTGATCCATTTTCAATTAATTTTGGTACATGGTGACAAATAGCAGTCCAGTTTTATTCTTTTGCACGTGGTTATCCAATTCTCCCAGTACCAATTATTAAAGAGGCTGTCTTTGCTCCATTGTATGTTTTTAGCTTCATTGTCAAAAACTATCTGTCCATGTTGTGTGGTTTTATTTCTGGGTTCTCAATTCTATTCCATTGGTCTATGTGTCTGTTTTTCTGCCAATACCATGCTGTTTTGATTATTGTGGCCCTGTAGTACAAGCCAAAGTCAGGAAGTGTGATACCTCCATTATAGTTCTTTTTTCTTAAGATTGCTTTGGCTATTCGGGGTCTTTGTGGTTCCAAACAAATCTGATGATTTTTTGTTCTATTTTTTAAAAAAATGCCATTGGGATTTTGATGGGGATTGCATTGAATCTGTATATTGCTTTCAGTAATATGGCCATTTTAACTACGTTGATTCTTCCAATCCATGAGCACGGAATGTCTTTCCATTTCTTTGTGTCTTCTTCAATTTACTTCAAAAATGTCTTATAGTTTTCAGCATATAGGTGTTTCACATCCTTGGTTAAGTTTATTCCTAGGTATTTTATTCTTTTTGCAGCAATTGCAAAAGGAATTGTTTTTTGTATTTCTTTTTCTGAGATTTCATTGTTAGTATATAGGAAATCAATGGACTTTTGTACGTTGATTTTGTAGCCAGCAATTTTACTGTATTCGTTGATTGTTTCTAATTGCTTTTTGGTGGAGTCTTTAGGGTTTTCTATATATAGCATCATGTCATCTGCAAAGAGTGATAATTTAACTTCTTCATTCCCAATTTGGATGCCTTTTCTTTCTTTCTCTTGCCTGATTGCTCTGGCAAGGACTTCCAACACTATGTTGAAAAGCAGAGGTGATAGAGGAGAGCCCTGTCGTGTTCCTGAACATAGAGCAAAGGGCGTCAGTTTTTCTCCATTAATTATGAGATTAGTAGAGGGCTTGTCATATATGGCCTTTATTATGTTAATGTATTTTCCTTCTATACCTAGGTTATTAAATGTTTTAATCATAAATGAATGTTGTATCTTGTCAAATGCTTTTTCTGCATCAATTGATGTAATCATATGATTTTTTGTCCTTTATTTTGGTTATGTGATGTATCACATTGATGGATTTGCGGATGTTGAACCATCCTTGTGCCCCAGGGATGAACCCCACTTGGTCGTGATGAATAATGTTTTTAATGCATTGTTGTATTCGATTTGCTAGAATTTTATTTAGGATTTTTGCATCTGTATTCATCAGAGATATTTGTCTGCAGTTTTCTTTTTTTGTGCTGTCTTTACCAGGTTTTGGTATCAGGGTAATGTTGGCCTCATAAAATGAGTTAGGGAGTACTGTCTCTTCTTCAATTTTTTGGAAGAGTTTAAGCAGGATTGGTATTAGATCCTCTGGAAGGTTTGGTAGAATTCACTAGTGAAGCCATCTGGTCCCGGACTTTTGCTTTTGGGAAGGTTTTGGATGACTGATTCAATTACATTACTGGTGATCGGTGTGTTTAGATTTTCCAGTTCTTCATGGTTCAGCCTTGGAAGGCTATATGTTTCTAAGAACTTGTCCATTTCTTCTAGGTTATTGAATTTGGTGGAATATAGTCTTTCATAGTATTCTTGGATGATCCTTTGTATTTCTGTGGTGTCCTTGATAACTTCCCCTTTTTCGTTTCTGATTTTGTTAATTAGTGCCTTCTCTTTTTATCTTAGTAAGTCTAGCCAAGGGTTTGTCAATTTTGTTAATCTTTTCAAAGAACAAGCTCTTTGTCAAATTAATCTTTTCTATTGTCTTTTTGTTCTCTACTTCATTTAGTTCTGCTCTAATTTTTGTTATTTCCTTTCTTCTGCTGACCTTGGTTTTTACTTGTTCTTCTTTTCTAGTTCTTTAAGTTGTAACATGAGGCTATTTATTTGGGAGTTTTCTTTTTTTTTTTTTGGGGGGGGGGAGTTTTCTTGTTTCTTGAGATGGGCCTGTAATGAGATAAAATTCTCTCTTAAAACTGCTTCGCTGCATCCCAAAAATTTTGGTAGGATGTCTTTTCATTGTCATTTGTTTCTATATGTCTTTTGATCTCTCCTCTAACTTCTTCTTTGACCCAGTCGTTCTTTTAAAGTATGTTGTTTTATCTCCATGGATTTGTGTATTTTCCTGCTTTTTTTTTTGCAGTTGATATCCAATTTCAACGACTTGTGATCAGAGAATATGCTTGGTATGATTTCAATCTTCTTAGATTTGCTGAGGCTGATTTTATGTCCCAATATATGATCTATCCTTGAGAATGTTCCGTGTACACTTGAAAACAATATATAGTCTGATGTTTTAGGATGAAGTGCTCTATAAATGTCAATTATGTCCATTTCATCTAATGTGTGATTTAGGGCTGCTATTTCGTTATTTATTTTCTGTTTGGATGATCTATCCATAGCTGTCAATGATGTATTTAAGTCCCCTAGTATAATTGTGTTTTGGTCAATATCTCCCTTTAGTTCTGTTAGTAGTTGCTTGGTATATTTCGGTGCTCCCTGATTGGGGGCATAAATATTAATGACTGTTATGTCTTCTTGTTGGACAGTCCCCTTCACCATTATGAAATGTCCATCTTTGTCTCTTGTTATCTTCTTCACCTTGAAGTCTGTTTCATCTGATATTATTATGGCTACACTGATTTTCTCTGGGTACCATTTGCTTTGAATGTCAATATCCACCCTTTCACTTTGAGTCTATGCTTGTCCTTGTAGCTGAGATGTATCTCTTGGAGACAGCATAAGGTTGGGTTTAGTTTTTTTATCCAATCTGCTACTCTGTGCCTTTTTATTGGTGAGTTCAGTCCATTTACATTTAGGGTGATTATTGATATGTGAAGATTTCCTGTCATTCTATCTTTAGTTTTCTGGTAAGGCTGTGTCTCCATTTTTTCTCTGCCTTTTTGTTGTTGTCTATTATTTCTGTGTGGTGGTATTCTATGATGTTTCCCTCTGTTTCTTCTTTTATTACAGTATATATTTCAGTCTGGATATCTTTGCTGGATATATTATTCTTGGCTCATGATTTCTCTCTTTAATAGTTTGAATATTTGGTTCCACTCCTTCCTGGCTTGTAGAGTTTCTGCAGAAAAATCTGATGATAGTAGAATGGGCTTTCCTTTTTAAGTTTCCGTCTTGTTTTCCCTGGCTGCTTTGAGGATTCTTTGTCGTTGATTTTAGACAGCTTCAATACAATATGCCTTGGAGAATGCCCGTTGGGATTGAGGTAACTAGGTGTTCTATTTGTTTATTGGATTTGAGGGTCCAGTTCTGTCCACAAATTTGGAAGTTCTCATCAGCGATTTGTTTGAATATATTCTCTGTTCCGTTCTTTCTTCTCCTTCTGGTATGCTCATTATTCTTATATTGCTCTTTCTGATGGAGTCAGAAAGTTCTTGTAGAGTTCTTTCATTTCTTTGACGTCTCAAGTCTCTTTCTTCTTCCATCTGTGTAATTTCCAGGTTTCTATCTTTGATGTCACTGATTCTTTACTCCATCTGGTCAACTCTACTACCTAAGCTGGTTAATTTGTTCTTAATTTCTTCTATTGAGTTCTTAATCTGCAGAAATTATATTTGGTTCTTTTTAAAAATATCAATCCTTTCGTAAAATGCTCATGCTCTTCTCTGATTGTGTTTTTGAGTTCATTTAACTGCTTATCTGTGTTTTCTTGCATTTCGTTGAGTTTTTTCTGAACTGCAATCTTGAATTCTCTATCATTTAAGTCACATATTTCTGTATCTTTAAGTGGCTTTTCTGGTGATTTTTCACTTTCTTTCTGAGCTATCTTGTAGCCTTGGTTAGTCATGGCAATTACTGATTTACTATTTTCTTCCTAGACATCTACAGGAGTGGCTTCTGCAACAGGTTGAGATGAAGCTGTCTTTCTTTTGTTTTCCAGTACTTGTTGGTAGAATGTTTTACTTTTTCTCCAACATCAGCTTATTCTTCTTCTCCCACACGGTAGTGCTATGTTTTCTCTGCACTATTCCAACTTCTCACACCATGGGGTGATTCCCTGGGAGTCGGGCGTCTCCCCTGTTAATAGTTCATCTAGGTCATAGGGCGCAGTGTCCCGGTGGGTATGCGGAGAGCTTTTGATGTTCCAAAGCTCTTCCAGCTCCTGATTCAGAGCCCATATGTTTCAGCAGTTCTGTTTACTCCTGCAAGGATCTGCCCAGATAGGTGGGGTCAGGAGCAGGGTGAGTTGTGAGAGGTGGCTCATAGCAATGGCGGCAACCACCACCACAGCCGGTCCTGCTTCCACAGCTCCCTCCCCTTTGCCAGAACTAGTTGGGCTGCAAATTTGTGTCTGCGGTCCACAGTTCTCAGAACAGGAAATATTCTATTATTTTGATCTGACACTGCTACTGTTCTGTTTCTAGCACCAGGCAGGTGGGGGCGAGGCGAGCTCTGGGAGAGTAGGGAGGGGGTGGCTAGTCTCAGTGCCTAAGGCTTCTGTTCTCTGCTCGGCAGTGAGTGCTTAAAGCACCATTTTCAGCCTTTTTCCCTCAGTCTTTTCTCTGAGGTTTTTGCCGTGAACGTTGGGTTCAGCCGTGTTATATGCTGGCCCCTCAGCCTTGTGGGCCATAAATGGAGCCCTAGCAGTCCGAGTTCTTCCCTCTCCCGCAGCTGCAGTAATTTCGGGAAGCAGCGAGCTCGGAGCACTGAGCTAGGTCTGCGTCCTGTGCCCGCGCGGCTCCGTCTCTGCACTTCTCCCTTTCTTCCACCCCCGCTCACGCTATTCTCCCACCTGTAGGTGACTTTGGTAGTGGGCCTCTTTGTCTTGCCTGTCTGCTGTGCAGGGAGTCCTTTGTGGAGTTTTTGTTGTTCCATTCATTGTGAATTCCAGGGGTGCTTTACAGACGCTCACCTCATGCCGCCATTTTTCCTCCTCGATCTGAGAATGCTCTTATTTAGATCTACCAATTTTATGCTTTCTTTCTGAAGACAAAATTCTAAATATTTTTAGATTTTGACCACACTATTTAAAATATTTATGCTAAAAACATGATATAGTAAATCTATTTTACTCTTACTACTGAACTCAAATAAGGACCCCATAGCAGAGTAGTCCAGGAAGTGGTAGAATTAAAACATGGAATTGGAATAGAAGAACAGTAATCCCACTATTATTAATTTTGATGCTCACATATGCAACATTTGACTAGGAGGTGTCATTTAAACAGATTCTCCTGTGCTTTTAGGATTACTTTTGAATCTCTATATATGGGGGAAAAGGACACCTTAATATTAGGGTTTTTCCAATATATAAACATGATTTATATTTTCACTTATCTAGCTCTATCTTACTTACTTTCATTCTTTTGTAGTTTTCAGTGTAAATGTCTTACATGTCGTTTACTAATTTAGTTCCTATGTATTTTTAATTTGTTGTTATTTTAATGAACTTTTTTTCCAGTTGTTTGATGCTAGAGTGTGCAATACAATTGCGCTTTCTTCAATAAAGAGAACAATTTGATAGTTTTTACACAAATGAATTCCCAATTCTGCTTGATTGTATTAGAATTTCTAGCAAAACACTTAGTAACTTGACTCTAAATTTTCAGAAAAAGAAACCAGCCAGACAATTTTTTTTTCATTGTGCTTCCAGATATGCATGATCTGATTAAAGTGGGCAGTTTCCTTTTTTTAAAATTAAAGTTTATTGGGATGATAATTATTCGTAAAGTTAGATAGATTTCAGTTGTACAATTCTGTAATACATCATCTGTATATCACTTTGAGTATTCACCACCCAGAGTCAATTCTCCTCCCATCACCATATATTTGATACCTTCTACCTTCATCTACCACCTCCCCCTTTACCCTCTGATAACCACTAAACTATTTTCTGTATCTATGAATGGATTAAGAGTACAAATTCATAGTTACAGAATAGTCATGGGGATATAAAGTAAAGTATATTTAGTATTATTCAATATTATTTTATATGAATTTTTGTCCTTCAATTGTCTTGTTCCTTTGTTGTTTTCAGTTTTATATATAGAAGATGTGGTATATATACACAATGGAATACTATTCTGCCATAAGAAAAGATGAAATAGTGCCATTTGCAACAACATGGATGGATCTTGAAATTATTATGCTAAGCGAAATAACTCAGACAGAAAATAGAAAACTATATTATTTCACTGATATATGGTACATAAAACTTGTGCCCCTGGGATGAACCCCACTTGGTCGTGATGAATAATCTTTTTTTTTTTTTTAATTTTATTTTATTAAATTTATTGGGGTGACAATTGTTACTAAAATTACATAGATTTCAGGTGTACAATTCTGTATTATATCATCTATAAATCCCATTGTGTGTTCATCACCCAGAGTCAGTTCTCCTTCCATCACCATATATTCGATCCCCCTTACCCTCATATCCCACCCCCCACCCCCCGACCCACTTACCCTCTGGCAACCACTAAACTATTGTCTGTGTCTATGAGTTTCTGTTTCTCATTTGTTTGTCTTGTTCTTTTGTTGTTTTTGGTTTATATACCACATATCAGTGAAATCACATGGTTCTCTGCTTTTTCTGTCTGACTTGTTTCGCTCAGCATTACTCTCTCGAGATCCATCCATGTTGTCACAAATGTTCCTATATCATCTTTTCTTACTGCCGAATAGTATTCCATTGTGTATATATACCATAACTTCTTTATACATTCATCTATCGAAGGACATTTTGGTTGTTTCCATGTCTTGGCCACCATAAACAAAGCTGCAATGAACATTGGAGCACACGTGTCTTTATCTCTAAATGTTTTCAGATTTTTTGGGTAGATACCAGAAGAGGGATTGCTAGGTCATATGGCAATTCTATTTGTAATTCTTTGAGAAACCTCCACACTGCCTTCCATAACGGCTGTACCAGTCTGCATTCCCACCAACAGTGTATGAGGGTTCCTTTTTCTCCACAGCCTCTCCAACATTTGTTATTATTTGTCTTGTTGATGATAGCCATTCTGACTGGGGTGAGGTGATATCTCATTGTGGTATTGACTTGCATTTGTCTGATGATTAGTGATGTTGAGCATTTTTTCATATGTCTATTTGCCATTTGTATGTCCTCTTTGGAGAAATGTCTCTTCAGGTCCTCTGCCCATTTTTCAATTGGGTTGTTTGTTTTTTTGTTGTTGAGTTGCATGAGTTCCTTGTATATTCTGGATACTAGCCCCTTATCGGAGGCACTGTGTGCAAAAATCTTCTCCCATTCAGTTGGTGGCCTCTTTATTTTGTCAATGGTTTCTTTTGCTGTGCAGAAGCTTTTAAGTTTCATATAGTCCCATTCGTTTATTTTAGCCTTCACTTCCATTGCCTTTGGAGACAAGTTCATAAAATGCTCTTTGAACCCAAGGTCCATAAGTTTAGTACCTATGTTTTCTTCTATGCAGTTTATTGTGTCAGGTCTTATGCTTAAGTCTTTGATCCATTTTGAATTAACTTTGGTACATGGTGACAAATAGCAGTCCAGTTTCATTCTTTTGCACGTGGCTATCCAATTCTCCCAGCAGCATTTATTGAAGAGGCTGTCTTTACTCCATTGTATGTTTTTAGCTTCTTTGTCAAAAATTATCTGTCCATATTTATGTGGTTTTATTTCTGGGTTCTCAATTCTATTCCATTGGTCTATGTGTCTGTTTTTCTGCCAATACCATGCTGTTTTGATTATTGTGGCCCTGTAGTACAAGCCAAAGTCAGGAAGTGTGATACCTCCATTATTGTTCTTTTTCCTTAAGATTGCTTTGGCTCTTCGGGGTCTTTTGTGGTTCCAAAGAAATCTGATGATTTTTTGTTCTATTTCTTTAAAATATGCCATTGGGATTTTGATGGGGATTTCATTGAATCTGTATATTGCTTTGGGTAATATGGCCATTTTAACTATGTTGATTCTTCCAATCCATGAGCACGGAATGTCTTTCCATTTCTTTGTGTCTTCTTCAATTTACTTCAAAAATGTCTTATAGTTTTCAGCATATAGGTCTTTCACATCCTTGGTTAAGTTTACTCCTAGGTATTTTATTCTTTTTGCAGCAATTGCAAAAGGAATTGCTTTTTGTATTTCTTTTTCTGAGATTTCATTGTTAGTAGATAGGAAGGCAATGGACTTTTGTGCGTTGATTTTTTTTTTTTTTTTTAATTAAATTTATTGGGGTGACAATTGTTAGTAAAATTACATAGATTTCAGGTGTATAATTCTGTATTACATCGTCTATAAATCCCATTGTGTGTTCATCACCCAGAGTCAGTTCTTCCATCACCATATATTCGATCCCCCTTACCCTCACCTCCCCCCCCCCTTACCCTCTGGCAACCACTAAACTATTGTCCGTGTCTATGAGTTTCTGTTTCTCATTTGTTTGTCTTGTTCTTTTGTTGTTTTTGGTTTATATACCACATATCAGGGAAATCACATGGTTCTCTGCTTTTTCTGTCTGCCTTGTTTCGCTCAGCATTACTGTCTCAAGATCCATCCATGTTGTCACAAATGTTCCTATATCATCTTTTCTCACTGCCGAATAGTATTCCATTGTGTATATGTACCACAACTTCTTTATCCATTCATCTATCGAAGGACATTTTGGTTGTTTCCATGTCTTGGCCACCGTAAACAAAGCTGCAATGAACATTGGCGCACACGTGTCTTTATCTCTAAATGTTTTCAGATTTTTTGGGTAGATACCCAGGAGAGGGATTGCTGGGTCATACGGCAATTCTATTCGTAATTCTTTGAGGAACCTCCACACTGCCTTCCATAACGGCTGCACCAGTCTGCATTCCCACCAACAGTGTATGAGGGTTCCTTTTTCTCCACAGCCTCTCCAACATTTGTTACTATTTGTCTTGTTGATGATAGCCATTCTGACTGGGGTGAGGTGATATCTCATTGTGGTTTTGATTTGCATTTCTCTGATGATTAGTGATGTTGAGCATTTTTTCATATGTTTATTTGCCATTTGTATGTCCTCTTTGGAGAAATGTCTCTTCAAGTCCTCTGCCCATTTTTCAATTGGGTTGTTTGTTTTTTTGTTGTTGAGTTGCATGAGTTCCTTGTATATTCTGGATACTAGCCCCTTATCGGAGGCACTGTTTGCAAAAATCTTCTCCCATTCAGTTGGTGGCCTCTTTATTTTGTCAATGGTTTCTTTTGCTGTGCAGAAGCTTTTAAGTTTCATATAGTCCCATTAGTTTATTTTAGCTTTTACTTCCATTGCCTTTGGAGTCAAGTTCATAAAATGCTCTTTGAACCCAAGGTCCATAAGTTTAGTACCTATGTTTTCTTCTATGCAGTTTATTGTGTCAGGTCTTATGCTTAAGTCTTTGATCCATTTTGAATTAACTTTGGTACATGGTGACAAATAGCAGTCCAGTTTCATTCTTTTGCACGTGGCTATCCAATTCTCCCAGCACCATTTATTGAAGAGGCTGTCTTTGCTCCATTGTATGTTTTTAGCTTCTTTGTCAAAAATTATCTGTCCGTATTTATGTGGTTTTATTTCTGGGTTCTCAATTCTATTCCATTGGTCTATGTGTCTGTTTTTCTGCCAATACCATGCTGTTTTGATTATTGTGGCCTTGTAGTACAGGCCAAAATCAGGAAGTGTGATACCTCCATTATAGTTCTTTTTCCTTAAGATTGCTTTGGCTATTCGGGGTCTTTTGTGGTTCCAAACAAATCTGATGATTTTTTGTTCTATTTCTTTAAAATATAACATTGGGATTTTGATGGGGATTGCATTGAATCTGTATATTGATTTGGGTAATATGGCCATTTTAACTATGTTGATTCTTCCAATCCATGAGCACGGAATGTCTTTCCATTTCTTTGTGTCTTCTTCAATTTCTTTCAAAAATGTCTTATAGTTTTCAGCATATAGGTCTTTCACATCCTTGGTTAAGTTTATTCCTAGGTATTTTATTCTTTTTGCTGCAATTGCAAAAGGAATTGTTTTTTGTATTTCTTTTTCTGAGATTTCATTGTTAGTATATAGGAAGGCAATGGACTTTTGTGCGTTGATTTTGTAGCCGGCAACTTTACTGTATTCGTTGATTGTTTCTAATAGCTTTTTGGTGGAGTCTTTAGGGTTTTCTATATATAGCATCATGTCATCTGCAAAGAGTGATAATTTAACTTCTTCATTCCCAATTTGGATGTCTTTTATTTCTTTCTCTTGCCTGATTGCTCTGGCAAGGACTTCCAACACTATGTTGAAAAGCAGAGGTGATAGGGGACATCCCTGTCGTGTTCCTGAACGTAGAGCAAAGGGCTTCAGTTTTTCTCCATTAATTATGAGATTTGCAGAGGGCTTGTCATATATGGCCTTTATTATGTTAAGGTATTTTCCTTCTATACCCATTTTATTAAGTGTTTTAATCATAAATGGATGTTGTATCTTGTCAAATGCTTTTTCTGCATCAATTGATATAATCATATGATTTTTGTCCTTTATTTTGTTTATGTGATGTATCACATTGATGGATTTGCGTATGTTGAACCATCCTTGTGCCCCAGGGATGAACCCCACTTGGTCGTGATGAATAATCTTTTTAATGTATTGTTGTATTCGATTTGCTAGAATTTTATTTAGGATTTTTGCATCGGTATTCATTAGAGATATTGGTATGTAGTTTTCTTTTTTTGTGCTGTCCTTACCAGGTTTTGGTATCAGGGTAATGTTGGCCTCATAAAATGAGTTAGGGAGTACTGTCTCTTCTTCAATTTTTTGGAAGAATTTGTGCAGAATTGGTATTAGATCCTCTTTGAACGTTTGGTAGAATTCACTAGTGAAGCCATCTGGTCCCGGACTTTTGCTTTTGGGAAGGTTTTGGATGACTGATTCAATTTCGTTACTGGTGATCGGTCTGTTTAGATTTTCCAGTTCTTCATGGTTCAGCCTTGGAAGGCTATATGTTTCTAAGAACTTGTCCATTTCTTCTAGGTTGTTGAATTTGGTGGCATATAGTCCTTCATAGTATTCTTGGATGATCCTTTGTATTTCTGTGGTGTCCGTGAGAACTTCCCCTTTTACGTTTCTGATTTTGTTAATCAGTGTCTTCTCTCTTTTTATCTTAGTAAGTCTAGCCAAGGGTTTGTCAATTTTGTTAATCTTTTCAAAGAACCAGCTCTTTGTCACATTAATTTTTTCTATTGTCTTTTTGTTCTCTATTTCATTTAGTTCTGCTCTAATTTTTATTATTTCCTTTCGTCTGCTGACCTTGGGTTTTACTTGTTCTTCTTTTTCTAGTTCTTTAAGGTGTAACATGAGGTTATTTATTTGGGAGTTTTCTTGTTTCTTGAGATAGGCCTGTAATGAGATAAATTTCCCTCTTAAAACTGCTTTCGCTGCATCCCAAAAATTTTGGTAGGATGTATTTTCATTGTCATTTGTTTCTATGTATCTTTTGATCTCTTCTCTAATTTCTTCTTTGACCCAGTCCTTCTTTAAAAGTATGTTGTTTAATCTCCATGTATTTGTGTTTTTTCCCGCTTTCTTTTTACAGTTGATATCCAATTTCAAAGCCTTGTGATCAGAGAATATGCATGGTATGATTTCAATCTTCTTAAATTTGTTGAGACTGATTTTATGTCCCAATATATGGTCTATCCTTGAGAATGTTCCGTGTACACTAGAAAAGAATGTATAGTCTGATGTTTTAGGATGAAGTGCTCTATAAATGTCAATTATGTCCATTTCATCTAATGTGTCATTTAGGGCTGCTATTTCGTTATTTATTTTCTGTTTGGATGATCTATCCATAGCTGTCAATGATGTATTTAAGTCCCCTAGTATAATTGCGTTTTGGTCAATTTCTCCCTTTAGTTCTGTTAGTAGTTGCTTGGTGTATTTCGGTGCTCCCTGATTGGGGGCATAAATATTGATGACTGTTATGTCTTCTTGTTGTACAGTCCCCTTCACCATTATGAAATGTCCATCTTTATCTCTTGTTATCTTTTTCACCTTAAGTCTGTTTCATCTGATATCATTATGGCTACACCTGATTTTCTCTGGGTTCCATTTGCTTGGAGTGTCAATTTCCACCCTTTCACTTTGAGTCTATGCTTGTCCTTGTAGCTGAGATGTGTCTCTTGTAGACAGCATGTGGTTGGGTTTAGTTTTTTGATCCAATCTGCTACTCTGTGCCTTTTTATTGGTGAGTTCAGACCATTTACATTTAGGGTGATTATTGATATGTGAGGATTTCCTGTCATTCTATCTTTAGTTTTCTGGTAAGGCTGTGTCTCCATTGTTTCTTTGCCTTTTTGTTGTTGTCTATTATTTCTGTGTGGTGGTATTCTATGATGTTTCCCTCTGTTTCTTCGTTTATTTCAGTATATATTTCAATTCTGGATTTATTTTTAGTGGTTACCCTTAAGTTTATGTAAAAGAAAGTTTGATATTTAGAGTATTCCATTTTCTTCAGCACGCTTACTTTCTCCATTCCCATATTCCGGTTCAGGCCTTTACTCTCCCCCTTTTTGAGTTTTGGTTGCCACAAATTGTCCCTGTTGATGGTGGTCGAATAGCCTCCTTTAGTATTTCTTGTAGTGCAGGTCGTGTATTAGAAAATTCCTCAGCTTCTCTATGTCTGGAAAGGTCTTTATTCCTCCTTCATATCTAAAGGATATCTTTGCTGGATATATTATTCTTGGCTCATGGTTTCTCTCTTTCAATAGTTTGAATATTTGGTTCCACTCCCTCCTGGCTTGTAGAGTTTCTGCTGAAAATTCTGATGATAATCTAATGGGCTTTCCTTTGTAAGTTACCGTTTTTTTTTCCTGGCTGCCTTGAGGATTCTTTCTTTGTCGTTGATTTTAGGCAGCTTCAATACAATGTGCCTTGGAGAAGGTCTGTTGGGATTGAGGTAACTAGGTGTTCTATTTGCTTCTTGGATTCGAAGGTCCAGTTCTGTCCACAAATTTGGGAAGTTCTCATCGACAATTTGTTTGAATATATTCTCTGTTCCCTTCTCTCTTTCTTTTCCTTCTGGTATGCCCATTATTCTTATATTGCTCTTTCTGATGGAGTCAGAAAGTTCTTGTAGAGTTCTTTCATTTCTTTTAAGTCTCAAGTCTCTTTCTTCTTCAATTTGTGTCATTTCCAGGTTTCTATCTTCGATGTCGCTGATTGTTTCCTCCATCTGGTCAACTCTACTACCTAAGCTGGTTATTTCATTCTTAATTTCTTCTATTGAGTTCTTAATCTCCAGAAATTCTATTTGGTTCTTTTTTAAGATTTCAATCTCTTTCGTAAAATGCTCATGCTGTTCTTTGATTGAGTTTCTGAGTTCCTTTAACTGCCTATCTGTGTTTTCTTGTATCTCGTTGAGTTTTTTCAGAACTGCAATCTTGAATTCTCTGTCATTTAAGTCACATATTTCTGTATCTTTAAGTGCCTTCTCTGGAGATTTTTCACTTTCTTTCTGAGCTATCTTGTTGCCTTGGTTATTCATGGCGATTACTGGTTTACTATTTCTCTTCCTAGACATCTACAGGAGTGACTTCTGCAACAGGTTGATAGAAAGCGGTCTTTCTTTTGTTTGCCAGTACTTGTTGGTAGAATGTTTTATTATTTCTCCAACTGCAACTTATTTTCCTTCTCCCACACAGTAGTGCTATGTTTTCTCTGCACTATTCCAACTTCTCACACAATGGGGGGATTCCCTGGGAGATGGGCTTCTCCTCTGTTAATAGTTCGTCTAGGTCACAGGGCGCAGTGTCCCGGTGGGTATGCGGAGAGCTTTTGATGTTCCAAAGCTCTTCCAGCTCCTGATTCAGAGCCCGTATATTTCAGCAGTTCTGTTTACTCCTGCAGGGATCTGCCCAGATAGGTGGGGTCAGGGGCGGGGTGAGTTGTGAGAGGTGGCCCAGAGCAATGGCGGCGACCACCACCACAGCCGGTCCTGCTTCCACAGGTCTCTCCCCTTTGCTGGAACTAGTTGGGCTGTGAATTTGTGTTTGCTTTCCACAGATCTCAAAACAGCAAATGTTCTGTTGTTTTGATGTGACACTGCTACTGTGTCGCTTCTAGCACTGGGCAGGTGGGGGCGGGGCGAGCTCTGGGAGGGGAGGGAGGGGGCGGCTAGTCTCAGTGCCTAAGGCTCCGTTCTCTGCTCGGCAGTGCAGGCTTAAACCACCGTTTTCAGCCTTTTTCCCTCAGTCTTTTCTCCGAGGTCTCTGCCGTGAGCGTTGGGTTCAGCCATGTTATATGCTGTCCCCTCAGCCCTGTGGAGCCCTGGCGGAGCCCTAGCAGTCCGATCTCCCGCAGCTGCGGTAGTTCCGGGAAGCAGCGAGCTCGGCGCACTGAGCTAGGTCTGCGTCCTTCGTCCGCGCGGTTCTGTCTCCGCGCGCTTCTCCCTTTCCTCCTCCCTCCACTCGCGCGAATCTCCCACCTGTAGGTCATTTCAGTCGGTAGTGGGCCTCTTCAGTGTTGCCTGTCTGCTGTGCAGGGAGTCCTTTGTGGAGTTTTTGTTGTTCGATTCTTTGTAAATTCCAGGGGAGCTTTACAGAGGCTCACCTCACTCTGCCATTTTTCCGGAAGTCCAGCCTCCCTCCTTTTCAATTGAAGTATTTAATCTATTTACATTTAAAATGTTGATAGATATGTAGTAATTGGCATTTTGTTATTCATATTTTTTATCTTTTTTATTTTTAAATGTCCCTGTATGATTCCTTGTAATACTGTTTGTGGTGGTGAACTCCCTTAGTTTTTTTTGTTTGTTTGTTTAGGGAGCTCTTTATCTGTATCTTCAATTCTAAATTATAGTTTTGCTGGGTAGAGTAATCTTGGTTGTAGGTCCTTGCTTTTCATTACTTTAAATATTACCTGCCAATCCCTTCTGCCCTGCAAAGTTTCTGTTGAGAAGTAGCTGAAAGTCTTATGGAGCTCCCTTGTAGGTAACTAACTGCTTTTCTCTTGTTGCTTTAACATTCTTTCTTTGTCCTTAAACTTTGGCCTTTTAATTATGATGTGTCTTGGTGTTGGCCTCTTTGGGTTCATTTTGTTCAGAACTCTCTGGACTTCCTCAGCTTGACTATCCATTTCCTTCCTCAGGTTAGGAAAGTTTTCAGTCATTATTTCTTCAAATAAGTTTTCAATTCCTTGCTCTCTCTCTTCTCCTTCTGGTACTTGTGTGATGTGAAAGTTGGTATGTTTGATGTTGTTCCAGAGGCCCCTTAAACTGCCTTTTTGCTGTTCTGATTGGGTGTTTTTTGCTACCTTATCTTCCAAATTGCTGATTCGATCATCTGCTTCATGTAACTTACTATTGATTCCCCCTAGTGTGTTTCTCAATTCATTTATATTCTTCATTTCTGACTGGTTCTTTTAAATGTTATCTATCTCCATTTTTATGTTTCCTGTATCTTTGTTGAAGCTCACATTAAGATCATTGAGTATCTTAACAACCAATGTTTGGAGCTCTGTATCTAGTAGATTGGTTGTGTCCATTTTGTTAATTTTTTGTGGAGCTTTTTTCTTTCTTTTTTGGGGAATATGTTTCTTTGTCTCCCCATTTTGGCTGCCTCCCTGTCTTTGTTTCTGTGTATCATTTTAGGCTGCTATGTCTCCTGTTTTCATTAGAGTGGCCTTATGTAGTAGTTGTCCTGTGGAGCCCAGTGGTACAATCTTCCTTGTCACCTGAGCTGGGTACTTCTTGTGTGTCCCTTGTGTAGATTGTGTGTACCTTCCTGCTGGAGTTGAGCCTTGGTTGTTGTTTGCACATCAATAGTAGGGATTTACCTTTGGCTGATTTGTTGACAGGACTGGTTGTGACTATAGTGGAAGAGCTGATGTGCATAGCTGACACTAGGGAGCAGGGTTTACTTTAGCTGGCTCTGGTGCTGGTCCAGTGTGTCCTTTGGTTGTGTCATCCTTGGAGGTGGCTGACTGATGCTCCAGCTCAGTCAGTGCTGGCCACTGTGTGTGCCAGTCCCAGGGCCTCATTTGAGGAGACCCACTGCTAGCCAAGTTAAGCTGGAGACTGTGCTCTTTCCAGGACCACCTTTCATGAGCCCCAAAGCAATGTGCATATAGCTGCCAACCACTCTGGTCTTAGAGGTACCTCATGAGGCCAAACTTCAGATGAAGTCAGGCTGCCACTAGTGCTGGGCTTAGGGCTGCTTCAGCCAGAGGTACAGGATGTGCTGAAATCAAATGTTAAATGTTTGAGTTTTGTGAGACTTTGAGAGATTTTAGGAACATCTGCAGGTGAGCCAAGACTGGCATTTGCCTGGAAATGACACAGAAAGGTGTGCCTGAAAGTTGGGTGGCTCAGGGTCTCAGGGAATCATCAAAGTGGGGCAAATGAAATGTGTTAGCCAGGTTGATGGAGACTCAGATACAAGGTCTGACAATTATGTTTGTGAACTTGTTTGCAATGATATTGATATCAGAGGGACTATTCATTATGAATTTGTATCAACTGGACACACAGTTAACCAAGTTTACTATTTGGAAGTGCTGAAAAGTCTGCACGAAAAAGTTAGATGACCTGAACTTTTTGCTAACCATTCATGGCTCTTGCATCATGACAATTCACCAGCTCACATGGTACTGTGTGGAAGTTTTTAGCCAGTAAACAAATAACTGTGTTGGGACACCCTACCTACTCACCTGACCTGGCGCCTGATGACTTCTTTCTTTACCCAAAGATAAAGGAAATATTAAGAAGAAGACATTTTGATGACATTCAGGACATCAGTGGTAATACGATATCAGATCTGATGGCCATTCCCAAAAAAGAGTTCCAAAATTGCTTTGAAGGGTGGACTAGGTGCTGGTGTCAGTGCATAGCTTCCCAATGGGAGTACTTCAAAGGTGACCATAGTGATTAGCAATGAGGTATATAGCACTTTTTCTAGAATTAGTTTGCAAACTGAATTGTCAGACCTTGTATGGTGGCCACCTTTGTCTGCATGCCAGGAGTGGGGAGGGAGACAAAGAAACAATGGCTTCTGCCAACTCTTCCATCTGGAAGAACGCTGCCCCTCTGGCCCTCGCCCTGAGCTAGACAATTCAGTTCCTCCCCATATGTCCCTGAAGCCTTTCTAGCTGCTTCCCAGGGCTGGAGCTCAGAGCGAGTTAGTCTATCAGTGAGTACGTCTGTATGCAGGCCCTTTAAGAAGAGCACCCAGGACTGCAGCTGCCCTTGTCTCACTCAGCCACAATCTCTGCTGGTTTCCACTGCCAGAAGTTATGGGGACTTCTCTCCCCAGCACTGGAACCCTGGGCTTGGGAGCCTAGTGTGGGGTTGGGACCACTCACTCCACTGGGGGTACCACCACAGATGAGCTATCCCTTCCAATTTTTAATGGTTACATGCTGGTGTGGGATCAGCCTGTTCTGTGTTTCTGCCCTTCCCACCAGTCTCAAGGTGGCTTCTTCTATATGTCTTTTGTTATAGGCCTTTTGTTCAGCTAGACTTCAGGTGATTCTGAATGATGGTTTTTCTGTAGTTTAGTTTTAATTTTGATGTTGTGAGAGGATGTAAGCACAGTTTAGCTACTCCAGCATCTTGACTGGAAATCCCCTTTATTTCTTGATAAGTATGGTTAAAGGTTTATCAATTTTGTTTATCTTTTCAAAGAACCAGCTCTTGGTTTCATTGACATTTTGTATTGTTTTTTAGACTCTGTTTCATTTATTTCCATTTTGATCTTTATTATTTCTTTGCTTTTGCTTACTATATCCTTTTTTTTTTCTCTTCTTTTTCTAGTTCAAGTGTAGAGTTAGATTATTTATTTGAAAATTTTCTCATTTCTTCAAATAGGCTTGTCTTGCTCTGAATTTTCCTCTTAGGGCTACTTTCATTGTGTCCAACAGATTTTGGCTCAGTGTGTTTTCATTTTCATTTGTCTCAAAGAAACGTTTGATTTCTTCCTTGATCTTGTTGCTGTCCTATTCATTATTTAGCAGCATGTTATTTAGCCTCTATGTATTTATTGATTTTTCAGTATTTTTCTTGTAACTGATTTCTAGTTTCATACCCATGTGGTCAGAGAAGACACTTGATAGGATTTCAATTTTCTTGAATTTACCAAGACTTGTTTTGTGGGCTAATGTGGTCTATCTTGCAAAATGTTCCATATGCACTTGAAAATAATGTATATGCTGCTACTTTGGGGTGAAATGTTCAGAAAATATCAATTTACTCCATCTGCTCTAATGTACCATTTAAGGTTGCTCTTTCCTTTTTGATTATTTGTCTGGAAGATCTGTCCATTGGTGTTAATGGAGTGTTAAAGTCCCATACTATGACTATATTACTGTTGGTTTCTGCCTTTATGTCAGATAATCTTTGATATTACTAATTCTTTCTTTTATTTGGTCATCTTTACTACCTAAGCTGGCTATTTCATTCTTTATTTCTCCTATTGAATTCTTCATTTCCAGTATTTCTATTTGGTTCTTCAAAAATGTCAATCTTTGACAAAATGTTCATTTTTTTTCTTTGATTGTGTTTCTGAGTTCATTAAACTGCCTATTTGTGCTTTCTTGCATCTCGTTGAGTTTTTTCAGAACTGCAATTTTGAATTCTCTGTCATTTAAGTCACATATTTTCATGTCTTTAAGTTCATTTTCTGGAGACTTTTCATTTTATTTCTGAACTACATTGTTACCTGGGTTATTCATGGCAATTAATAAATTATTATTTCTCTTCCTGGTTTTCTACAGTAGGTTCTGCAGCAGGTTGATATGAAGAGGTCTTTCTTTTGCTTTCAAGTAGGTGTTTGCTGGAATGTTTTATTTTCTCTCCCACTTTTTATTCTGTCTTACACTGTAGTCTTATATTTGCTCCTGCATTGTTCTGGCTTCTCACACAAGGGTGGGGTGTTGCCCTGGAATGTGGGTTTCTTCCATACCCTCCCATGGAGGCAATACCCTGAGACCCAAGTCACCTGGGTCACCTGGGTCTTACGGTACTTCCTCCATGGAAGAGTATGTAAGTCCATAGAGTTCTAATCTTCTGAGATCCAATTGCTGCCTCTGCAGTCTGATGTAGAGCTTTTGTGTCTCAGGGGCTCTGATTGCCCCCACAGAGATCCATCCAGAAGGTTGGATGCAGCTTGGGTTGTGAAAGGCTGCTTGTGCATTTGTGGCAAGTCACCCAGGTCTCAGGACACTGACTGTGTGGGAGGATGTAATAGAGTTCTGAGCTTCTGAAATACAAATTCTTCCCCTGCAGCCTGATGCAGAGCATGTGTGTCTCAGTGGCTCTGGTTTCCCCTGCAGATATGTGCCCAGAAAGGTGGGGGCAGGGTAGGCTGTGAGAGGTGGTTGGTGCTTTTGTGATTCTGAGCAATGGTGACTACCAACCCATAGTTGTCTTGCCCCTACAGTTCCTTTCCTTTCACCACAATTAGTTGTGCTATGAGTCTGTGGCTACGGGACCTTCGCGCCATTTCTCAGGGCTGTAGATATTCTGCTCTTTAAGCTGACACTGTTACTGTTTCTTCTGGAGGCTGCTTCTAACACTAGGATTGTGATGGTGGATGAGCTCTGGGAAGGTGGGGGGAGGCAGTTAGGATTCATGTGTTTGTTTTATGTTTACTGCCTGGCAGTGAGGGCTTAAACCACTGTATACTCACCCTTCTGTATTTGGCCTTTGCTCTGAGGTCTCTGCCATGAGTACTGGGTTCAGCTGTATTATATGGTGATCCCTCAGGCAGGTCTGTGGGCCACAGCAGGTGTGCCTGCAGCCTGAATTCTTCCCTCTCCTCAGACCAAAGTGAGCTCCAGACTGTGTCCTATGGCCACTTGGCCCAAGTCTCTGCACTTTCTTCTTCCTCCTCTTTCACTCACCAGATTTGCCCACCTTCAGGTGATTCAATGTACTGATATCTCAGGTGTTCCTGTGTGATGTGCAGGGATTCCTTTGTTGAATTATAGCTGTTCAATTTGTTGTAACTTCCATGGGCTATTTCAAGAAGCACTCCTCATGCTGCCATTTCTGTGACATTACTCTGCTTTCCTCATTTTTTATTTGGATTGTTTGTTTTTGTTGCTGAGTTGTACAAATTCTTTATATATTTTGGATACTAGCCCTTTATCAGTGACGTTGTTTGCAAATATCTTCTCCCATTCGGTTTGTTGCCTCTTTGTTTTGTTGATGGTTCCTTTTGCTGTGCAGGAGCTTTTTAGTTTGATATAGTCCCATTCACTTATTTTTGCTTTTATTTCCTTTGCCTTTTGGGGTCACTAACTTTTCTTGCATATATTAACATACATTGAGTTTCCTAGATATATTAACACACTGAATCAGAATGAAAGTATACTAATTTTTTCATTCTTTAATGAAAAGTATAATTTCTTATTTTACAGTAATACACTGAAGTTCCTTGAGGTATTTCTTTAATTTCCTACTTTTAAGTTTAGGAACACTGTCTCTCTGAGTGTAGTCACAGATAGATTCACTAGTTATAAAAATGATAGCAAAATCTATGTGTCTGGACAAAGACTTCTCTTTTTTAAAAATAAATTTACTTAATTTGCTCTTGCCTGAAGTATGATAACCAAACAGTAATCAATTCTAATTTATTTGAAATATTATAATTATGTTTTCAAATGATATTTCCTATTCTAATCAAAATATTTTTACTTATTGTTTCTTTAAGCAAAAAGAAGATAACATCCGTTGCTTAACTATGTTTGGTCATTTTGGTTTTGAATGTTTGCCTCATCAGTTAGTGAACAGATCTATTCAACAAGGATTCTCTTTTAATCTTCTCTGTGTGGGTAAGTGCTGGAGTTTTCATCTGCATTATTACTTAATTTTCCCAAAAGTTCACTTTAACTCATCTTCAGCAGTGTAACACTGGCAGTGGTAATTCAAGAATACATCCTCATGCTTGTATTCGTTTACATCTTCATAGCCATACTACTTAAACACTTTTTTTCTTTAAATGTTTCAGTGCTCTCCAAAATCTGATACAGTTCTATGTATATTTTCTATCTATATTATGTTAATGATTGAGGGTGTCAGGAGTAGCATGTATATTATCAAGGACATCTTTGTCTTTGAAGAATTTGGGACCTCCTAAACCACTCTAGGGATTCAGAGTGTTACTTCTTAGCCATCTTATGCCCCTATATGATATATCTGTTTATTACAGGGGAAACTGGAATTGGAAAGTCAACACTGATCAACACATTGTTTAACACCAATTTGAAAGACAAAAAATCCTCGCATTTTTATCCAAATGTTGAACTTAAAATTCAGACATATGACCTTCAGGAAAGCAATGTTCAGTTGAAATTAACTGTTGTGAAAACAGTGGGATATGGTGATCAAATAAACAAAGAAGCAAGGTTAGTGTTTTCTTATTTTAATTAAAAGGTTTTATTATTTCAAGGAATTTGTCTTCTTCCTCTAAATTGTAATGTTTTTCTAAGGCAATTGAAAATTTTCATTCCATATTTTCATTCTGCCTATTTAAGTAATATTTCTTCTTATGATAAAATTGATATTTTTGTATAAATGTTTTCAGACATTTTTAGCTAGATACCCAGGAGAGGGATTGCTGGGTCATATGGTAATTCTATTTGTAATTTTTTGAGGAACCTCCACACTGCCTTCCATAGTGGCTGCACCACTCTGTATTCCCACTAACAGTGTATGAGGGTTCCTTTTTCTCCACAGCCTCTCCAACACTTGTTGCTATTTGTCTTGTTGATGATAGCCATTCTAAACGGGTGAGGTGATATCTCTTTGTGGTTTTTATTTGCATTTCTCTGATGATTAATGATGTTGAGCATTTTTTCATATGTCTACTTTTTAAATTTAAAACTATTGGGGGAGACAATGATTAGTAAAATTACACAAATTTGAAGTGTACAATTCTGTAATACATCATCTATATATTACACTGTGTGTTCACCACTCAGAGTCATTTCTCCTTCCATACCATATATTTGACCCCATTTACCCTCATCTACGACCCCCTCCTCCTTTACCCTCTGGTGACCACTAAACTATTGTCTGTGTCTGAGTTTTTGTTTCTTTATTTGTTTCCCTTGTTTCTTTGTTGCTTTCAGTTTTATATCCCACATATCAGTGAAATCATATGGTTCTTGACTTTTTCTGTGTGACTTATTTCGCTTAGCATAGTAATATCAAGATCCATCCATATTTTAACAAATGGCACAATTTCATCTTTTTTATGGCATTGTGTATATCTACAAGTTAGGATGGCTATCATCAGCAAGACAAATAGTAACAAGTGTTGGAGAGGCTATGGAGAAAAAGGAACCCTCATACACTGAAGGTGGGAATGAAGATTAATGCAGCTGGTGTGGAAGGCAGTGTGGAGGTTCCTCAAAAAAAATTAAAAATAGAATTATCATATGACCCAGCAGTACCTCTCCTAGTATTTTCCCCCAAATTTGCAAACATTTATCCTTAAAGATATATGTGCTCTGATGTTCATTGCAGCTTTATTTGCTGTGGTCAAGACATGGAAACAATCAGTGTTCTTCACTAGGTGATTGGATAAAGAAGACTGAACATCTTTTTATCTGTCTGTTGACCATCTATTTGTCCTCTATGGAAAAATGTCTAGTTAGGTCCTCCATCCATTTTTAAATTTTATTTTATTTTTTCTTTTATGTGTTGAGTTCTATGAGTTTTTTTTTATTATTAAATTTATTGGGGTGACAATTGTTAGTAAAATTACATGGATTTCAGGTGTACAATTCTGTATTACATCATCTATAAATCCCATTGAGTGTTCATCACCCAGAGTCAGTTCTCCTTCCATCACCATATATTCGATCCCCCTTACCCTCATCTCCCACCCCCCACCCCCTGCCCCTCTTACCCTCTGGCAACCACTAAACTATTGTCTGTGTCTATGAGTTTCTGTTTCTCATTTGTTTGTCTTGTTCTTTTGTTGTTTTTGGTTTATATACCACATATCAGTGAAATCACCTGGTTCTCTGCTTTTTCTGTCTGACTTGTTTCGCTCAGCATTACTCTCTCAAGATCCATCCATGTTGTCACAAATGTTCCTATATCATCTTTTCTTACTGCCGAATAGTATTCCATTGTGTATATATGCCACAACTTCTTTATCCATTCATCTATCGAAGGACATTTTGGTTGTTTCCATGTCTTGGCTACCGTAAACAGAGCTGCAATGAACATTGGAGCACACGTGTCTTTATCTCTAAATGTTTTCAGATTTTTTGGGTAGATACCCAGGAGAGGAATTGCTGGATCATATGGCAATTCTATTCGTAATTCTTTGAGGAACCTCCACACTGCCTTCCATAACGGCTGCACCAGTCTGCATTCCCACCAACAGTGTATGAGGGTTCCTTTTTCTCCACAGCCTCTCCAACATTTGTTACTATTTGTCTTGTTGATGATAGCCATTCTGACTGGGGTGAGGTGATATCTCATTGTGGTTTTGATTTGCATTTCTCTGATGATTAGTGATGTTGAGCATTTTTTCATATGTCTATTTGCCATTTGTATGTCCTCTTTGGAGAAATGTCTCTTCAAGTCCTCTGCCCATTTTTCAATTGGGTTGTTTTTTTTTTTGTTGTCGTTGAGTTGCATGAGTTCCTTGTATATTCTGGATACTAGCCCCTTATTGGAGGCACTGTTTGCAAAAATCTTCTCCCATTCAGTTGGTGGCCTCTTTATTTTGTCAATGGTTTCTTTTGCTGTGCAGAAGCTTTTAAGTTTCATATAGTCCCATTCGTTTATTTTAGCTTTTACGTCCATTGCCTTTGGAGTCAAGTTCATAAAATGCTCTTTGAACCCAAGGTCCATAAGTTTAGTACCTATGTTTTCTTCTATGCAGTTTATTGTGTCAGGTCTTATGCTTAAGTCTTTGATCCTTTTTGAATTAACTTTGGTACATGGTGACAAATAGCATCCAGTTTCATTCTTTTGCACGTGGCTATCCAATTCTCCCAGCACCATTTATTGAAGAGGCTGTCTTTACTCCATTGTATGTTTTTAGCTTCTTTGTCAAAAATTATCTGTCCATATTTATGTGGTTTTATTTCTGGGTTCTCAATTCTATTCCATTGGTCTATGTGTCTGTTTTTCTGCCAATACCATGCTGTTTTGATGATTGTAGCCCTGTAGTACAAGCCAAAGTCAGGAAGTGTGATACCTCCATTATAGTTCTTTTTCCTTAAGATTGCTTTGGCTCTTCGGGGTCTTTTGTGGTTCCAAACAAATCTGATGATTTTTTGTTCTATTTCTTTAAAATATGCCATTGGGATTTTGATGGGGATTGCATTGAGTCTGTATATTGCTTTGGGTAATATGGCCATTTCAACTATGTTGATTCTTCCAATCCATGAGCACGGAATGTCTTTCCATTTCTTTGTGTCTTCTTCAATTTCTTTCAAAAATGTCTTATAGTTTTCAGCATATAGGTCTTTCACATCCTTGGTTAAGTTTATTCCTAGGTATTTTATTCTTTTTGCTGCAATTGCAAAAGGAATTATTTTTCGTATTTCTTTTTCTGAGATTTCATTGTTAGTATATAGGAAGGCAATGGACTTTTGTGCCTTGATTTTGTAGCCGGCAACTTTACTGTATTCGTTGATTGTTTCTAATAGCTTTTTGGTGGAGTCTTTAGGGTTTTCTATATATAGCATCATGTCATCTGCAAAGAGTGATAATTTAACTTCTTCATTCCCAATTTGGATGCCTTTTATTTCTTTCTCTTGCCTGATTGCTCTGGCAAGGACTTCCAACACTATGTTGAAAAGCAGAGGTGATAGGGGACATCCCTGTCGTGTTCCTGAACATAGAGCAAAGGGCTTCAGTTTTTCTCCATTAATTATGAGATTAGCCGAGGGCTTGTCATATATGGCCTTTATTATGTTAAGGTATTTTCCTTCTATACCCATTTTATTAAGTGTTTTAATCATAAATGGATGTTGTATCTTGTCAGATGCTTTTTCTGCATCAATTGATATAATCATATGATTTTTGTCCTTTATTTTGTTTATGTGATGTATCACATTGATGGATTTGCGTATGTTGAACCATCCTTGTGCCCCGGGGATGAACCCCACTTGGTCGTGATGAATAATCTTTTTAATGTATTGTTGTATTCGATTTGCTAGAATTTTATTTAGGATTTTTGCATCGGTATTCATTAGAGATATTGGTCTGTAGTTTTCTTTTTTCGTGCTGTCCTTACCAGGTTTTGGTATCAGGGTAATGTTGGCCTCATAAAATGAGTTAGGGAGTACTGTCTCTTCTTCAATTTTTTGGAAGAGTTTGTGCAGAATTGGTATTAGATCCTCTTTGAATGTTTGGTAGAATTCACTAGTGAAGCCATCTGGTCCCGGACTTTTGCTTTTGGGAAGGTTTTGTAAACTGATTCAATTTCGTTACTGGTGATCGGTCTGTTTAGATTTTCCAGTTCTTCATGGTTCAGCCTTGGAAGGCTATATGTTTCAAAGAACTTATCCATTTCTTCTAGGTTGTTGAATTTGGTTGCATATAGTCCTTCATAGTATTCTTGGATGATCCTTTGTATTTCTGTGGTGTCCGTGATAACTTCCCCTTTTACGTTTCTGATTTTGTTAATCAGTGTCTTCTCTCTTTTTATCTTAGTAAGTCTAGCCAAGGGTTTGTCAATTTTGTTAATCTTCTCAAAGAAACAGCTCTTTGTCACATTAATGTTTTCTAGTGTCTTTCTGTTCTCTATTTCATTTATTTCTGCTCTGATTTTTGTTATTTCCTTTCTTCTGCTGACCTTGGGTTTTACTTGTTCTTCTTTTTCTAGTTCTTTAAGGTGTAACATGAGGTTATTTATTTGGGAGTTTTCTTGTTTCTTGAGATAGGCCTGTAATGAGATAAATTTCCCTCTTAAAACTGCTTTCGCTGCATCCCAGAAATTTTGGTAGGATGTATTTTCATTGTCATTTGTTTCTATGTATCTTTTGATCTCTCCTCTAATTTCTTCTTTGACCCAGTCGTTCTTTAAAAGTATGTTGTTTAATCTCCATGTATTTGTGTTTTTTCCCGCTTTCTTTTTACACTTGATATCCAATTTCAAAGCCTTGTGATCAGAGAATATGCATGGTATGATTTCAATCTTCTTAAATTTGTTGGGACTGATTTTATGTCCCAATATATGGTCTATCCTTGAGAATGTTCCGTGTACACTAGAAAAGAATGTATAGTGTGATGTTTTAGGATGAAGTGCTCTATAAATGTCAATTATGTCCATTTCATCTAATGTGTGATTTAGGGCTACTATTTCGTTATTTATTTTCTGTTTGGATGATCTATTCATAGCTGTCAATGATGTATATAAGTCCCTTAGTATAATTGTGTTTTGGTCAATTTCTCCCTTTAGTTCTGTTAGTAGTTGCTTGGTGTATTTCGGTGCTCCCTGACTGGGGGCATAAATATTGATGACTGTTATGTCTTCTTGTTGTACAGTCCCCTTCACCATTATGAAATGCCCATCTTTGTCTCTTGTTATCTTTTTCACCTTGAAGTCTGTTTCATCTGATATCATTATGGCTACACTTGATTTTCTCTGGGTACCATTTGCTTGGGGTGTCAATTTCCACCCTTTCACTTTGAGTCTACGCTTTTCCTTGTAGCTGAGATGTGTCTCTTGGAGACAGCATATGGTTGGGTTTAGTTTTTTGATCCAATCTGCTACTCTGTGCCTTTTTATTGGTGAGTTCAGTCCATTTACATTTAGGGTGATTATTGATATGTGAAGATTTCCTGTCATTCTATCTTTAGTTTTCTGGTAAGGCTGTGTCTCCATTGTTTCTTTGCCTTTTTTGTTGTTGTCTATTATTTCTGTGTGGTGGTATTCTATGATGTTTCCCTCTGTTTCTTCTTTTATTTCAGTATGTATTTCAATTCTGGATTCATTTTGAGTGGTTACCCTTAAGTTTATGTAAAAGAAAGTTTGATATTTAGAGTATTCCATTTTCTTCATCACGCTTACTTTCTCCATTCCCATATTCCGGTTCAGGCCTTTACTCTCCCCCTTTTTGAGTTTTGGTTGCCACAAATTGTCCCTCTTGATGGTGGTCGAATAGCCTCCTTAATATTGTAGTGCATGTCGTGTATTAGAAAATTCCGTCAGCTTCTGTATGTCTGGAAAGGTCTTTATTCCTCCTTCATATCTAAAGGATATTTATGCTGGATATGTTATTCTTGGCCCATGATTTCTCTCTTTCAATAGTTTGAATATGTGGTTCCACTCCCTGCTAGCTTGTAGAGTTTCTGCTGAAAAATCTGATGATAATCTAATGGGCTTTGCTTTGTAAGTTACCGTCTTCTTTTCCCTGGCTGCCTGGGGGATTCTTTCTTTGTCGTTGATTTTAGACAGCTTCAATACAATGTGCCTTGGAGAAGGCCTGTTGGGATTGAGGTAACTAGGTGTTCTATCTGCTTCTTGGATTCGAGGGTCCAGTTCTGTCCACAAATTTGGGAAGTTCTCATCGACAATTTGTTTGAATATATTCTGTGTTCTCTTCTCTCTTTCTTCTCCTTCTGCAATGCCCATTATTCTTATATTGCTCTTTCTGATGGAGTCAGAAAGTTCTTGTAGAGTTCTTTCATTTCTTTTAAGTCTCAAGTCTCTTTCTTCTTCTATTTGTGTCATTTCCAGGTTTCTATCTTCGATGTCACTGATTCTTTCCTCCATCTGGTGAACTGTGCTACCTAAGCTAGCATTTCATTCTTAATTTCTTCTATTGAGTTCTTAATCTCCAGAAATTCTATTTGGTTCTTTTTTAAAATTTCAATCTCTTTCGTAAAATGCTCATGCTGTTCTTTGATTGAGTTTCTGAGTTCATTTAACTGCCTATCTGTGTTTTCTTGTATCTCGTTGAGTTTTTTCAGAACTGCAATCTTGAATTTTCTGTCGTTTAAGTCACATATTTCTGTATCTTTAAGTGCCTTCTCTGGAGATTTTTCACTTTCTTTCTGAGCTATCTTGTTGCCTTCGTTATTCATGGCGATTACTGCTTTACTATTTCTCTTCCTAGACATCTACAGGAGTGACTTCTGCAACAGGTTGATAGGAAGAGGTCTTTCTTTTGTTTGCCAGTACTTGTTGGTAGAATGTTTCATTATTTCTCCAACTGCAATTTATTTTTGTTTCTCCCACACTGTAGTGCTGTTTTCTCTGCACTATTCCAACTTCTCACACAATGGGGGGATTCCCTGGGAGACGGGCTTCTCCTCTGTTAATAGTTCGTCTATGTCACAGGGCGCAGTGTCCCGGTGGGTATGCAGAGTGCTTTTGATGTTCCAAAGCTCTTCCAGCTCCTGATTCAGACCCCGTATGTTTTAGCAGTTCCGTTTACTCGTGCAGGGATCCGCCCAGATAGGTGGGGTCAGGAACAGGGTAATTTGTGAGAGGTGGCCCAGAGCAATGGTGGCGACCACCACCACAGCCAGTCCTGGTTCCACAGCTCTCTCCCCTTTGCCGGAACTAGTTGGGCTGTGAATTTGTGTCTGTGGTCCACAGTTCTCAAAACAGCAAATTTTCTGTTTTTTTTTTTTTTTTAATCTGACACAGCTACTGTTTCGCTTCTAGCACCGGGCAGGTGTGGGTGGGGCGAGCTCTGGGATTGGAGGGAGGGGGCGGCTAGTCTCAGTGCCTAAGGCTCCGTTCTCTGCTCGGCAGTGCAGGCTTAAACCACCGTTTTCAGCCTTTTTCCCTCAGTCTTTTCTCCGAGGTCTCTGCCGTGAGCGTTGGGTTCAGCCATGGTATATGCTGTCCCCTCAGCCATGTGGAGCCCAGGTGGAGCCCTAGCAGTCCGAGTTCTTCCCTCACTCACAGCTGTGGTAGTTTCGGGAAGCAGCGAGCTCAGCGCACTGAGCTAGGTCTGCGCCCTGCCCCCTCGCGGCTCCGTCTCCGCGCACTTCTCCCTTTCCTCCTCCCTCCACTCGCGCGAATCTCCCATCTGTAGGTGATTTCAGTCGGTAGTGGGCCTCTTCATCTTGCCTGTCTGCTGTGCAGGGAGTCCTTTGTGGAGTTTTTGTTGTTCGATTCTTTGTAAATTCTAGGGGAGCTTTACAGAGGCTCACCTCACGCCGCCATTTTTCCGGACCCAATTAAAAATTTTAGTTTCTGATTTGCATTGTATTGAACTGATAAATCACTTTGCCATTTCAATAAACAATGTAAAGCATGGTCCTTTTATTTTTTGTAATTGTATTTTTGTGAAGACAGGTAATTCAGTTTATACTACTGTGACAAACTATTGAGTATACATACTAACTATTTATTAAATGGTAAAAATGTAGACTTCAGATGTTATTAATATGTTATGCTAAATGTTTAAATAATTGTTTTTCAGTTACCAACCAATAGTTGACTACATAGATGCTCAATTTGAAGCCTATCTTCAAGAAGAATTGAAAATTAAACGTTCCTTTGTTGACTACCATGATTCTCGTATCCATGTGTGCCTTTACTTCATTTCACCTACAGGACATTCTCTGAAGTCCCTTGATCTATCAACAATGAAGAGCATTGGTAGTAAGGTGTGTTCGGTAAATCTACCAACCTCAGGATTTGATAATTATTTTCAGATAATGCATATCTTGAAGGTATTTGCATACAATAACTTACTTTGTAATATGTGTATATTTTTCTGTTAAATTTGAAAGATTTCGTAATAGTTTCTTAGGAATATCATTACAAAATACCACAGAATTACTGGTTTAAACAACAATTAATTTTCTCACAGTTCTCAAGGCTAGAAGTCCAAGATCAAGGTATTGCCAAATTTTGTTTCTTCTGAAACCTTTCCACTTGGGTGGCAGATGGCTGTGTTTTCACATGAGCTTTCCTTTGTGCACACATCTGATATTTCTTTGTATGTCCAAGTTTCCCCTTCTTATAAAGACACAGTCAGATAGAATTAGGGTCCACCCTACTGGTCTTATATTGACTTAATCACCTCATTAAATGACCTTATATTTCCAAATTCAATCACATTGTGAGACATTGGGGATTGAGACTTCAACATATGCATGGGGTGGGGGAGACAGTTTTAGCCTATAACAGCATTTGATAAATTTCAATCTTAGCTTGCTTTCTAGAGAAATTTAATTAGAATAATGCATCATTTAGGACAATAGGATGCAGGTAAAAAATCAGTTAACTGATTTTTAGTTTTTTTTTGTGTGTGATTAAATGGTAACTCAGATTATGGTCAGTTGCCCATATTTTTGAAATTGAATTTACTTTATGGTACTATAAAGTAATTTCATTAACATTTACCTGGTGCCACATATTTTGTGAAACATGAAGCTTTCATGATCTTGGCTACTGGTCTTATTAGAGAGAATACAGAATGCAACATATATATTTTTCCAACAGGGGGTCAATATACATATGAAAAAACTTAGGTCATGAGATTCTTTTCTGCAGTCAGCCCTTATAAAACATGCTGTTTTCAATCTTGTTCAGTTGGAGAGGAAAAATTCTAAAATTGTTTTTTCTGTCAAAGAATTCTTGACTTTTGATATGTATTATTCAAACTAGAAAAAATTGTGCTTAATCTCATATATAATCAAGTAGTTTAAGATGGATTTATGGAGAAAGTAATGCAAAAGGGAGAAAAGTAAATGAATGATAGGTAGAGGACAAATTATTTTATAATTTTGATGAAAGGTCTCTTCTACTTTTATAGCACTCAGTAAATAAGCAATCAAATTTATAATGAATTAAATAGATTACATCACCTTACTACTTACATTTTACTAACTCCTGATGTGTTAGAAGTGTAGAAAGGAACACAAGTTAAGACTTCTAAATCTGAACTCTGATAAAAAAAAAATTATCTTCAAAATACTGAGTATTTTGGAAAGAAATTTTGTGAGGAAGGCATAATAATCAGTGATTATCTAGTTACAAATATTTATTGTCAGAAACTGTGAGGTTTTACCTGTAAAAATTCCAGGATTAACAACAAATCCTCAGTGGTGACATTTTGTTTCCTTCCTTCTTCATAGGTGAACATTATACCACTGATTGCCAAAGCAGATACAATTTCTAAAAATGATTTACAGAAATTTAAGTGTAAGATAATGAGTGAATTGATTAGTAATGACATCCAGATATATCAGTTCCCAACAGATGATGAAACTACTGCTCAAGTGAACACCTCAATGAATGTAAGCTTCTAACAATTTAATATCAACTCTATTTTACATGTGGGAATAAAATGTAAATTGTAAGTAACAACATTAGTAATATATTATCACTTTTCCTAATAAAGACAATATAAATAGATTTGTTTTTTTTAAATCCAGTGTGGAAAACATTTTATTTCCTTGATTTAAAAAAACGTTCACTGAAAAATCACTTCTATTTTTGTGTGAGATAGATACATGGTGTTTATTTAGATTATTCCTTAACCAGCACAATACATTTTATATATGCTTATATATGATATATGTTTATAATAAAAGTTAAAAAAAATATAGTTCATGTTTCTTTAGTCTTACTCAAATCAATTCTATTTTTTTAAATTAAAGTTTATTGGTGTGACAATTTTTAGCAAAGTTACACTGGTTTCAGGTGTACAATTCTGTATTACATCATCTATAAATCCCATTGTGTGTTCACCACCCAGAGTCAGTTCTCCTTCCATCACCATATACTTGATCCCCCTTACCCTCATCTCCCACCCCCCACCCCCCTTACCCTCTGGTAACGACTAAACTATTGTCTGTGTCTATGAGTTTTTGTTTCTCATTGGTTTGTCTTGTTCTTTTGTTGTTTTTGGTTTATATACCACATATCAGTGAAATCATATGGTTCTCTGCTTTTCCTGTCTGACTTATTTTGCTTAGCATTATACTTTCAAGATCCATCCATATTGGGTTGTTTGTTTTATTTGTTGTTGAGTTGCATGAGTTCCTTGTATATTCTGGATATTAGCCCCTTATCGGAGGCACTGTTTGCAAAAATCTTCTCCCATTCAGTTGGTTGATTCTTTATTTTGTTGATGGTTTCTTTTGCTGTGCAGAAGCTTTTAAGTTTCATATAGTCCCATTCGTTTATTTTAGCTTTTACTTCCATTGCCTTTGGAGTCAAATTCATAAAATGCTCTTTGAACCCAAGGTCCATAAGTTTAGTACCTATGTTGTCTTCTGTTCAGTTTATTGTGACATGTCTAATGCTTAAGTCTTTGATCCATATTGAATTAATTTTGGTACATGGTGACAGATAGCAGTCCAGTTTCATTCTTTTTGCACGTGGCTATCCAGTTCTCTCACCACCATTTATTGAAGAGGCTGTCCTTCCTCCATTGTATGATTTTAGCTTCTTTGTCAAAGATTATCTGTCCATATTTATGTGGATTTATTTCTGGGTTCTCAATTCTATTCCATTGGGCTATGTGTCTATTTTTCTGCCAATACCATGCTGTTTTGATTGTTGTAGCTCTGTAGTGCAAGCTAAAGTCAGGGAGTATGTTCTTTTTTCTTAAGATTGCTTTGGCTATTCAGGGTCTTGTGAGGTTCCAAACAAATCTGATGATTTTTTGTTCTATTTCTTTAAAATATGCCATTGGGATTTTGATGGGGATTGCATTGAATCTGTATATTGCTTTGGATAATATGGCCATTTTAACTATATTGATTCTACCAATCCATGAGCACGAAATGTCTTTCCATTTCTTGGTATCTTCTTCAATTTCTTTCAAAAATGTCTTATAGTTTTCAACATATAGGTCCTTCACATCCTGGGTTAAGTTTATTCCTAGGTATTTTATTCTTTTTGCTGCAATTGCAAAAGGAATTGTTTTTTGTATTTCTTTTTCTGAGATTTCATTGTTAGCATATAGGAAATCAATGAACTTTTGTGCGTTGATTTTGTAGCCAGCAACTTTACTGTATTTGTTGATTGTTTCTAATAGCTTTTTGGTGGAGTCTTTAGGGTTTTCTATATAGAAAATCATGTCATCTGCAAAGAGTGATAATTTAACTTCTTCATTCCAAATTTGGATGCCTTTTATTTCTTTCTCTTGCCTGATTGCTCTGGCAAGGACTTCCAACACTATGTTGAAAAGCAGAGGTGATAGGGGACAACCCTGTCATGTTCCTGAACGGAGAGCAAAGGGCTTAAGTTTTTCCCCATTAATTATGAGATTAGCTGAGGGCTTGTCATATATGGCCTTTATTATGTTAAGGTATTTTCCTTCTATACCCATTTTATTAAAGGTTTTAATCATAAATGGATGTTGTATCTTGTCAGATGCTTTTTCTGCATCAATTGATATAATCATGATTTTTGTCCTTTATTTTGTTTATGTGATGTATCACATTGATGGATTTGTAGATGTTGAACCATCCTTGTGCCATGGGAATGAACCCAGATGAAAAATCTTTTTAATACATTGTTGTATTTGATTTGCTATAATTTTGTTTAGGATTTTTTTTTTTAAATTAAATTTATTGGGGTGACAATTGTTAGTAAAATTACATAGATTTCAGGTGTACAATTCTGTATTACATCATCTACAAATCCCATTGTGTGTTCATCACCCAGAGTCAGTTCTTCCATCACCATATATTCGATCCCCCTTACCCTCATCTCCCACCCCCCACCCCCCTCCCCACTTACCCTCTGGCAACCACTAAACTATTGTCTGTGTCTATGAGTTTCTGTTTCTCATTTGTTTGTCTTGTTCTTTTGTTGTTTTTGGTTTATATACCACATATCAGTGAAATCACATGGTTCTCTGCTTTTCCTGTCTGACTTGCTTCGTTCAGCAATACTCTCTCAAGATCCATCCATGTTGTCACAAATGTTCCTATATCATCTTTTCTTACTGCCGAATAGTATTCCATTGTGTATATATACCACAACTTCTTTATCCATTCATCTATCGAAGGACATTTTGGTTGTTTCCATGTCTTGGCCACCGTACACAAAGCTGCAATGAACATTGGAGCACATGTGTCTTTAGGTATAAATGTTTTCAGATTTTTTGGGTAGATACCAGAAGAGGGATTGCTAGGTCATATGGCAATTCTATTTGTAATTCTTTGAGAAACCTCCACACTGCCTTCCATAACGGCTGTACCAGTCTGCATTCCCACCAACAGTGTATGAGGGTATCTTTTTCTCCACAGCCTCTCCAACATTTGTTACTATTTGTCTCGTTGATGATAGCCATTTTGACTGGGGTGAGGTGATATCTCATTGTGGTTTTGATTTGCATTTCTCTGATGATTAGTGATGTTGAGCATTTTTTCATATGTCTATTTGCCATTTGTATGTCCTCTTTGGAGAAATGTCTCTTCAAGTCCTCTGCCCATTTTTCAATTGGGTTGTTTGTTTTTTTGTTGTTGAGTTGCATGAGTTCCTTGTATATTCTGGATACTAGCCCCTTATCGGAGGCACTGTTTGCAAAAATCTTCTCCCATTCAGTTGGTGGCCTCTTTATTTTGTCAATGGTTTCTTTTGCTGTGCAGAAGCTTTTAAATTTCATATAGTCCCATTAGTTTATTTTAGCTTTTACTTCCATTGCCTTTGGAGTCAAGTTCATAAATGCTCTTTGAACCCAAGGTCCATAAGTTTAGTACCTAAGTTTTCTTCTATGCAGTTTATTGTGTCAGGTCTTATGCTTAAGTCTTTGATCCATTTTGAATTAACTTTGGTACATGGTGACAAATAGCAGTCCAGTTTCATTCTTTTGCACGTGGCTATCCAATTCTCCCAGCACCATTTATTGAAGAGGCTGTCTTTACTCCATTGTATGTTTTTAGCTTCTTTGTCAAAAATTATCTGTCCATATTTATGTGGTTTTATTTCTGGGTTCTCAATTCTATTCCATTGGTCTATGTGTCTGTTTTTCTGCCAATACCATGCTGTTTTGATGATTGTAGCCCTGTAGTACAAGCCAAAGTCAGGAAGTGTGATACCTCCATTATAGTTCTTTTTCCTTAAGATTGCTTTGGCTCTTCGGGGTCTTTTGTGATTCCAAACAAATCTGATGATTTTTTGTTCTATTTCTTTAAAATATGCCATTGGTATTTTGATGGGGATTGCATTGAATCTGTATATTGCTTTGGGTAATATGGCCATTTTAACTATGTTGATTCTTCCAATCCATGAGCACGGAATGTCTTTCCATTTCTTTGTGTCTTCTTCAATTTCTTTCAAAAATGTCTTATAGTTTTCAGCATATAGGTCTTTCACATCCTTCTTTAAGTTTATTCCTAGGTATTTTATTCTTTTAGTTGCAATTGCAAAAGGAATTGTTTTTTGTATTTCTTTTTCTGAGATTTCATTGTTACTATCTTGGAAGGCAATGGACTTTTTTTTTAAAATTAAATTTATTGGGGTGACAATTGTTAGTAAAATTACATAGATTTCAGGTGTACAATTCTGCATTACATCATCTATAAATCCCATTGTGTGTTCATCACCCAGAGTTAGTTCTCCTTCCATCACCATATATTCGATCCCCCTTACCCTCATCTCCCACCCCCCACCACCCGCTCCCCCTTACCCTCTGGCAACCACTAAACTATTGTCTGTGTCTATGAGTTTCTGTTTCTTATTTGTTGGTCTTGTTCTTTTGTTGTTTTTGGTTTATATACCAAATATCAGTGAAATCACATGGTTCTCTGCTTTTTCTGCCTGACTTGTTTCGCTCAGCATTACACTCTCAAGATCCATCCATGTTGTCACAAATGTTCCTATATCATCTTTTCTTACTGCCGAATAGTATTCCATTGTGTATATATACCACAACTTCTTCATCCATTCATCTATCGAAGGACATTTTGGTTGTTTCCATGTCTTGGCCACCGTAAACAAAGCTGCAATGAACATTGGAGCACACGTGTCTTTATCTCTAAATGTTTTCAGATTTTTTGGGTAGATACCCAGGAGAGGGATTGCTGGGTCATATGGCAATTCTATTTGTAATTCTTTGAGGAACCTCCACACTGCCTTCCATAACGGCTGCACCATCTGCATTCCCACCAACAATGTATGAGGGTTCCTTTTTCTCCACATCCTCTCCAACATTTGTTACTATTTGTCTTGTTGATGATAGCCATTCTGACTGGGGTGAGGCGATATCTCATTTTGGTTTTGATTTGCATTTCTCTGACAATTAGTGATGTTGAGCAATTTTTCATATGTCTATTTGCCATTTGTATGTCCTCTTTGGAGAAATGTCTCTTCAAGTCCTCTGCCCATTTTTCAATTGGGTTGTTTGTTTTTTTGTTGTTGAGTTGCATGAGTTCCATGTATATTCTGGATACTAGTCCCTTATTGGAGGCACTGTTTGCAAAAATCTTCTCCCATTCCGTTGGTGGCCTCTTTATTTTGTCAATGGTTTCTTTTACTGTGCAGAAGCTTTTAAGTTTCATATAGTCCCATTCGTTTATTTTAGCTTTTACTTCCATTGCCTTTGGAGTCAAGTTCATAAAATGCTCTTTGAACCCAAGGTCCACAAGTTTAGTACCTATGTTTTCTTCTATGCAGTTTATTGTGTCAGGTCTTATGCTTAAGTCTTTGATCCATTTTGAATTAACTTTGGTGCATGGTGACAAATAGTAGTCCAGTTTCATTCTTTTGCACGTGGCTATCCAATTCTCCCAGCACCATTTATTGAAGAGGCTGTCTTTGCTCCATTGTATGTTTTTAGCTTCTTTGTCAAAAATTATCTGTCCATATTTATGTGGTTTTATTTCTGGGTTCTCAATTCTATTCCATTGGTCTATGTGTCTGTTTTTCTGCCAATACCATACTGTTTTGATTATTGTAGCCCTGTAGTACAAGTCAAAGTCAGGAAGTGTGATACCTCCATTATTGCTCTTTTTTCTTAAGATTGCTTTGGCTATTCGGGGTCTTTTGTGGTTCCAAACAAATCTGATGATTTTTTGTTCTATTTCTTTAAAATATGTCATTGGTATTTTGATGGGGATTGCATTGAATCTGTATATTGCTTTGGGTAATATGGCCATTTTAACTATGTTGATTCTTCCAATCCATGAGCACGGAATGTCTTTCCATTTCTTTGTGTCTTCTTCAATTTCTTTCAAAAATGTCTTATAGTTTTCAGCAGATAGGTCTTTCACATCCTTGGTTAAGTTTATTCCTAGGTATTTTATTCTTTTTGCAGCAATTGCAAAAGGAATTGTTTTTTGTATTTCTTTTTCTGAGATTTCATTGTTGGTATATAGGAAGGCAATGGACTTTTGTGCGTTGATTTTGTAGCCGGCAACTTTACTGTATTCGTTGATTGTTTCTAATAGCTTTTTGGTGGAGTCTTTGGGGTTTTCTATATATAGCATCATGTCATCTGCAAAGAGTGATACTTTAACTTCTTCATTCCCAATTTGGATGTCTTTTATTTCTTTCTCTTGCCTGATTGCTCTGGCAAGGACTTCTAACACTATGTTGAAAAGCAGAGGTGATAGGGGACATCCCTGTCGTGTTCCTGAACGTAGAGCAAAGGGCTTCAGTTTTTCTCCATTAATTATGAGATTTGCAGAGGGCTTGTCATATATGGCCTTTATTATGTTAAAGTATTTTCCTTCTATACCCATTTTATTAAGTGATTTAATCATAAATGGATGTTGTATCTTGTCAAATGCTTTTTCTGCATCAATTGATATAATCATGATTTTTGTCCTTTATTTTGTTTATGTGATGTATCACAATGATGGATTTTCGTATGTTGAACCATTCTTGTGCCCCGGGGATGAACCCCACTTGGTCTTGATGAACAGTCTTTTTAATGCATTGTTGTATTCAATTTGCTAGAATTTTATTTAGGATTTTTGCATCGGTATTCATTAGAGATATTGGTCTGTAGTTTTCTTTTTTTGTGCTGTCTTACCAGGTTTTGGTATCAGGGTAATGTTGGCCTCATAAAATGAGTTAGGGAGTACTGTCTCTTCTTCAATTTTTTGGAAGAGTTTGTGCAGAATTGGTACTAGATCCTCTTTGAAGGTTTGGTAGATTTCACTAGTGAAGCCATCTGGTCCCGGACTTTTGCTTTTGGGATGGTTTTGGATGACTGATTCAATTTCGTTACTGGTGATCGGTCTGTTTAGATTTTCCAGTTCTTCATGGTTCAGCCTTGGAAGGCTATATGTTTCTAAGAACTTGTCCATTTCTTCTAGGTTGTTGAATTTGGTGGCATATACTCCTTCATAGTATTCTTGGATGATCCTTTGTATTTCTGTGGTGTCCGTGATAACTTCCCCTTTTACGTTTCTGATTTTTTTAATCAGTGTCTTCTCTCTTTTTATCTTAGTAAGTCTAGCCAAGGGTTTGTCAATTTTGTTAATCTTTTCAAGAACCAGCTCTTTGTCACATTAATTTTTTCTATTGTCTTTTTGTTCTCTATTTCATTTAGTTCTGCTCTAATTTTTATTATTTCCTTCCTTCTGTTGACTTTGGGTTTTACTTTTTCTTCTTTTTCTAGTTCTGTAAGGTGTACCATGAGGTTATTTATTTGGGAGTTTTCTTGTTTCTTAACATATGCCTGTAATGCGATAAATTTCCCTCTTAAAACTGCTTTCGCTGCATCCCAAAAATTTTGGTAGGATGTATTTTCATTGTCATTTGTTTCTATGTATCTTTTGATCTCTCCTCTAATTTCTTCTTTGACCCAGTCCTTCTTTAAAAGTATGTTGTTTAATCTCCATGTATTTGTGTTTTTTCCCGCTTTCTTTTTACAGTTGATATCCAATTTCAAAGCCTTGTGATCAGAGAATATGCATGGTATGATTTCAATCTTCTTAAATTTGTTGAGACTGATTTTATGTCCCAATACATGGTCTATCCTTGAGAATGTTCCATGTACACTAGAGAAGAATGTATAGTGTGATATTTTAGGATGAAGTGCTCTATAAATGTCAATTATGTCCATTTCATCTAATGTGTCATTTAGGGCTACTATTTCGTTATTTATTTTCTGTTTGGATGATCTATCCATAGCTGTCAATGATGTATTTAAGTCCCCTAGTATAATTGTGTTTTGGTCAATTTCTCCCTTTAGTTCTGTTAGTAGTTGCTTGGTGTATTTCGGTGCTCCCTGATTGGGGGCATAAATATTGATGACTGTTAGGTCTTGTTGTACAGTCCCCTTCACCATTATGAAATGTCCCTCTTTGTCTCTTGTTATCTTTTTCACCTTGAAGTCTGTTTCATCTGATATCATTATGGCTACACCTGATTTTCTCTGGGCACCATTTGCTTGGAGTGTCAATTTCCACCCTTTCACTTTGAGTCTATGCTTGTCCTTGTAGCTGAGATGTGTCTCTTGGAGACAGCATATGGTTGGGTTTAGTTTTTTTGATCCAATCTGCTACTCTGTGCCTTTTTATTGGTGAGTTCAGTCCATTTACATTTAGGGAGATTATTGATATGTGAGGATTTCCTGTCATTCTATCTTTAGTTTTCTGGTAAGGCTGTGTCTCCATTGTTTCTTTGCCTTTTTGTTGTTGTCTATTATTTCTGTGTGGTGGTATTCTATGATGTTTCCCTCTTTTTCTTCTTTTATTTCAGTATATATTTCAGTTCTGGATTTATTTTGAGTGGTTACCCTTTAGTTTATGTAAAAGAAACTTTGATAATTAGAGTATTCCATTTTCTTCAGCACGCTTACTTTCTCCATTCCCATATTCTTGTTCAGGCCTTTTCTCCCTCTTTTTGAGTTTTGGTTGCCACAAATTGTCCATGTTGATGGTGGTCGAATAGCCTCCTTTAGTATTTCTTGTAGTGCAGGTCGTGTATTAGAAAATTCCCTCAGCTTCTGTATGTCTGGAAAGGTCTTTATTCCTCCTTCATATCTAAAGGATATCTTTGCTGGATATATTATTCTTGGCTCATGGTTTCTCTCTTTCAATAGTTTGAATATTAGTTCCACTCCCTCCTGGCTTGTAGAGTTTCTGCTGAAAAATCTGATGATAATCTAATGGGCTTTCCTTTGTAAGTTACTGTCTTCTTTTCCTTGGCTGCCTTGAGGATTCTTCTCTTTGTCGTTGATTTTAGACAGCTTCAATACAATGTGCCTTGGAGAAGGCCTGTTGGGATTGAGGTAACTAGGTGTTCTATTTGCTTCTTGGATTCGAGGGTCCAGTTCTGTCCACAGATTTGGGAAGTTCTCATCGACAATTTGTTTGAATATATTCTGTGTTCCCTTCTCTCTTTCTTCTCCTTCTGGTATGCCTATTATTCTTATATTGCTCTTTCTGATGGAGTCAGAAAGTTCTTGTAGAGTTCTTTCATTTCTTTTAAGTCTCAAGTCTCTTTCTTCTTTTATCTGTGTCATTTCCAGGTTTCTATCTTCGATGTCACTGATTCTTTGCTCCATCTGGTGAACTCTACTACCTAAGCTGGTTATTTCATTCTTAATTTCTTCTATTGAGTTCTTAATCTCCAGAAATTCTCTTTGGTTCTTTTTTAAAATTTCAATCTCTTTCGTAAAATGCTCATGCTGTTCTTTGATTGAGTTTCTGAGTTCATTTAACTGCCTATCTGTGTTTTCTTGTATCTCGTTGAGTTTTTTCAGAACTGCAATCTTGAATTGTCTGTCATTTAAGTCACATATTTCTGTATCTTTAAGTGCCTTCTCTGGAGATTTTTCACTTTCTTTCTGAGCTATCTTGTTGCCTTGGTTATTCATGGCGATTACTGGTTTACTATCTCTTCCTACACATCTACAGTAGTGACTTCTGCAACAGGTTGATAGGAAGCGGTCTTTCTTTTGTTTGCCAGTACTTGTTGGTAGAATATTTTATTATTTCTCCAACTGCAACTTATTTTTCTTCTCCCACACGGTAGTGCTATGTTTTCTCTGCACTATTCCAACTTCTCACACAATGGGGGGATTCCCTGGGACACGGGCTTCTCCTCTGTTAATAGTTCGTCTAGGTCACAGGGCACAGTGTCCCGGTGGGTATGCGGAGACCTTTTTATGTTCCAAAGCTCTTCCAGCTCCTGATTCAGAGCCCGTATGTTTCAGCAGTTCTGTTTACTCCTGCAGGGATCCACCCAGATAGGTGGGGCCAGGGGTGGGGTAAGTTGTGAGAGGTGGCCCAGAGCAATGGCGGCAACCACCACTGCAGCCGGTCCTGTTTCCATGGCTTCCTCCCCTTTGCCCGAACTAGTTGGGCTGTGAATTTGTGTCTGCCGCCCACAGTTCTCAAATATAGCAAATTTTCTGTTGTTTTAATCTGACACTGCTACTGTTTCGCTTCTAGCACCGGGCAAGTGGGGGCGGGGCGAGCTCTGGGAGGGGAGGGAGGGGGCGGCTAGTCTCAGTGCCTAAGGCTCCGTTCTCTGCTCGGCAGTGCAGGCTTAAACCACCGTTTTCAGCCTTTTTCCCTCAGTCTTTTCTCCGAGGTCTCTGCCGTGAGCATTGGGTTCAGCTGTGGTATATGCTGTCCCCTCACCCCTGTGAAGCCCTGGCGGAGCCCTAGCAGTCCGAGTTCTTCCCTCACTCGCAGCTGCGGTAGTTTCGGGAAGCAGTGAGCTCGGAGCACTGAGCTAGGTCTGCGTCCTGCATCCGCGCGGCTCCGTCTCCGCGTACTTCTCCCTTTTCTCCTCCCTCCATTTGCGCGAATCTCCCACCTGTAGTTGATTTCAGTCGGTACTGGGCCTCTTAGTCTTGCCTGTCTGCTGTGCAGGGAGTCCTTTGTGGAGTTTTTGTTGTTTGATTCTTTGTAAATTATAGGGTAGCTTTACAGTGGCTCAACTCACGCCGCCATTTTTCCGGAAGTCCCTAAAGTAGTTTTAAGAGGGAAATTTATATCATTACAGGCCTACCTCAAGAAAGAAATAATCCCAAATAAATAACCTCACGTTACACCGTAAACAACTGAAAAAGAAGAACAAATGAAACCCTAGGTCAGCAGAAGACAGGATGTAACAAATATCAGAGCAGAACTAAATGAAATAGAGAACAAAAAGACAATAGAAAAAATTTATGTGACAAAGAGCTGGTTCTTTGAAAAGATTAACAAAATTGATAAACCCTTCGGTAGATTCACTAAGATAAAAAGAGAGAAAACACTAATAAACAAAATCAGAATTGAAGAAGGGGAAGTTATCACAGATGCCACAGAAATACAAAGGATCATCCAGAATACTATGAAAGACTATATGCCACCAAACTCAATAACCTGTAATAAATGGACAAGTTCTTAGAAACACATAGCCCTCCTAGACTGAACCATGAAGAACTGGAGAATCTAAACAGACTGATCAGCAGTATCGAAATTGAATCAGTCATCCAAAACCTTCCCAGAAGCGAAAATCCGGGACCAGATGGCGTCACTAATGAATTCTACCAAACCTTCAAAGAGGATCTAATGCCAATCCTGCTAAAACTCTTCCAAAAAATTGAAGAAGAGACAGTACTCCCTAACTCATTTTATGAAGCCGACATTACCTTTATACCAAAACCTGGTAAAGACAACACACACACACAAAAAACATTACAGACCAATTTCTCTGATGAATACAGATGCAAAAATCCTAAACAAAATTCTAGCAAATGGAATACAACAATGCATTAAAAAGATTATTCATCACGACCAAGTGGGGTTCATCCCAGGGGCACAAGGGTGGTTCACCATACGCAAATCCATCAATGTGATACATCACATAAACAAAATAAAGGACAAAAATCATATGATCATATCAATTGATTCAGAAAAAGCATTTGACAAGATACAACATCCATTTATGATTAAAACACTTAATAAAATGGGTATTACTTTAACATAATAAAGGCCATATATGACAAGCCCTCTGCTAATCTCATAATTAATGGAGAAAAACTGAAGCCCTTTGCTCTACGTTCAGGAACACGACAGGGATGTCCCGTATTACCTCTGCTTTTCAATATAGTGTTGGAAGACCTTGCCAGAGTAATCAGGCAAGAGAAACAATAAAAGGCATCCAAATTGGGAATGAAGAAGTTAAATTATCACTCTTTGCAGATGACATGATGCTATATATAGAAAACCCTAAAGACTCCACCAAAAAGCTATTAGAAACAATCAACAAATACAGTAAATTTGCTGGCTACAAATCAACGCACAAAAGTCCATTGTTTTCCTATATACTAACAATGAAATCTCAGAAAAAGAAATACAAAAAACAATTCCTTTTGCAATTGCTGCAAAAAGAATAAAATACCTAGGAGTAAACTTAACCAAGGATGTGAAAGACCTATATGCTGAAAACTATAAGACATTTTTGAAGTAAATTGAAGAAGACACAAAGAAATGGAAAGACATTCCGTGCTCATGGATTGGAAGAATCAACATAGTTAAAATGGCCATATTACCCAAAGCAATATACAGATTCAATGCAATCCCCATCAAAATCCCAATGGCATATTTTAAAGAAATAGAACAAAAAATCATCAAATTTTTCGGAACCACAAAAGACCCCGAAGAGCCAAAGCAATCTTAAGGAAAAAGAACAATAATGGAGGTATCACACTTCCTGACTTTGGCTTGTACTACAGGGCTACAATAATCAAAACAGCATGGTATTAGCAGAAAAACAGACACATAGACCAATGGAATAGAATTGAGAACCCAGAAATAAAACCACATAAATATGGACAGATAATTTTTGACAAAGAAGCTAAAAACATACAATGGAGCAAAGACAGCCTCTTCAATAAATGGTGCTGGGAGAATTGGATAGCCATGTGCAAAAGAATGAAACTGAACTGCTATTTGTCACCATGTACCAAAGTTAATTCAAAATGGATCAAAGACTTAAGCATAAGACCTGACACAATAAACTGCATAGAAGAAAACATAGGTACTAAACTAATGGACCTTGGGTTCAAAGAGCATTTTATGAACTTGTCTCCAAAGGCAATGGAAGTGAAGGCTAAAATAAACGAATGGGACTATATGAAACTTAAAAGCTTCTGCACAGCAAAAGAAACCATTGACAAAATAAAGAGGCCACCAACTGAATGGGAGAAAATTTTGGCAAACAGTGCCTCCGATAAGGGGCTAGTATCCAGAATATACAAGGAACTCATGCAACTCAACAACAAAAAAACAAACAACCCAATTGAAAAATGGGCAGAGGATCTGAAGAGACATTTCTCCGAAGAGGACATACAAATGACAAATAGACATATGAAAAAATGCTCAACATCACTAATCATCAGAGAAATGCAAATCAAAACCACAATGAGATATCACCTCACCCCAGTCAGAATGGCTATCATCCACCGGACAAATAGTAACAATTGTTGAAGATGCTGTGGAGAAAAAGGAACCATCATACACTGTTGGTGGGAATGCCGACTGGTGCAGCCGTGATGGAAGGCAGTGTGGAGGTTCCTCAAAAAATTCCGAATAGAATTCCCATATGACCCAGCAATCCCTCTCCTGGGTATCTACCCAAAAAATCTGAAAACATTTATACCTAAAGACACGTGTGCTCCAATGTTCATTGCAGCTTTGTGTACGGTGGCCAAGACATGGAAACAACCAAAATGTCCTTCGATAGATGAATGGATAAAGAAGTTGTGGTATATATACACAATGGAATACTATTTGGCAGTAAGAAAAGATCATATAGGAACATTTGTGACAACATGGATGGATCTTGAGAGTGTAATGCTGAGCGAAAGAAGTCAGACAGAAAAAGCAGAGAACCATGTGATTTCACTGATATGTGGTATATAAACCAAAAACAACAAAAGAACAAGACAAACAAATGAGAAACAGAAACTCATAGACATAGACAATAGTTTAGTGGTTACCAGAGTGTAAGGGGGGTGGCGGGTGGGAGATGAGGGTAAGGGGGATCAAATATATGGTGATGGAAGGAGAACTGACTCTGGGTGATGAACACACAATGGGATTTATAGATGATGTAATACAGAATTGTACACCTGAAATCTATGTAATTTTACTAACAATTGTCACCCCAATAAATTTAAAAAATAAATTGGAAAAGAAAAAAAAAAAAAGAGCTCCTGCTCTAACCATCCTGCTGCCCCTCTGGCAACTCAGCGACAACTCATTGTCTTCAATCTAATTGTGGAGGATGCAGCTCACTGGCCCATGTGGCAATCAAACTGGCAACTTTGTTATTCAGGTCTCACACTCTAACCTACTGAGCCATCTGGCCACCCACGTTCACCTTATTTTTTAAATCAGACCTCATAGTTTCCTTCTATTCCTAGTTTGTTGAGTCTTTTTTTATTTTATTTTATTTTATTTTATTTTATTAAATTTATTGGGGTGACAATTGTTAGTAAAGTTACATAGATTTCAGGTGTACAATTCTGTATTACTTCATCTATAAATCCCATTGTGTGTTCATCACCCAGAGTCAGTTCTCCTTCCATCACCATATATTTGATTCCCCTTACCCTCATCTCCCACCCCCCACCCCCCACCTCCCTTACCCTCTGGCAACCACTAAACTATTATCTGTTTCTATAAGTTTCTGTTTCTCATTTGTTTGTCTTGTTTTTTTGTTGTTTTTGGTTTATATACCACATATCAGTGAAATCACATGGTTCTCTGCTTTTTCTGTCTGACTCATTTCGCTCAGCATTACTCTCTCAAGATCCAAAAGTATTGAATTTTGGCAAATGCTTTACGCATTAAGTGAGATTTATCATGAGGCAGATTACATGAATTGATTTTCATACAATGAACTGTTTTTGCATTCCAGAAATAAACCTACTTGGTCAGTGTGTATAATATTTTAATAGGCTCTTGAGTTTGGTTTCCTTGCATTTTATTTATATTTTTTTGCATCAATATTTATGAGGGAGTTTGGTGTATAGCTTTCTTTTCTTTGTGACTTTGTTTGGCTTTGGCATTGACGATTCATAGAATCAGTTTGAGAGTGTTTGTTCCTTTTTAATATCTTTTAAGAGTTTTAGGAGGATTACAGACATTGGTTTTAATTCTCCTGTAAATTACTTTTGGGGGTTTGCCAGTAAATATGTTTTATTATAAAAGTTTTCAAATATACTTTCGTGAAAGAAGACTTTCCGAACTGCTTCAGAAAGTGGCAAGAATGATGGGATAAGTGTGCTTGAACCAAGGAGGAGTATTTTGAGGGGTATTAATGGCAATGTGTCTTTTCCTGTAATACAATTTTCTATTTAAACATTCACCATATTGTCTGATCACACTTCATACTTCAACATAACAAAATCACTCATGAAAACTCTACAACTAACATCATACACAACAGTGAAAAGTTGTAAGCTTTCATCTAATATAAAGAATAAAGCAAGAATACCCAGTTTACTAATTCTTTCTGATTTGTATGCCTTTTATTTCTCTTTTCATTATTTTTTTCTTAATTACTCTGGCTAAGACTTCTAGTACTAAGTTGAATGTTGAATAGGAAATATGAGAGTGGGTGTTCTTTGTGAAGTGCCTAAAACACAGGGTCTAGAGAATAACAAGTAAATGTTAATGCCGTTTTTTTTTATTTATCTTTTCTTGGTTTTCATACTCTATTTTAAGATATCAAAAACTAAGATTTTTAAATTAAAAAGCTGAGTAATGTAAAGATTTTAATTGTCTTTCTACACTGTATTTTATTTAGATCTTGTCTTAAGTATTTTGATCTCTCTTATCTAATTTTACCCTGAGAAACACATAGAGAATAATTTTTCACCAAAAGTAATTAATATACTACTGTTAACTGTTAAATATATAACACGATGCTAAATAGTTTTTACTTTAAACATCATCTGTATAGTCAACTCTTCTATTCACAATCTATATAGCTTCTGACAGATCATTAATATCCTGTGTTCTGCATCCTATTCAAAACCTTATCCTTAACCTATGATTACCCTTCCTACTTTGTTTATCTTCTTCCCAAATCTCCCTTAGTTGACCTCATTTTTTAGATTTCCCCTGACACTCACTATCCAAAATGACCCTTCCATCATTGTATTTAGAATTTATATAGCACTATTTATTAATATACTTTATATTGTGTATACATTAACTAATTATAGTTATTCTTATACTTTGTTTTTTAACTTAACACTGAATTTAAAAGTGATTTGTATATTATTTCCCTGACCTTATCTTTGTGTTTCAGGGTAAAGATAATGTGAGAAAAATGATATATCTACTAAAAATCTTTTCTCTTTGTATTTCCCACAGCATAAGCATAATGTCTTGCTTTAGGCTCTACTCAGTAGACAGTTTTCAATTGTGTGCGTGACCTGACACTAATGCTTGCAGAAATCAATTTACTCATATTTTCTGCCAAGTCATAAAATCTGAGGCAGGGTAGATCCCTTGTTTGAATAAACTTATTATGTTATTCTTGTCTCTGTTATTTCCATAACAGAAATAAGAGTAACAGAGTATGTTATGTTGGTATAAGGGAACATAATAAAATTTCTTTTCATTTCTAGGGACACTTACCTTTTGCTGTAGCAGGGAGTACGGATGAGGTCAAAGTTGGAAAAAGGATGGTCAGAGGCCGTCATTACCCTTGGGGAGTTATACAAGGTAAATATGATGATAGTGAGCAGGCTAGGCTTGCTCTGGACTGATTATGTTATTAATATGCATATTATCAAAGTCTCAAAATATCATTTTAACTTGAGCCAATATTGGTAACTGTTGCTAAGTAGTATAATAACAGTTGCTAATAAGAAGCACAGATTCTGTTTCATTTAAGCTAGTGCTTATTTTGATTATGATTTATTCTTATATCACTTTGCTGGATAGTGTTTTAGGAAACAACCCACAGAGGCTGGACAGAACCTCCTCATTTGCCCCGATCTTCCATATGCATATTACTTCTCTATGCATGAGCCATCACATTCAAGATGTTGGAAAGTCCTTTGAAAAAAAGTACTTTGAACAAAATTGAAACCTAAATACTAGAGTTTAAATGAATGGCTATCATCAACAAGAAAAATAATAACAAGTGTTGGAGAGTCTGTGGAGAAAAAGGAATCCTCATACAGTGTTGGTGGGAATGCAGACTGGTGCAGCCGCTATGGAAGGCAGTGTAGGGTTCCTCAAAAATTTAAGAATAGAATTACCATATGACCCACCAGTGCCCTCTCGTGGTTATATACCCCCAAAATCTGAAAACATTTATCCGTAAAGACTTGTGCTCCAATGTTCATTGCAGCTTTATTTATGGTGAACAAGACATCAAAACAACCAAAGTGTCCTTCAATAGATGATTGGATAAAAATGTGGTACAGATACAAAATGGAATACTATTCTGCCGTAAAAAAAAAAGATGAAATAGTACCATTTGTGACAATGTGGATGGATCTTGAGATTATTATGCTGAGTGAAATAAGTCAGACAGAAAAAGTCAAGAACCATATGATTTCAATAATATGTGAGATAAAACTGAAGGCAGCAAAGGAACAAGACAAACAAAGAAACAAAAACTCATAGACATAGACAATAGTTTAGTGGTTACCAGAGGGTAAAAAGGGAGGGGGATGGTAGATGAGGGTAAAAGTGGTCAAATATATGGTGATGAAGGAGAACTGACTCTGGGTGGTAAACACACAATGTGATATACAGATGATGTATTACAGAATTATACACTTGAAAGCTATGTAACTTTACTAATCCATTGTCACCCCAATAAACTTTAATAAACAAAACAAAACATTGTTCATACTGAAAGCAAGAAACAAACAAGACAAAAACTCATAGACACAGACAATAGTTTAGTGGTTACCAGAGGGTAAGGGGGTTGGGGGGTGGGAGATGAGGGTAAGGGGGATCAAATATATGGTGATGGAAGGAGAACTTACTCTGGGTGGTGAACACGCAATAGGATTTATAGATGATGTAATACAGAATTTTACACCTGAAATCTATGTAATTTTACTAACAATTGTCACCCCAATAAATTAAAAAAATATAAGTGGAAAAAGAAAAAATTTTTGTGTTAGCAGATTTAATTTAATGAAATAATTTACTGTGGTGAAAGTATATTATATTTTTTGTTAGTGCTCTGTAAAATACCTTGAGGGTAGTTTGTAAAATACAAATATAATTATTAATGAAAACTTATACCATATAACGATATAATATAACATGTTACTTCACTGTTTCATATTTGTTCTTTGGCTAATAAATTTAAAGCAAAATTTCTGGTCTATAAATAAACTGTCTATAATTAGCATGTACCATTAACCATACAAAGACTGACAATTAAGTTTGAGAACTTGTTGCCATGATGTTGCTAACTTTTTTGATCTCAGAGAGATTATTCATCATGAATTTGTACCAACTGGACAAACAGTTAATCAATTTTGGTGTGCTGAAAAGGCTGCATGAAAAAATTGGATGATCTGAACATTTCACCAACAATTCATGGATCTTGCATCATGACAATGCACCAGCTCACACGGCACTGTCTGTGAGGGAGTTTTTACCCAGTAAACAAATAACAATATTGAAACACCCTCTGTACTCACCTGATCTGGCCCCCAATGACTTCTTTCTTTACCTGAAGGTAAAGATAATACTGAAAGGAAGACATTTTTTTTTAAACTAAATTTATTGGGGTGACAATTGTTAGTAAAATTACATAGATTTCAGGTGTACAATTCTGTATTACATCATCTATAACTCTCATTGTGTGTTCATCACCCAGAGTCAGTTCTCCTTCCATCACGATATATTCGATTCCCCTTACCCTCTGGCAACCACTAAACTATTGTCTGTGTCTATGAGTTTCTGTTTCTCATTTGTTTGTCTTGTTCTTTTGTTGTTTTTGGTTTATATACCACATATCAGTGAAATCACATGGTACTCTGCTTTTTCTGTCTGACTTGTTTCGTTCAGCAATACTCTCTCAAGATCCATCCATGTTGTCACAAATGTTCCTATATCATCTTTTCTTACTGCCAAATAGTATTCCATTGTGTATATATACCACAACTTCTTTATCCATTCATCTATCAAAGGACATTTTGGTAGTTTCCATGTCTTGGCCACCGTACACAAAGCTGCAATGAACATTGGAGCACACGTGTCTTTAGGTATAAATGTTTTCAGATTTTTTGGGTAGATACCCAGGAGAGGGATTGCTGGGTCATATGGCAATTCTATTTGTAATTCTTTGAGGAACCTCCACACTTCCTTCCATAACGGCTGCACCAGTCTGCATTCCCACCAACACTGTATGAAGGTTTCTTTTTCTCCACAGCCTCTCCAACATTTGTTACTATTTGTCTCGTTGATGATAGCCATTTTGACTGGGGTGAGGTGATATCTCATTGTGGTTTTGATTTGCATTTGTCTGATGATTAGTGATGTTGAGCATTTTTTCATATGTCTATTTGCCATTTGTATGTCCTCTTTGGAGAAATGTCTCTTCAAGTCCTCTGCCCATTTTTCAATTGGGTTGTTTGTTTTTTTGTTGTTGAGTTGCATGAGTTCCTTGTATATTCTGGATACTAGCCCCTTATCGGAGGCACTGTTTGCAAAAATCTTCTCCCATTCAGTTGGTGGCCTCTTTATTTTGTCAATGGTTTCTTTTGCTGTGCAGAAGCTTTTAAGTTTCATATAGTCCCATTCGTTTATTTTAGCCTTCACTTCCATTGCCTTTGGAGTCAAGTTCATAAATGCTCTTTGAACCCAAGGTCCATAAGTTTAGTACCTAAGTTTTCTTCTATGCAGTTTATTGTGTCAGGTCTTATGCTTAAGTCTTTGATCCATTTTGAATTAACTTTGGTACATGGTGACAAATAGCAGTCCAGTTTCATTCTTTTGCACGTGGCTATCCAATTCTCCCAGCCCCATTTATTGAAGAGGTTGTCTTTACTCCATTGTATGTTTTTAGCTTCTTTGTCAAAAATTATCTGTCCATATTTATGTGGTTTTATTTCTGGGTTCTCAATTCTATTCCATTGGTCTATGTGTCTGTTTTTCTGCCAATACCATGCTGTTTTGATTATTGTAGCCCTGTAGTACAAGCCAAAGTCAGGAAGTGTGATACCTCCATTATTGTTCTTTTTCCTTAAGATTGCTTTGGCTCTTCGGGGTCTTTTGTGGTTCCAAACAAATCTGATGATTTTTTGTTCTATTTCTTTAAAAAATGCCATTGGGATTTTGATGGGGATTGCATTGAATCTGTATATTGCTTTGGGTAATATGGCCATTTTAACTATGTTGATTCTTCCAATCCAAGAGCACGGAATGTCTTTCCATTTCTTTGTGTCTTCTTCAATTTCTTTCAAAAATGTCTTATAGTTTTCAGCATATAGGTTTTTCATATCCTTGGTTAAGTTTATTCCTAGGTATTTTATTCTTTTTGCTGCAATTGCGAAAGGAATTGTTTTTTTTATTTCTTTTTCTGAGATTTCATTGTTGGTATATAGGAAGGCAATGGACTTTTGTGCGTTGATTTTGTAGCCGGCAACTTTACTGTATTCGTTGATTGTTTCTAATAGCTTTTTGGTGGAGTCTTTAGGGTTTTCTATATATAGCATCATGTCATCTGCAAAGAGTGATAATTTAACTTCTTCATTCCCAATTTGGATGTCTTTTCTTTCTTTCTCTTGCCTGATTGCTCTGGCAAGGACTTCCAACACGATGTTGAAAAGCAGAGGTGATAGGGGACATCCCTGTCGTGTTCCTGAACGTAGAGCAAAGGGCTTCAGTTTTTCTCCATTAATTATGAGATTAGCAGAGGGCTTGTCATATATGGCCTTTATTATGTTAAGGTATTTTCCTTCTATACCTATTTTCTTAAGGTTTTAATCATAAATGGATGTTGTATCTTGTCAAATGCTTTTTCTGCATCAATTGATATAATCTTATGATTTTTGTCCTTTATTTTGTTTATGTGATGTATCACATTGATGGATTTGCGTATGTTGAACCATCCTTGTGCCCCGGGGATGAACCCCACTTGGTCGTGATGAATAATCTTTTTAATGCATTGTTGTATTCCATTTGCTAGAATTTTATTTAGGATTTTTGCATCGGTATTCATCAGAGATATTGGTCTATAGTTTTCTTTTTTTGTGCTGTCCTTACAAGGTTTTGGTATCAGGGTAATGTTGGCCTCATAGAATGAATTAGGGAGTACTGTCTCTCCTTCAATTTTTTGGAAGAGTTTGTGCAGGATTGGTTAGATCCTCTTTGAAGGTTGGTAGAATTCACTAGTGAAGCCATCTGGTCCCGGACTTTTGCTTTTGGGAAGGTTTTGGATGACTGATTCAATTTCATTACTGGTAATCGGTCTGTTTAGATTTTCCAGTTCTTCATGGTTCAGCCTTAGAAGGCTATATGTTTCTAAGAACTTGTCCATTTCTTCTAGGTTGTCGAATTTGGTGGCATATCGTCCTTCATAGTATTCTTGGATGATCCTTTGTATTTCTGTGGTGTCCGTGATAACTTCCCCTTTTACGTTTCTGATTTTGTTAATCAGTACCTTCTCTCTTTTTATCTTAGTAAGTCTAGCCAAGGGTTTGTCAATTTTGTTAATCTTTTCAAAGAACAAGCTCTTTGTCACATTAATTTTTTTCTATTGTCTTTTTGTTCTCTATTTCATTTAGTTCTGCTCTAATTTTTGTTATTTCCTTTCTTCTGCTGACCTTGGGTTTTACTTGTTCTTCTTTTTCTAGTTCTTTAAGGTGTAACATGAGGTTATTTATTTGGGAGTTTTCTTGTTTCTTGAGATAGGCCTGTAATGCGATAAATTTCCCTCTTAAAACTGCTTTCGCTGCATCCCAAAAATTTTGGTAGAATGTATTTTCATTGTCATTTGTTTCTATGTATCTTTTGATCTCTCCTCTAACTTCTTCTTTGACCCAGTCCTTCTTTAAAAGTATGTTATTTAATCTCCATGTATTTGTGTTTTTTCCCGCTTTCTTTTTACAGTTGATATCCAATTTCAAAGCCTTGTGATCAGAGAATATGCATGGTATGATTTCAATCTTCTTAAATTTGTTGAGACTGATTTTATGTCCCAATATATGGTCTATCCTTGAGAATGTTCCGTGTACACTAGAAAAGAATGTGTAGTCTGATGTTTTAGGATGAAGTGCTCTATAAATGTCAATTATATCCATTTCATCTAATGTGTCATTTAGGGCTACTATTTCATTATTTATTTTCTGTTTGGATGATCTATCCATAGCTGTCAATGATGTATTTAAGTCCCCTAGTATAATTGTGTTTTGGTCAATTTCTCCCTTTAGTTCTGTTAGTAGTTGCTTGGTGTATTTCGGTGCTCCCTGATTGGGGGCATAAATATTGATGACTGTTATGTCTTCTTGTTGTACAGTCCCCTTCACCATTATGAAATGTCCCTCTTTGTCTCTTGTTATCTTTTTCACCTTGAAGTCTGTTTCATCTGATATCATTATTGCTACACCTGATTTTCTCTGGGTACCATTTGCTTGGGGTGTCAATTTCCACCCTTTCACTTTGAGTCTATGCTTGTCCTTGTAGCTGAGATGTGTCTCTTGGAGACAGTATATGGTTGGGTTTAGTTTTTTGATCCAATCTGCTACTCTGTGCCTTTTTATTGGTGAGTTCAGTCCATTTACATTTAGGGAGATTATTGATATGTGAGGATTTCCTGTCATTCTATCTTTAGTTTTCTGGTAAGGCTGTGTCTCCATTGTTTCTTTGCCTTTTTGTTGTTGTCTATTATGTCTGTGTGGTGGTATTCTATGATATTTCCCTCTTTTTCTTCTTTTATTTCAGTATATATTTCAGTTCTGGATTTATTTTGAGTGGTTACCCTTAAGTTTATGTAAAAGAATGTTTGATAATTAGAGTATTCCATTTTCTTCAGCATGCTTACTTTCTCCATTCCCATATTCTGGTTCAGGCCTTTACTCTCCCCCTTTTTGAGTTTTGGTTGCCACAAATTGTCCCTGTTGATGGTGGTCGAATAGCCTCCTTTAGTATTTCTTGTAGTGCAGGTCGTGTATTAGAAAATTCCTCAGCTTCTCTATGTCTGGAAAGGTCTTTATGCCTCCTTCATATCTAAAGGATATCTTTGCTGGATATATTATTCTTGGCTCATGGTTTCTCTCTTTCAATAGTTTGAATATTTGGTTCCACTCCCTCCTGGCTTGTAGAGTTTCTGCTGAAAAATCTGATGATAATCTAATGGGCTTTCCTTTGTAACTTACCATCTTCTTTTCCCTGGCTGCCTTGAGGATTCTTTATTTGTCGTTGATTTTAGACAGCTTCAATACAATATGCCTTGAAGAAGGCCTGTTGGGATTGAGGTAACTAGGTGTTCTATTTGCTTCTTGGATTCGAGGGTCCAGTTCTGTCCACAAATTTGGGAAGTTCTCATCGACAATTTGTTTGAATATATTCTCTGTTCCCTTCTGTCTTTCTTCTCCTTCTGGTATGCCCATTATTCTTATATTGCTCTTTCTGATGGAGTCAGAAAGTTCTTGTAGAGTTCTTTCATTTCTTTTAAGTCTCAAGTCTCTTTCTTCTTCTATCTGTGTCATTTCCAGGTTTCTATCCTCGATGTGACTGATTCTTTCCTCCATCTGGTCAACTGTGCTACCTAAGCTGGTTATTTCATTCTTAATTTCTTCTATTGAGTTCTTAATCTCCAGAAATTCTATTTGGTTCTTTTTTAAGATTTCAATCTCTTTCGTAAAATGCTCATGCTGTTCTTTGATTGAGTTTCTGAGTTCATTTAACTGCCTATCTGTGCTTTCTTGTATCTTGTTGAGTTTTTTCAGAACTGCAATCTTGAATTCTCTGTCACTTAAGTCACATATTTCTGTATCTTTAAGTGCCTTCTCTGGAGATTTTTCACTTTCTTTCTGAGCTGTCTTGTTGCCTTGGTTATTCATGGTGATTACTGGTTTACTATTTCTCTTCCTAGACATCTACAGGAGTGACTTCTGCAACAGGTTGATAGGAAGTGGTCTTTCTTTTGTTTGCCAGTACTTGTTGGTAGAATATTTTATTATTTCTCCAACTGCAACTTATTTTTCTTCTCCCACACGGTAGTGCTATGTTTTCTCTGCACTATTCCAACTTCTCACACAATGGGGGGATTCCCTGGGAGACGGGCTTTTCCTCTGTTAATAGTTCGTCTAGGTCACAGGGCGCAGTGTCCCGGTGGGTATGCGGAGAGCTTTTGATGTTCCAAAGCTCTTCCAGCTCCTGATTCAGAGCCCGTATGTTTCAGCAGTTCTGTTTACTCCTGCAGGTATCCGCCCAGATAGGTGGGGTCATGGGCGGGGTGAGTTGTGAGAGGTGGCCCAGAGCAATGGCGGCGACCACCACCACAGCCGGTCCTGCTTCCACAGCTCTCTCCCCTTTGCTGGAACTAGTTGGGCTATGAATTTGTGTCTGCGGTCACAGTTCTCTAAATAGCAAATTTTCTGTTGTTTTGACCTGACACTGCTACTGTTTCGCTTCTAGCACTGGGCAGGTGGGGGCGGGGCGAGCTCTGGGATTGGAGGGAGGGGGCGGCTAGTCTCAGTGCCTAAGGCTCCGTTCTCTGCTCGGCAGTGCAGGCTTAAACCACCGTTTTCAGCCTTTTTCCCTCAGTCTTTTCTCCGAGGTCTCTGCCGTGAGCGTTGGGTTCAGCCGTGTTATATGCTGTCCCCTCAGCCCTGTGGAGCCCTGGTGGAGCCCTAGCAGTCCGAGCTCTTCCCTCTTCCGCTGCTGCGGTGGTTCCGGGAAGCAGCGAGCTCAGAGCACTGAGCTAGGTCTGCGTCCTGCGCCCATGCAGCTCCGTCTCCGCGCACTTCTCCGTTTCCTCCTCCCCCGACTCACGCGAATCTCCCACCTGTAGGTGATTTTGGTAGTGGGGCTCTTCGTCTTGCCTGTCTGCTGTGCAGGGAGTCCTTTGTGGAGTTTTTGTTGTTCAATTCTTTGAAAATTCCAGGGGAGCTTTACAGAGGCTCACCTCACTCAGCCATTTTTCCGGAAGTCCGACATTTTGATGACATTCAGGACATGTAGGGTAATACGACAACAGTTCTGATGGCTATTTCAGAAAAAAAAAAATTCCAAAATTGCTTTGAAGGGTGGACTAGGCACTGGTGTTGGTGCATAGCTTCCCCAGGGGAGCACTTCAAAGGTGACCATAGTGATATTCATCAATGAGGTATGTGGTACTTTTTCTGGAATGAGTCTAGAAAACTTAATTGTCATACCTCATAGTTACGTGGTTAAAGCAATTATAACTATTAATCAGAATGATCTCTTAGTTGTTATTTTAAATATGTTTTTCATGCATGCATTTATTTAATAAAACATCTTGAATGCTAGGGATTGATGATGTGTTGTGGCTTTATTATTTCCCTACCCAGTGGAAAATGAAAATCACTGTGATTTTGTTAAGCTCCGGGACATGCTTCTTTGTACAAATATGGAAGACCTAAAAGAACAAACTCACACCCTGCATTATGGACGTTATAGGTGCTGTAAACTGCAGAGAATTGGCTTCACTGATGTAGGCCCAGACAACCAGCCAGTTAGGTGAGTAGAGATTTTTCTTGAACAAGCTAATGGATGATTTACAAAGTTCCTACATTCATGAGATACAATCATTTGTGAAATAACTGTACTTCTCATATCCTGAGTTATCCTGAATTTTATGTTTTTCAATCATCTTCAAAGTTAGATGGAGAACATTATTAGGAGAAACATAATGCAAGGAATCATTTAGATTCTGAAATATGTGTATCCAGTATATGTATATGATAATGTGTATATCCAAAAGAGACATTTAGGAAGAAAATTGACAAATAGTAGCAAAGATTGGCAAAGGCTGGCAAAGGATATTGAGAAGGAGGCAATAAATATTGAGAGTTGGATGGAGGAAAGAGGAAAAACAACAGTATAATATTACGGAAATAAAATGAAAATAGTTGGAAAGTAGGTGTATTCAGCCATATTGAAGATGAATAGGATTTGTGCTGCAAAAACATGATAGTCATATAATCTAGTTATATTAGTTATGGTACTTTGAAGACAACCAAAATTGAATTAGCTACCTTAAATAAACCATAGTTTGAAAGATACTGGGCTTTTAAAATTTTAATTATTTTGAGAACAAGAGGTTTTCCCAAATTTTATTGTGAAAAGATGTAAAGAAATAATGATATCATAAAAAGTTGTGGGAACTAGAAATCACTGATGTAACTGTTTTCAAATTTCTAGTATACTGTCTTATATTCAATATTGCACCTACCTCATTTTTTTATATTTCATGATATAGAAATTTCCATTTCTATGCATGGAAGAATATTGGTAAATATCTTTACATGAGACTTAATATATAATATATACTTTTACATTATACTTTTATTTATATTACCATTTTAATATAATAATAATAAAATTCCTTTGTAGTTTTCAAGAGATCTATGAAGTCAAAAGACAGGAGTTCTATGATCAATGCCAGAGGGAAGAAGATGTATTGAAACAAAAGTTTATGCAGCGAGTAAAGGAGAAAGAAATTACATTTAAAGAAGCTGAAAAAGAGGCAAGTATTTCCAGTTTAATATAATTGGTATTCATTTGTAGGTATCCTATTAATTTAGGGTATTTAATCTCAATAATTTAGTTGATGTTTTGGGAGACTCATTGCTATTTTTTATTTATTTATTTATTTATTTATTTATTTATTTATTTATATTAAATTTATTGAGGTGACAATTGTTAGTAAAATTACATAGATTTCAAGTAGCTATTTACCATGTAGGTTTTGAGCACAGACTTTAAAAAATTATAGTCTGTAATTTTTATCTAGAGGATTTGGAAAAATTGCTTTTTAAAAATTTTTTTTAGTAGTTTGTTTATTTTAATAATTTAAACAATTTAATTATAGTATACATTATATTAGTTTCAGGTGTACAACATAGTGATTAGACATTTATATAACTTACGAAGTGATTATCCCAATAACTCTAGTACCTATCTCATACCATACATAGTTATTAAAATATTGACTATATTCCTTATGCTATATTTTACATCCTCATGACTATTTTATAACTACCAATATGTACATCTTAATCCCTTTCCCTTTTTCGACCATCTCTCCAACCTTCCTCCCAGCTGGCAACCATCAAAATGTTCTCTGTATCTATGAGTTTGTGACAGTTTTGTTTGTTTATTTATTTTGTTCTTTATGCTCCACATATAAACGAAATTATATGGCATTTGTCTTTCTCTGTTTGACTTACTCAGCACAATGCCCACAAAGTTCATCCACGTTGTTGCAGATGCAAGATTTCATTTTTTATGGCTGAGTAATATTCCATTGTGTGTGTATGTGTGTGTGTGTGTGTATTACATCTTCTTTATCCACTCATCCATTGATGGACACAATATCTCAGCTATTGTAAATAATGCTGCAAAATAGATAGATAGACAGACAGACAGACAGACAGACAGACAGATGCACATGTCCCTTTGAAGTAGTGTTTTGCGTTTCTTTGGATAAATACCCAAAAGCGGGAATACTGGGCCCTTCTTTGTGTCTTGTTATAGCCTTTGTTTTAAAGTCTATTTTGTCTGGTATAAGTATTGTTACCCCAGATTTTGTTGTTGTTGTTGTTGTTTTTTCTTAATTAAGTTTATTGGAGTGACAATTGTTAGTAAAGTTACATAGATATCAGATGTACAATTCTGTAATACATCATCTATATATCACATTGTGTATTCACCACCCAAAGTCTGTTCTTCTTCCATCACCACCTATTGGATCCCCTTACCTTCAGCTACCACCCCCCATCCCCCTTACACTCTGGTAACCACTAAACTATTGTCTGTGCCTGTGAGTTTTTATTTCTCATTTGTTTATCTTGTTCTTTTGTTGTTTTTGGTTTACATACCACATATCAGTGAAATCATATGGTTCTCTGCTTTTTCTGGGTGACTTATTTCGCTTAGCATGATAATCTCAAGATCCGTCTACGTTGTTGCAAATGGCACTATTTCATCTTTTCTTATGGCAGAGTAGTATTCCATTATGTGTGCATACCATATCTTATTTATCCCGTCATGCATCTAAGGACACTTTGGTTGTTTCCATGTCTTGTCCACTGTAAATATAGCTGCAATGAACATCGGAGCACATATATCTTTATGTATAAGTGTTTTCAAATATTTTTGGTATATACCCAGCATACTACCATGCTGGGTAGTATGATAATTCTATTCCTAAAATTTTGAGGACCCTCCACACTGCCTTCCATAACGGCTGCACCAATCTGCATTCCCACCAACAGTGTATGAGGGTTCCTTTTTCTCCACAGCATCTCCAACACTTATTATGACAGCCATTCTAACAGATGTGAGGTGATATCTCATTGTGGTTTTATTTGCATTTCTCTTTTTATGTGTCTATTGGCCATGTGTATGTACTCTTTGGAGAAATGTCTATTCAGGTCCTCTGCCTATTTTCTAATTGGATTTTTTATTGTTGTTGAGTTGTATGAGTTCCACATATAGTTTGGATATTAGCCCCTTATCAGAGGTGTTGTTCACCCATTGGGTTGGTTGCCTCTTTATTTTGCTAGTGGTTTCCTTTGCTGTGCAGATGCTTTTTAGTGGATAGTCCCTTTCATTTATTTTAGCTTTTACTTGCCTTGAGGTCAAATACATAAAATCCTTTTTGAATCCAAGGTTCATAAGTTTAGTACCTATGTTTTCTTCTATGCAGTTTATTGTTTCAGGTTTTATGTTTAGGTCTTTGATCCATTTTGAGTTAATTTTGGTACTCAATGACAGATAGCAGTCTAGTTTCATTCTTTTGCATGTGGCTTTCCAATCTCCCAGTACCATTCATTGAAGAGGCTGTCTCTTCCTCCTTGTGTGTTTTTAGCTTCTTTGTCGAAAATTATCTGTCCATATTTATGTAGATTTGTTTCTGGGTTTTCAGTTCTATTTCATTGGTCTGTGTGCCTGTTTCTCTGCCAGTACCTTGCTGTTTTGATTATTGTTGTCCTGCAGTACTGCTGGAAGTCAGGGAGTGTGATACCTTCAGCATTGTTCTTTTTGTTAGGATTGCTTTGGCTATTTGGGTTCTTTTGTGGTTCCAAAAAAATTTGATGATTTTTTTGTTCTATTTCTTTTATAAAAAGTGCCATTGGAATTTTGATGGGGATTGCATTAAATCTGTATATTGCTTTGGATAATTTGGCCATTTTAACTATGTTGATTCTTCCAATCCATGAACATGGAATATCTTTCCATTTCTTTTTGTCTTCTTTAATTTCTTTTAAAAATGTCCTATAGTATTCAGTGTATAGGTCATTCACATCCTTGGTTATGTTTATTAATCTTAGGTATTTTATTTTTTTGTTCAAATGCAAAAGAAATTGTTTTATTTATTTTTCTGAGATATTATTGTTAGTATATAGGAATGCCATGGATTTTTGTATGTTGATTTTGTAGCTGGTGACTTGACTGTATTTGTTTATTGTTTCTAATAGCTTTTTGGTGGAATCTTTAGTGTTTTCTATATATAGCGTCTAGCCACCTGAAAAAGGTGACAATTTAACTTTTTCATTCCCAACTCGGGTGACATTTATTTCTTTCTCTTGCCTTATTGCTTTGGCTAGAACTTCCAGTATATGCTTCCAGAATATCAGTTGTTATAGGGCACAACCCTGTCTTTTTCCTGAATGTAGAGTGAAGTGCTTCAGTTTTTTACCATTAATTATGATATTTTCTGAGGGTTTGTGATATATGACCATTATGTTAATGTTTTTTCTATACACATTGTATTAAATGTTTTAACCATAAATGTGTGTAGTATATTGTCAAATGCCTTTTCTGCATCTATTAATAAAATCATGTAATTTTTGTCTTTTATTTTGTTTATGTGGAGTATCACATTGATTGATTTACGTATATTAAACCATCCTTGTGACCCTGGGATAAACCCCACTTGATCGTGATTTATAATCTTTTTAATGCCCTGTTGCATTTGATTTGCTAGAATTTGGTTTAGGACCTTTACATCTGTATTCATCAAAGTTTTGGTCTGTACTTTTCTTTTTTGTGGGTTATCCTTACCAGGTTTTGGTATCAGGGTAATGTTGGCCTCAGAAAATGAGTTAGGGAGTTGTCTCTTCAATTTTTTGGAAGACTTTGAATAAGACAGGTATTAGATCCTTTTTGAATGTTTGGTAGAATTCATTAGTGAAGTTGTCTCATCCTGGACTTTTGCTTTTGGGAAGGTTTCAGATGACAGATTCAATTTCTTTACTGTTGATCAGTCTATTTAGATTTTTCAATTCTTCATTATTCAGCCTAGGAAGGCTATATGTTTCTAAGCACAGGTCTATTTTTTCTAGGTTATTGAATTTTGTGGCATGTAATCCTTCATAATATTCTTGGATGATCCTTTGTATTTCTGTCCTATATGTGGTAACTTCTCCTTTTTCATTTCTGGTTTTGTTTATTTGTGTCTTTTATCTTCTTATCTTAGTGACTCTAGCCAATGTTTGTAAATTTTATTAATCTTTTCAAAGAACCAGCGCTTTGTTGCATTAATTTTTTCTATTGTTTTTGGTTCTCTGTTTCAATTAGTTGTGTTCTGATTTTTATTGTTTCCTTCCTTCTGCTGATTTGGGGTTTCATTTGTTCTTCTTTTTCTACTTCTTTAAAGTGTAACATGAGGTTATTTATCTGGGATTTTTCTTCTTTCTTGAGATAGGCCTGTAATGATATAAATTTCCCTCTTAAAACTCTTTTGCAACATCGCAAAAATTTTGGTAGGATGTATTTTCATTCTAATTTGTTTCTGTGTATCTTTTGAGCTCTCCTCTTATTTCTTATTTTCCAGTCGTTCTTTAAATTATGTTGTTTAAACTGCACATATTTGTGGTTTTCCCTGCTTTCTTTTTGCAATCGGTATCCAATTTCAAAGCCTTGTGATCAGAGGTATGATTTCAGTCTTCTTAAATTTGCTGAGGTTAGTTTTATGTCCCAATATGTGGTCTATCCTTGAGAATGTTCCATGTACACTAGAAAATAATCTATATTCTGATGTTCTAGGATGAAGTGCTCTATAAATATCAATTGAGTCCATTTCATCTAATGTGTCAATTAAGGCTCCTATTTCTTTCTTTATTTTCTGTTTGGATGATCTATCCATAGCTGTCAATGATGTTTTTAGGTCTCCTACTATTGTGTTTTGGTCAATTTCTCCCTTAGTTCTGTTAGTAATTGCTTTGTGTATTTGGTGCTCCATGATTGGGGGCATAAATATTGATGACTGTTATGTCTTTTTGTTGTATAATCCCCTTTATCATTATGAAGTGTCCATCTTGGTCTCTTTTTACCTCTTTTATCTTGAAGTCTCTTTCATCTGATATCCGTATAGCCGCACCTGCTTTTCTCTGAATACTATTTGTGTGGAGTGTCAATTTCCACCCTTTCTCTGAATACTATTTGTGTGGAGTGTCAATTTCCATAGACTTTGAATCTATGCTTGTCCTTGTAGCTGAGATGTGTCTCTTGGAGGCAGCATATGGTTAGGCTTTAATGTTTTGATTCAATGTGCTACTCTTTGACTTTTCATTGATGACTTCAGTCCATTTACATTTAGAGTGATTATTGATATATGAGTATTTCCTACCATTGTATTTTTTTTTTTATAGGATGGTGTCTTCATTGTTTCTTTGCCTTTTTGTTGCTGTCTTTTATTTCAGTGTGGTGGTATTCTACGTTTTCCCCTACATTTCTTCTTTTTTTAAGTTATATTTTTCCGATCTGGATTTCTTGTTTTTGAGCTGTTTTCATTAAGTTTAATTGAAAGGAAGTTTCATAGATACAGTAATCTTTTTTCTTCATCATGTGTCTTATCTCCATTCCCATTTGCAGTTTCAGACCTTTACTCTCTCCCCTTTTATGTTTGTGTTTTCTTTTTTTCTTCCTTCATTTTTTAAGTTTTTTGCTTGTCACAAGTTATCCGTACTTGTGCTGTGAGTTGATTTCTGAATTTCAGTAGCAAGTTGTCTTTTTCTTCTTTCTTCTTTTTAATTTTTTTCTTTTTTAAAAGTTTATTAGGGTCACAATTGTTAATAAAATCACATATGTTTCAAGGGAAAAATTTTGTAATACATCATCTATATATCACATTGTGTTTCACCACCCAGAGTCAGTTCTCCTTCCATCACCATATATTTGATCCCATTTACCCTCATCCACCATCCGCCTTCCCCCTTACCCTCTGGTACCACTAAACTATTGTCTATGAGTTTTGTTTTTTTCATTTCTTGGTCTTTTTTCTTTGTTGCTTTCAGTTTTATAACCCACATATCAGTAAAGTCATATGGTTCTCTGCTTTTTCTGTATGACTTATTTTGGCCAGCATAATAATTTCAAGACATATCCATGTTATTGCAAATGGCAGTATTTTGTCTTTTCTTATGGCAGAATAGTATTGCATGATGTATATATACCACATATTTTTTATCCAATCATCTATCGAAGGACTCTTTGGTTGTTTTCATGTCTTGGCCACTGTAAATAAAGAGGCAACGAAATAAATGTTTTCAGATTTTTTGGGGTATATACCAAATGAGAAATTGTTGATTTAGTTTGTAATTCTATTTGTAATTTTTTGAGGAACGTCCATACTGCCTTCCATATAGGCTGCACCATGTACCAAAATTAACTCAAAATGGATCAAAGGCCTAAACATAATACCAGAAACAATACATTGCATAGAAGAAAACATAGGTATAGCGAACTTATAGACCTTGGGTTCAAAGAGGATTTTAGGAATTTGACCTCAAAGGAAGGGAAGTAAAAGCAAAAACAAATGAATGGGATTAAAGGCTTTTTTCTTACTAACCTTTTTTGGATTACAACACATTCTCACCAACATTGTATGAGCATTTCCTTTGCTCCACATCCTCACCAACATTTGTTGTTGGTTGTGTTTTGAATTTTGGCAAGTCTAATAGGTGTGTCATGGTATCTCATTGTTGTTTGAATTTGCTTTTTCCTGATGGGGAATATTATTGTGTGCTTATTTGCCATCTGTCTGTCTTCTTTGGGGAGATGTCTGCTAAGCTATTTGATCCATTTTTAATCAGGTTGTTGTTTTCTTATTGCTGAATTTTAAGAGCTGTTTGTATATTCTGCATGACATTCCTATGTCACCTCTCTCTTTTACAAATATTTTTGCCAGTTTTTGGTTCTTTTATAATTTTACTAACATTTTCTTCGGCAGAAAAAAGAATAATTTTACAAATCCCTGCATATCAATTGTGTCTTTCATGGGTTGTGTCTACAGTTATATCTATACACATCATCATATCCAAGGTCATCTAGGTTTTCTGCTTTATTATGTTCTAGGAGTTTTATAGTTTTGCATTTTACATTTAGGTCTATGATCCATTTGTGTTGTTAATAGTTTTTATGAAGCGTGTAAGTGTGTGTCTAGATTCATATTTTTGCATGTGAATGTTCAGTTGTTCCAGCACCACTTGTTGAATTGATTATTTTCACTCCAGTGATGGCCTTTGCTTCTTAGTTAATTTACCATACCTATGTGCATCTATTTTTAGGCTATTTTGTTGCATAAATCTTGTCGTGCAGGGCAGTCTGCGGGTCCTCTGGTCCCAATCCCCACATAAGAATGCAGGATATGGTGAGGCCAAAAAGGAACACCTACGGAGCCATAAGTAGAGGAGTCATATCACTATATTTTCTCTGGTGGCATCCACCTCTCTGCAATCTGCTCTTGTTAGCTCAGCCACCATCTTCTTGCTAGCCCCCATTTTCCGCTAGCGTAGCCACAGCAGTTATATTAGTGGCCCATGGCTCACTGGTTACAGCTGACGGCCAACTAGCCACAGCTGATGGCCATGCAATCACAGTTGATGGCCATTTACTACCTGAGCCAGCACCTTTCTATGTGAGGCCGAGAGCCTAGAAACTGCTCTTTGGGACTCTGTCCCCACACTCCACCCCTACAGGCTCTCACCTCACAATCTACGTGACAAGTATCTTCTGAGAGGGGCCCTGTGTGAGGAACCTGGAGGTGAATGCAATATCCTAGACACAGCCAGGCTCTCTGGACACAACCAGGGTTTCTCAGGGCACCACCAGTACTTCTGGGCACAACCAGACTTATTGGGTTTCTTAGGGTACCACCAGTCTCCCCAGGCACAACCAGGGTTTTTCATGGCACTGCCACTCTCTCTGGGCTGCTCAGGGTACTGTGCTGGAACAACAGCGACTCACAGTCAATGTGCTTACATATTCTTGATGGCGGCCGGTCAAGACATAAAGCAAACATCCGCCAGTTCAACTACATGGTGGTACATTCCCAAGCAAACAGTAAAGCGGTCCATTAAATTAGGGATAGAAGGCAATTCCCCATAGTCCATAGTCATTCGCCAGGGCTGTCCTGGGGCTGAGGGATGACCTTGACCTCACCCTCATCTCCCACGGAGGACTCAGCAAGCGTTTCCTCCTGGGACTACAAGTCCTGTATCCGGGCTGCGTCAGCAAGCTCTTCCTAGCCCACAGGACTGCAATGACCTTCACTTTCTCCGGCCTATGATGGTTGGGGAACCGTCCACGTCTTCCCACCCCTTCATGGGGGTCCAGCTCTCAGGCAGCTGCTCCTCCTGGTCTTCTAGAGACTGAGTGTTCATACACACAAACCTCTCCACCACTCTTCGGAGAGCCTTGGCCGGCACCACATCCTGCCGACTATACCATGTGTCCTGCAGGGCAGCCTGCAGGGCCTCTGGTCCCACTCCCCACATAAGAATGCAGGATATGGTGAGGCCAAAAAGGAACACCCACGGAGCCATAAGTAGGGGAGTCATATCACTATATTCTCTCTGGTGGCATCCACCTCTCTGCAATCTGCTCTTGTTAGCTCAGCCACCATCTTCTTGCTAGCCCCCATTTTCCGCTAGTGTAGCCACAGCAGTTATATTAGTGGCCAATGGCTCACTGGTTACAGCTGATGGCCAACTAGCCACAGCTGATGGCCATGCAATCACAGTTGATGGCCATTTACTACCTGAGCCAGCACCTTTCTATGTGAGGCCGAGAGCCTGGAAACTGCTCTTTGGGGCTCTGTCCCCACCGATCTATTTTTATATTCTTTTACCAATATCATATTATCTTGATCACTGTAATTTTAGTCAGATTACTATAGTCAGTCTTAAAGTTGGGTGACATCAGTCCTCCAACTTTGTTCTCCTTCAATATTGTGGTGGATATTCTGGACCTTTGGTTTTGCCACATAAACTTTAGAATCAGCTTGTCCATATCCATAAAATAACTTTCTGGAATCTAGATTTGGATTGCATTGAATCTCTAGATTATATGGAAAGAATTGACATCTTCACAATATTAAATCTTTTTAATTCATGAATATGGACTATCTCTCCACGGTTCTCTGATTTTTTTAAAATCAAAGTTTTATAGTTTTCCTCATATATATCTTGTATACTTTTGTTAGGTTTATACCAAGGTATCTCATTTTTGGGGGTTCTAATACAATTGGTATTGTGTTTTAATTTCAAATTCTACTGTTCATTACTGGTATATAAAAAAGCAATTAATCTTTGTGTATTAAGCTTGGATCCTGCAACCTTGCTATAATCTTTTCTTAGTTCCAGGAGGTTTTTTGGCAATTTTTTTGGATTTTCTACATTGTTGATCATGTTATCCGTGGAAAAGACAGTTTTATGTCCTCCTTCCCAATCTGTATACCTTTTATGTCCTGTTACTTCATTGCATTACTAAATAATTCTAGTACAATGGTGAAAATGAGTGGAGAGAGGGCACATCTCTGTCTTTTACCTGAGTTGGGGGAAAACTTCAAACTTTTCACCAGAGTAGTTGATATTTGAAGTATTTATATATTAAGATGAGGTTTAGCTTTCTCTGACTTCCACGTTCACCCTCCCACCTTTAAGTTAAACATTTTCTCAATGATTTTTGCTGTCACTTACAGTTACTACATTCTCATATCCCCAGCATTTCCAATTCTTCTTGCTATTGTGTCCAGATGATTATTTGTTTCTCAGGGCTGAAGATGTAATTCCAAGAGACATCTTACTCCAGGAAACCAAAAAAAATTTATTTTGAAGCACAGATCTCAACATTTGCTGCTCACTAAAATCACCTGGGGATTTTTTTGTAAAGCATGGGTGCCTGGATTTCATCTCCAGATAGTCTGATGTAATTAATCTGTGTGCAGCCTGAACATTGGGAGATTTGCAAGATCACTGAATAATTCTAATGGACACCTAGAGTTTAAAACCACTGGTGTTAATACTGTGTTTTTCACCACCATATACACCAGCTGATTAATATTATGGCAGTGGAATCCCCTAGCCTATTTGTTTTTCAAAAAAGTTAAACTGCAAATAACGTTGCTGTGGGGACAGAGCCCCAGAGAGCATTTTCTAGGCTCTCAGCCTCACATGGAAAGGTGCTGGCTCAGATAGTAGATGGTCATCAGCTGTGACTAGTTGGCCATTGGCTGTTGTTGGTTAGCCACTAGCTTCTGATTTAACTGCTGTGGCTACGCTAGCAAGCACAGAGTGAGGCAGAGTGTGGATTGCAGATTCTGTGGCTCTTGCTTCCTGTGTCTCCAACCCGCCAGCGAGAGTATAGTGGTATGGCTCCCCTGTCTATGGCTCCGTGGGTGTTCCTTTTTGGCCTCACCATGTCCTGCGTTCTTATGTGGGGAGCCATACCAGAGACCCTGCTTGACTCCCTGCATGACACTTGCCCTCTATAGTTTTATGACATACAAGTGATAGCTTTCAAACACGTACCTCCTCTGGTACATACAAGCAGTCTTTATGTTGTTGAATAAAATTATGTTAAAGACCCAAGCCAATCTCTAATGGAATCCAAGGTGATATCATGTCTTTTATCGGACTAATTGGATTTATTGTAAATCCCACAGATTAAATAAGACCTGACAAGTAAATAAAAATTAACTAAATAAGGTCCTTGAAGATTTTTGTTTCTGTAATTATGCTAATTTCACTCAACAAGAAAATTATAACTTTCTTTCAAAAGGTCTTTATCTATTAAAGTCTCAACAAGTGTTTCAAGATCCATGCTATAATTTCATGTATATATGTTTAGTGAACACGAATCTATCAAATTTTACTCGAAGAGATTTGTGGGGAAATGTAGAGTGAAATTGTACCTCATTAGAAAAAGCAAAGTGTTTTATAGTTGTGGATTTTATTATATTTGGCTCCTTGGGGACACCTAAAATTCAATTGATGAAGACATAAAATGATTAAACATAAAATTTTTAAATTGTTATTAAAAAAGAATGTTGGGGTTGCAGGATAGGGGAGCAATAACAGTAAAAAAAAAAGAAATTGTTATTAAGATCAAGCTCTACTCTGATGATTAACATGTTTGATAACTAGGAAAAAAAACAAGCATGTTCCTGGAGATGTGCCACAATAGTGTGCTTTGAGTCATAAATGCATATTTGTTTCACAGCTACAGGACAAGTTTGAGCAACTTAAAAGAGTCCAACAAGAGGAGACAATAAAACTTGAGGAGGAAAAAAGACAATTGGAAGAAGAAATTATAAATTTTTATAAAATGAAGGCTGGCTCTGAAACATTCCAGACTCAGGGTTGCACCAGTATAAAAAAGGACAAAGAACGTAAGAAATAGGCCTCTCTTACCATTGTCTATGTTGTGGAGCCCTATCACTCTTGATCCTATCTTTCTGTGAGATTGTCTTCATAGACTTTACACTGATATGTGGTATATAAACTAAAAACAAGAAAAGAACAAGAGAAACAAATGAGAAACAGAAACTCATAGACACAGACAATAGTTTAGTGGTTACCAGAGGGTAAGGGGTGTGGGGGGTGGGAGATGAGGGTAAGGGGGATCAAATATATGGTGATGGAAGGAGAACTGACTCTGGGTGGTGAACACACAATGGGATTTATAGATGATGTAATACAGAATTGTACACCTGAAATCTATGTAATTTTACTAACAATTGTCACCCCATTAAATTAAAAAAAATTCTATTAATTTAAAAAATTTGCCTGCTTGTTGTATGTGTCTCCCAACTAGAATGTGAACTCCTTGAAATCAGGTACCTTAACTAGACTATCTTCTTAGCTGCTGTATCCTCAACATTTAGAACAAAGACTAGCATAGAGTTGATACTCAATAAGTATTTGCAAAAATACAATCAAAGAAATCTATAACACAGTGTAAAAAGGGTTGATTAGCCACAGAAATCCTTTTACAAAGCACTGCCTGTGGCTCCAGTATACAAGTATGGTTGCTTAAAAAAAAAATCTAGTAGTTTAATAAAAATGGCAGCATGAGGTGAGCCTCTTGAAATCTCCCCTGGAATTTACAACAAATTGAACAATCATAACTCCACAAACGACTCCCTGGAGAGCAGAGAGTTAAGACTAAGAGGCACACTATAGAAATAACCTAAAGATGGGCAAATTGCATGAGCGGGGAAGGAGGAAAGGGAGAAGAGTGGAGATAGGCCCACGTGGGCGCAGGGCGCAGGGTGCAGACCTAGCTCAGTGCTCCAAGCTCACTGCATCCTGGAACTCCCACAGCTGTGGGAGAGGGAAAAACTCAGACTGCTAGGGCTCCGCTTATGGCCCACAAGGCTCAGGAGACAGCATATAACACGGCTGAACCCAACGCTCACAGCAGAGACCTCAGAGCAAAGACTGAGGGAAGAAGACTGAAAACGGTGGTTTAAGCCCTCACTGCAGAGCAGAGAATGGAAGCCTTAGGCACGAGATTAGCCACCCCCTCCCTGCTTTCCCAGAGCTTGCCCCACCCCCATCTGCCCAGTGCTAGAACTGCAACAGTAGCAGTGTCAGATCAAAATAACAGAATATTTGCAGTTCTGAGAACTGTGGTTCCCAGACACAGATTCACAGCTGTGGGGACAGAGCCAGGTGTACCGTTTCCAGGCTCTCGGCCTCACGAGGAAAGGTGCTGGCTCAGGTAGTAAATGGCCATCAACTGTGATTGGATGGCCATCAGCTGTGGCTAGTTGTCCATCAGCTGTAACCAGAGAACCATAGGCCACTAGTATAACTGCCATGGCTACGCTAGCAGAGAAAATGCAGGCTAGCAAGAAGATGGTGGCAAGAGACGGTGGGAGAAAGAGACAGCAAGCGCAGATTGCAGTTAGCATGGCAGATTGCAGCTAGCAAGTCAGGTTGGTTGGCAGAGAGAAGTGGACGGCAGGTGGTGGGTAGTGTGGCTCCTGCTTCCTGTGTCACCTACCCAGCTTCTAGCGAGACTATAGTGGTATGACGCCCCTATCTATGGCTCTGTGGGTGTTCCTTTTGGGCCTCACCATGTCCTACGTTCCTATGTGGGGAGTGGGACTAGAGACCCTGCCTGAAACCCTGTATGACAGACAGGGAGCTGTGGAAGCAGGACCGGCTGTGGTGGTGCTCGCCGCCATTGCTCTGGGCCACCTCTCACAACTCACCCCGCCCTTGGCCCCACCTATCTGGGCGGATCCCTGCAGGAGTAAACAGAACTGCTGAAACATATGGGCTCTGAATCAGGAGCTGGAAGAGCTTTGGCACATCAAAAGCTCTCTGCATACCCACCGGGACACTGCGCCCTGTGACCTAGACGAACTATTAACAGAGGAGAAACCCGTCTCCCAAAGAATCCCCCCATTGTGTGAGAAGCAGGAATAGTGCAGGAAAACAGCACTACCGTGTGGGAGAAGAAAAATAAATTGCAGTTGAGAAATAATAAAACATTCTACCAACAAGTTCTGGAAAACAAAAGAAAGACCTCTTCCTATCAACCTGTTGCAGAAGTCACTCCTGTAGATGTCTAGGAAGAGAAATAGTAAACCACTTATCACCATGAATAACGAAGGCAACAAGATAGCTCAGAAAGAAAGTGAAAAATCTCCAGAGAAGGCACTTAAAAATACAGAAAAATGTGACATAAATGACAGAGAATTCAAGATGAAGTTCTGAAAAAACTCAGCGAGATACAAGAAAACACAGTGGCAGTTAAATGAACTCAGAAACTCAATCAAACTACAGCATGGGTATTTTACGAAAGAGATTGAAATCTTAAAAAAGAACCAAATAGAATTTCTGGAGATTAAGAACTCAATAGAAGAAATTAAGAATGAAATAACCAGCTTAGGTAGTAGAGTTCACCAGATGGAGCAAAGAATCAGTGACATCGAAGATAGAAACCTGGAAATGACACAGATAAAAGAAGAAAGAGACTTGAGACTTAAAAGAAATGAAAGAACTCTACAAGAACTTTCTGACTCCATCAGAAAGAGCAATATAAGAATAATAGGCATACCAGAAGGAGAAGAAAGAGAGAAGGGAACACAGAATATATTCAAACAAATTGTCGATGAGAACTTCCCAAATCTGTGGACAGAACTGGACCCTCGAATCCAAGAAGAAAATAGAACACCTAGTTACCTCAATCCCAACAGGCCTTCTCCAAGGCACATTGTATTGAAGCTGTCTAAAATCAACGACAAAGAAAGAATCCTCAAGGCAGCCAGGGAAAAGAAGACGGTAACTTACAAAGGAAAGCCCATTAGATTATCATCAGATTTTTCAGCAGAAACTCTACAAGCCAGGAGGGAGTGGAACCAAATATTCAAACTACTGAAAGAGAGAAATCATGAGCCAAGAATAATATATCCAGCAAAGATATCCTTTAGATATGAAGGAGGAATAAAGACCTTTCCAGACATGCAGAAGCTGAGGGAATTTTCTAATACACGATCTACACTACAAGAAATACTAAAGGAGGCTATTCGACCACCATCAACAGGGACAATTTGTGGCAACCAAAACTCATAAAGGGGGAGAGTAAAGGCCTGAACCGGAATATGGGAATGGAGAAGGTAAGCGTGCTGAAGAAAATGGAATGCTCTAAATATCAAACTTTCTTTTACATAAACTTAAGGGTAACCACTCAAAATGAATCCAGAACTGAAATATATACTGAAATAAAAGAAGAAACAGAGGGAAACATCATAGAATACCGCCACACAGAAATAATAGACAACAACAAAAAGGCAAAGAAACAATGGAGACACAGCCTTACCAGAAAACTAAAGATAGAATGACAGGAAATCCTCACATATCAATAATCACCCTAAATGTAAATGGACTGAACTCACCAATAAAAAGGCACAGAGTAGCAGATTGGATCAAAAAACTAAATCCAACCATATGCTGTCTCCAAGAGACACATCTCAGCTACAAGGAAAAGCGTAGACTCAAAGTGAAAGGGTGCAAATTGACACTCCAAGCAAATGGTGCCCAGAGAAAATAGGGGTAGCCATAATGATATCAGATGAAACAGACTTCAAGATGAAAATGATAACAAGAGACAAAGATGGACATTTCATAATGGTGAAGGGGACTGTACAACAAGAAGACATAACAGTCATCAATATTTATGCCCCCAATCAGGGAGCACCGAAGTACACCAAGCAACTACTAACAGAACTAAAGGGAGAAATTGACCAAAACACAATTATACTAAGGGACGTAAATACATCATTGACAGCTATGGATAGATCATCCAAACAGAAAATAAATAACGAAATAGTAGCCCTAAATGACACATTAGATGAAATGGACATAATTGACATTTATAGAGCACTTCATCCTAAAACATCAGACTATACATTCTTTTCTAGTGTACACGGAACATTCTCAAGGATAGACCATATATTGGGACATAAAATCAGTCTCAACAAATTTAAGAAGACTGAAATCATACCATGCATATTCTCTGATCACAAGGCTTTGAAATTGGATATCAACTGTAAAAAGAAAGCGGGAAAAAACACAAAAACATGGAGATTTAGAAGGACTGGGTCAAAGAAGAAATTAGAGGAGAGATCAAGATACATAGAAACAAATGACAATGAAAATACATCCTACCAAAATTTTTGGGATGCAGTGAAAGCAGTTGTAAGAGGGAAATTTATCTCATTACAGGTCTATCTCAAGAAATAAGAAAACTCCCAATTAAATAACCTCATGTTACACCTAAAGAACTAGAAAAAGAAGAACAAGTAAAACCCAAGGTCAGCAGAAGAAAGGAAATAACAAAAATTAGAGCAGAACTAAATGAAATAGAGAACAAAAAGACAATAGAAAAAATTAATGTGACAAAGAGCTGGTTATTTAAAGAGATTAACAAAATTGACAAACCCTTGGCTAGACTTACTAAGATAAAAAGAGAGAAGAAACTGATCAACAAAATCAGAAACGTAAAAGGGGAAGTTATCACGGACACCACAGAAATACAAAGGATCATCCAAGAATACTATGAAGGACTATATGCCACCAAATTCAACAACCTAGAAGAAATGAATAAGTTCTTAGAAACATATAGCCTTCCAAAGCTGAACCATGAAGAACTGGAAAATCTAAACAGACCGATCACCAGTAACGAAATTGAATCAGTCATCCAAAACCTTCCCAAAAGCAAAGTCCGGGACCAGATGGCTCCACTAGTGAATTCTACCAAATCTTCAAAAAGGATCTAATACCAATTCTGCACAAACTCTTCCAAAAAATTGAAGAACAGACAGTACTCCCTAACTCATTTTATGAGGCCAACATTACCCTGATACCAAAACCTGGTAAGGACAGCACAAAAAAAGAAAACTACAGACCAATATCTCTAATGAATACCGATGCAAAAATCCTAAATAAAATTCTAGCAAATGGAATACAACAATGCATTAAAAAGATTATTCATCACGACCAAGTGGGGTTCATCCCAGGGGCACAAGGGTGGTTCAACATACGCAAATCCATCAATGTGATACATGACATAAACAAAATAAAGGACAAAAATCACATGATTATATCAATTGATGCAGAAAAAGCATTTGACAAGATACAACATCCATTTATGATTAAAACCCTTAATAAAATGGGTATAGAAGGAAAATACCTTAACATAATAAAGGCCATCTATGACAAGCCCTCTGCTAATCTCATAATTAATGGAGAAAAACTGAAGCCCTTTGCTCTACGTTCAGGAACACGACAGGGATGTCCTCTATCACCTCTGCTTTTCAACATAGTGTTGGAAGTCCTTGCCAGAGCAATCAGGCAAGAGAAAGAAATAAAAGGCATCCAAATTGGGAATGAAGAAGTTAAATTATCACTCTTTGCAGATGACATGATGCTATATATAGAAACCCTAAAGACTCCACCAAAAAGCTATTAGAAACAATCAACGAATACAGTAAAGTTGCCGGCTACAAAATCAACGCACAAAAGTCCATTGCCTTCCTATATACTAACAATGAAATCTCAGAAAAAGAAATACAAAAAACAATTCCTTTTGCAATTGCAGCAAAAAGAATAAAATACCTAGGAATAAACTTAACCAAGGATGTGAAAGACCTATATGCTGAAAACTATAAGACATTTTTGAAAGACATTTTGAAAGAAATTGAAGAAGACACAAAGAAATGGAAAGACATTCCGTGCTCATGGATTGGAAGAATCAACATAGTTAAAATGGCCATATTACCCAAAGCAATATACAGATTCAATGCAATCCCCATCAAAATCCCAATGGCATATTTTAAAGAAATAGAACAAAAAATCATCAGATTTGTTTGGAACCACAAAAGACCCCGAATAGCCAAAGCAATCTTAAGGAAAAAGAACAATAATGGAGGTATCACACTTCCTGACTTTGGCTTGTACTACAGGGCTACAATAATCAAAACAGCATGGTATTGGCAGAAAAACAGACACATAGACCAATGGAATAGAATTGAGAACCCAGAAATAAAACCACATAAATATGGACAGATAATTTTTGACAAAGAAGCTAAAAACATACAATGGAGCAAAGACAGCCTCTTCAATAAATGGTGCTGGGAGAATTGGATAGCCACGTGCAAAAGAATGAAACTGGACTGCTATTTGTCACCATGTACCAAAGTTAATTCAAAATGGATCAAAGACTTAAGCATAAGACCTGACACAATAAACTGCATAGAAGAAAACATAGGTACTAAACTTATGGACCTTGGGTTCAAAGAGCATTTTATGAACTTGACTCCAAAGGCAATGGAAGTAAAAGCTAAAATAAACAAATGGGAGTATATGAAACTTAAAAGCTTCTGCACAGCAAAAGAAACCATTGACAAAATAAAGAGGCCACCAACTGAATGGGAGAAGATTTTTGCAAACAGTGCCTCCGATAAGGGGTTAGTATCCAGAATATACAAGGAACTCATGCAACTCAACAACAAAAAAACAAACAACCCAATTGAAAAATGGGCAGAGGACTTGAAGAGACATTTCTCCAAAGAGGACATACAAATGGCAAATACACATATGAAAAAATGCTCAACATCACTAATCATCAGAGAAATGCAACAAAAAACCACAATGAGATATCACCTCACCCCAGTCAGAATGGCTATCATCAACAAGACAAACAATAACAAATGTTGGAGAGGCTGTGGAGAAAAAGGAACCCTCAGACACTGTTGGTGGGAATGCAGACTGGTGCAGCCGTTATGGAAGGCAGTGTGGAGGTTTCTCAAAGAATTACGAATAGAATTGCCATATGACCCAGCAATCCCTCTTCTGGGTATCTACCCAAAAAATCTGAAAACATTTAGAGATAAAGACACGTGTGCTCCAATGTTCATTGCAGCTTTGTTTACGGTGGCCAAGACATGGAAACAAGCAAAATGTCCTTCGATAGATGAATGGATAAAGAAGTTGTGGTATATATACACAATGGAATACTATTCGGCAGTAAGAAAAGATGATATAGGAACATTTGTGACAACCTGGATGGATCTTGAGAGAGTAATGCTGAGCGAAACAAGTCAGACAGAAAAAGCAGAGAACCATGTGATTTCACTGATATGTGGTATATAAACCAAAAACAACAAAAGAACAAGACAAACAAATGAGAAACAGAAACTCATAGACACAGACAATAGTTTAGTGGTTGCCAGAGGGTAACGGGGGCGGTGGGTGTGGGGTGGGAGATGAGGGTAAGGGGGATCGAATATATGGTGATGGAAGGAGAACTGACTCTGGGTGGTGAACACACAATGGGATTTATAGATGATGTAATACAGTATTGTACACCTGAAATCTATGTAATTTTACTAACAATTGTCACCCCAATAAATTTAATTAAAAAAAAAAAAAAAAAAAAAGAAACAATCAACGAATACAGTAAAGTTGCCGGCTACAAAATCAACGCACAAAAGTCCATTGCCTTCCTATATACTAACAATGAAATCTCAGAAAAAGAAATACAAAAAACAATTCCTTTCGCAATTGCAGCAAAAAGAATAAAATACCTAGGAATAAACTTAACCAAGGATGTGAAAGACCTATATGTTGAAAATTATAAGACATTTTTGAAAGAAATTGAAGAAGACACAAAGAAATGGAAAGACATTCCGTGCTCATGGATTGGAAGAATCAACATAGTTAAAATGGCCATATTACCCAAAGCAATATACAGATTCAATGCAATCCCCATCAAAATCCCAATGGCACATTTTAAAGAAATAGAACAAAAAATCATCAGATTTGTTTGGAACCACAAAAGACCCCAAATAGCCAAAGCAATCTTAAGAAAAAGAACAATAATGGAGGTATCACACTTCCTGACTTTGGCTTGTACTACAGGGCTACCATAATCAAAACAGCATGGTATTGGCAGAAAAACAGACACATAGACCAATGGAATAGAATTGAGAACCCAGAAATAAAACCACATAAATATGGACAGATAATTTTTGACAAAGAAGCTGAAAACATACAATGGAGCAAAGACAGCCTCTTCAATAAATGGGGCTGGAAGAATTGGATAGCCACGTGCAAAAGAATGAAACTGGACTGCTATTTGTCACCATGTACCAAAGTTAATTCAAAATGGATCAAAGACTTAAGCATAAGACCTGACACAATAAACTGTATAGAAGAAAACATAGGTACTAAACTTATGGACCTTGGGTTCAAAGAGCATTTTATGAACTTGACTCCAAAGGCAATGGAAGTAAGGGTGGGGGGTGGGAGATGAGGGGAAGGGGGATCAAATATATGGTGATGGAAGGAGAAGTGATTCTGGGTGATGAACACACTATGGGATTTATAGATGATGTAATACAGAATTGTACACCTGAAATCTATGTAATTTTACTAACAATTGTCACCCCAATAAATTAAAAAAAAAAAAAAAAAAAGCTTCTGCACAGCAAAAGAAACCATCGACAAAATAAAGAGGCCACCAACTGAATGGGAGAAGATTTTTGCAAACAGTGCCTCCGATAAGGGGCTAGTATCCAGAATATACAAGGAACTCATGCAACTCAACAACAAAAAAACAAACAACCCAATTGAAAAATGGGCAGAGGACTTGAAGAGACATTTCTCCAAAGAGGACATACAAATGGCAAATAGACATATGAAAAAATGCTCAACATCACTAATCATCAGAGAAATGCAAATGAAAACCACAATGAGATATCACCTCACCCCAGCCAGAATGGCTATCATCAACAGGACAAATAGTAACAAGTGTTGAAGATGCTGTGGAGAAATGGTACCCTCATACACTGTTGGTGGGAATGCCAACTGGTGCAGCTGTGATGGAAGGCAGTGTGGAGGTTCCTCAAAGAATTACGAATAGAATTGCCATATGACCCAGCAATCCCTCTCCTGGGTATCTACCCAAAAAATCTGAAAACATTTATACCTAAAGACACGTGTACTCCAATGTTCATTGCAGCTTTGTTTATGGTGGCCAAGACATGGAAACAACCAAAATGTCCTTCGATAGATGAATGGATAAAGAAGTTGTGGTATATATACACAATGGAATACTATTCGGCAGTAAGAAAAGATGATAGAGGACCATTTGTGACAACATGGATGGATCTTGAGAGAGTAATGCTGAGTGAAATAAGTCAGACAGAAAAAGCAGAGAACCATGTGATTTCACTGATATGTGGTATATAAACCAAAAACAACAAAAGAACAAGACAAACAAATGAGAAACAGAAACTCATAGACACAGATAATAGTTTAGTGGTTGCCAGAGGGTAAGGGGGGTGGGGGTGGGGGTGGGAGATGAGGGTAAGGGGGATCAAATATATGGTGATGGAAGGAGAACTGACTCTGGGTGGTGAATACACAATGGGATTTATAGATGATGTAATACAGAATTGTACACCTGAAATCTATGTAATTTTACTAACAATTGTCACCCCAATAAATTTAATAAAATAAAATTAAAAAAAAAAAAGAAGATACTTTGTCTCCCCATGAGCCTCTAGCTTTGGAGACTGTGATACTGGGGTCTTTAACTCCTCAGGGCTTTCCCATTCCTCTGAGGAAACTGCCAAGATCCTCAGCCAGATGTGGAGGAAGGAAGCATTTGCAGAAAATAGTGCAGCCTCTGGATTCTGGAGCCAAAGTGATCTGGGTTTGAACCCAGTCTCCTCTACTTGTCATTGTGCAACCTGGGACAGGTCACTTTGAGCTCACGAAGTGGAAGGAAGTTAATACATATGAACAGATTTACTGTGAAATGGAAACTAGATGGTGCATGTAACAGGCAAGCCACATAACTTTCTTTTTTTTTTTTTAAATTCTTTTTTTTAAATTAAATTTATTGGGGTGACAATTGTTAGTAAAATTACATAGATTTCAGGTGTACAATTCTGTATTACATCATCTATAAATCCCATTGTGTATTCATCACCCAGAGTCAGTTCTCCTTCCATCACCATATATTCGATCCCCCTTACCTTCATCTCCCACCGCCCACCCCCCACCCCCCGTTACCCTCTGGCAACCACTAAACTATTGTCTGTGTCTATGAGTTTCTGTTTCTCATTTGTTTGTCTTGTTCTTTTGTTAACATAATTACTGTCTGCCATTGAAATTCTCATTTCATTTTAGTAGCTGTGTCCTTTTAAGTTATTACATCAACACAATGACGGAGGTAAACAGAAGACAATATTCAAAGGAGGTCTGAGTGATTTTGTCTCTGGAGAGAATAACAATGTTTGGGCATATTTACTTTTTATATTAGAAGGTCTAATTTTATAAGACGTCTGCCATGTGTCAGGCATTATCGTATAGAGATCAGCGACACACTTGCTAGTTATTTTATAATTGAAGCTCCACCATTACTAGCTATGTGAAATTGGGCAAATTACTTATAATTCCAAACTCTAGTTCCATTAACTACAGGGGGCAGAATACTACATTCCTCATAGGGTCATAGATAGAAATAATCTAGCGCATTACAGGGCTCAGCAGACTGGGTCCCTCATAGTCAGTTTTCTGTAGTTGATATCAAATAGGAATTTGATCACAATTTTGCCGCTCCTGTGCAGGGCGGTGCCTCACTCCCAGGAGAGCTGCAGGGCCATGGCCAGGGCCAGACGGGGTGCGCCCATTCACAGAGGGTGGCCGCAGGGCTCACAGCAGCTCCCCACCATCTAAGTCCATTGATTTCTGATACATGACAGACAACATGACATTGGGTAAAGAAGGGTCTTTCCAACAAATGTTGCTGGGCAACTGGCCATCCACATGAAGAGAAATACAATTGGACCCTAGCCTCTCACCCCATACAAAAATTAATTAAAAATAGATGAAGGGCTTCATATAGGAGGTAACAGTATAAACTATCGAACAAAACATGGAGATACATTTTTATGACCTTGGATTAGCAATGGTTTCTTAGAATTCACACGACATACAAGCAGCAACAAAAACATAGACCAATTGGCTGTCCTCAAAATTAAAAACATAAGTGCATCAAAAGGCGCTACCCAGAAAGTGAAAAATTAGCCCATAAAATGGAAGAAAATAGGTACACATTATATATCTGACAAGAGTCTGTTATCCACAGTAGACAAAGAACTTGTACAACTCATGAATAAAAAGACAAGCGACTAAAATTGTAAAATAGACTTGACTAGAACTTCTCCAGATGAGACATACAAGTGGTCAACAAGCACAGTAAGATGTTCCACATCCTCAGTCCTGATGCAAATGCAAATGAAAACCACAGTGTGATCCCCCCTCACACACACTACCTTTCGCTATCAATCCAGAAAACTAAAACTAACAAGGCACAGCAACAATGTAGAGAGATTAGAACCCTAAAGCATTGCTTTAAAAATATTAAAATGGTGTGGCCTCTGCATACAGTGCTTTGAAATTTCCACAGCACCAAAAAAAAAAGCACCCAATGTGGTTCAATAAATCCACTTCTAGGAATATACCCCACAGACACAGGTTGAAAACAGGGGTGAAAAGTTAATACCTGAATCCGCAGCAGCGCTGTCCACAGCAGCAAAGACACGGAAACAATCCAATTGTCCATCTTAATCTGTAGTGAAAACTAAGCAAGCAATTGTGCGGTTCCACCAGGATTCTTTACATTGATATAATTATGACCATATTTAATAATTTCTAGAAATATGTTTCCCCATAACACACAAAAAATTGAAATGTGGCAGAAGACATGTTTACTAATACACCCAAATATATTTAGTTCCCCTACAATAGCAAAAAGTTGATAAATTTATGTTCAGCAATTAGTGTTTCATTATTCTCCTATTTGAAAATGGTCTAGACATGCAATAAGTATCCATCACTGAATTTTGATAACAAAACTTTAAAGCTTCAAATTATCAAAGATACCTAGAAAATCTTTTCAATGTATATATACAATATAATTATCACTGAAAAGTTTACCTAAATATTTTTTTAAATTGTATCTATTTTACATATTAGTTAAAACTTAGACATTTCAAAGTCAATTATTACCGAAGCTATTTTCTTGACACAGTTTATAACATGGATAACAAAGTTATTTTTATAAACCCAGTTAAAAAATGTATTTTAGGTTAATAATTTTCAAAGACACGACTGTGTAATCAAACCACGCTAAAACCAGCTTTAATATCAAATATTTCACCAGATCATCTGATCCTGAAAAGTGTTTGGGTTAGTTTTTATTTTATTTCTTAGTTTATATAAGCATTTAATTTGTTAAAGCCAATCAAATATCACAAATTGGTAACACCATCCGGAACTAGAAAACATCTGACCACAATCAAACACCATTTCAGACAGAGATCACAAATTAACAGAATTAGTAATAACTAATAACTATAGAGAACATAATAAGATGTTTTACCAAGAAAACAGCTGGTTGTCACAAGAGCTCTATAACACATTTTAGAAGCTTTTCCCCATTCCAAGGACCCATCGTCTGTACATGGACAGTGAGGTCTAAATAGTGACACACCACCAACCAGCCTCTTTACAGCTCAGGCCAGGAAGCCAGAGGCCCTTCCACACAGAGTGCAGAGGAAGCAGCCCTCCCACAGCCAAAGGGTCACCCCCAAAGACAGTCAGATAAAGCACAGACCTTCGTCACACAGACAGTAGGGATGGTGGGGTGGACAGGGTGTCTCAGGTCTCCCACAAAAAGGGAGGCACCTCCAGCCCTAAACCCACTAATCTGTGTCCCCAGCAGGTGCTAATGGACCGGGATCTGTCCAGCACTAACGGGTAAGGAAGGCACGGGGGACAGATGCCCCTTATGGGCAGAGGCCCCTCAGCACACACTCCCCTGGGAGCTGGCACAGCCAGGCAGAGGCACACTGGGAACCCCAGCTTATCCCACTGGCCACCAGGCCCAATGGAGTAAGTGCACCTGGCCGATGATAGGGACTGGAGAGGATTAGCTTCCTAGGTCACAAAGCCAAGCTCCCGGGACACAGAACAAGAAGGAAAGAAAAACCTGAAGAGATTTTTAGAGAGGGACCCACGGCAAAGTTTGTCTCCGCAGATGCTGGTCTGGAGAGAAGCGCTTAACTCCCCAGCCTGCGGGGCCGGCTCCAAGGACAGGCTTATGGGAGCCTGTGCCTGTGTTCTGTCCCCGTGGGAGTTCCTTAGGGCAAAAGACACGCAAGACACAGACACAGGAAACAAAGAACATCTCTGGGACGAAAGAATAAAGAAAACCCTAGAGTTGTGATGAACATACAATGGGATTTATAGATGATGTAATACAGAATTGTACACCTGAAATCTATGTAATTTTACTAACAATTGTCACCGCAATAAATTTAATTAAAAAAAAAAAAAAAAAAAAAAAAAGAAAACCCTAGAGTCTCTAGGTGCAAGAAGGTGCTGCACAGATATTTTTTTCTGCTGATCTAAATTCAGAAAGCAGACAAAGGCCTCGCACCCCTTCTAACTTCTGCCCAACTGCTGATAGAGACCAAGAATTGTAACACACGAGCACCTAGAATTCACACAAAAAATTAATTTCCAAAGACAGCAAGGAGAAATCAGGTAAATATGACATTTTAGACAAGGGTGGCAGTGGGCTCTTAGGCATTAGATGTAAAAATGGGAGATTTACAGGTAATTCAGGAAAAGCTAAACACATGTGGCAGGTAAAGTTTTGTGAGGCTCTTGCATGGAGTCTTCCTGTCTACTGCTAAGGGGATTGTGCTCAGGGTTTTATTTATGCTTCACAGTCTTTAAAGAAGCAGGAAAAGGGGAGCCAGGCTGGATGAGGGAGGCTTGTATTGTTAAAACTGCCCCTTTTGAAATTTTTATTTTGTTTACCTCAGTGGGCCTGGGGCAGTTGTGGGCTGTGTTTACATTTCAGATCTACTCTGCAGAGGGCCCCAAGGTAATGGTGAGACTTTCTCACTTCTATCAGACAGAAAAATCAGCTTCCATTTTTCTCAAGTTTCTGATTGGTTATTAAATCCTTTAAAGCCGGTTTCAACAAACCAGTTCTCAAAATCTTAAATCTCCATAAAGATTTTTAACATTTGCACATCTCTTGATTTTCTTGTCTGCCTTTTTTAAATCAAATGTTGACATTAGCATCTATTAAGACCCAAGAAGCTGAAGAACTAATTCAAAAGCTTAAGAATAGTTAAATTTCCTTATATCTGTTTGTATTAAATATGTGGTCTTTCTTTAGGTTCCAAAAAAAACAGCTTTGTTATGAGAGTTCTCTAACACATTTTCCAATTTAGAAGTTTTTCCAATTCAAAGGATCCATACTCTGGCCACTGATGGTAGGATTTTAATAGCTACTCAAACCAAAAAGTCTTTTTACAGCTTAACCAAGGAAGCCAAAGGCTTTCTGTCATTGTGGTATTTACTTGTCAGGACAAATGACACAAGAGACATAGAGACACAAAAAATGACCACCTCTGGGAGGGAAGATTTAATAAAGAAAACCTGTGAGTCGCTATTCCCGAGAAGCTAGATTCACAAATATATTTTCCTGCCAGTCTACATGTAGAGGAGGGGAAAAGGACACAGCACTTCTAAATTCTCTCAAGCCCTGCAGAAATACACCAGAAAGGCTCACAGGGTGAACAAAAACACTGCTTACTTCTGCTGGTAGACATCCTTGCCAGCTGCAGCGGCTGCCAGGAGCTAGCAGTGCCCTGGTGTAGTCACACAACAGCCTAGCCAACTGTCCCCGTGTCTTTCTTTAAGGAAAGAGGAGTCTGTGAGACTGTGCCTTTCTGGGACTCTGTTCCATCCTTGTGTTTACACCTTATGTCTCTCGGTCTGGTCCCCAAAAGATGGTTTGCAGCCAAAGACGGGTAAGATATCTCACGGGAGATACAACCTAAGCCAGGCGGAACCGAGTGGGGACCCCCAATGAGCTGCCTTAGAAGAATATAGGAAGGAGCCTTGCCTCCCCTTCCCCCTGCCTGGGAAAAGCTGTTGCCGGCTCTGGCTTTTCCCTCTCACCTAATTGGGAGAAAAGTCTTGAGAGTGATGATTAAACTCTCTCTGCTCAGCTCTGTGAAACAATTTCAACATGTGATATATGTCCCTTAAATGAGTTGCACACCTCACCTCAAGGACTTTCTGCTTCGGCTGTTTGAAGATCAACATAATTGGTTTGGGTTGTTTCTATAACGTGATGAGTCTCACAAACTATGCCAAAAACACTGCTACCCCCTTGTATACTTATCAATAAAAACCTCCAGTTGGCTCAAATCTGGGCTCCAGTCCTCTGACACTGAGAGACCCCTGGCCTTCGGGGAGAGATTTAACTGCATTAAGTCTCTGTTCGTTTCTTTCTTAAAAACTTAACCCAAACCGCCCCTTCTCGCACCCTCACTGCCTGTGTTGCACTGGACCCGACACCCCGGCCAGTAATTCTCCCCGCAGTCTCCCCCAATACTGTGGGGGCTTAAAAATTATTTCTTTTGCTCTAGTAAGTGTGTTATCGGAGAGTAGGTCAGAGGTATCACAGGAAAGCATTCCAGGATGTAGGAACAACTCGTTGTGAACAAAGGCAAGCAGGCCGAGGATTTATTTTTAAAAAGAAAATATATTCCCAAAATGCAGGAGTGCACAGGCTCAGGAGGAGAGGGACTGTGCTGAAACAAAGAAAAATTTAGGTGGAATCACAGGTGAGCCCAGGGCATTTCCAGGGCGCTCCCAGGGTGGGTCTCTGCTGACCACTCCCTCCCACCAGGAAGAGGGATTTCCTTGTGGGAACTGTCCTGAGGACACAGGGGTGGAGATTTTTCCCAGCCTGCAATGCTAATAGTGTTATAACCCATTACAATTAGCTGTAGCTGTAGCATTTCTTAGGAGTGATCTATCTCATCTCTCTTTTCTTTGTTTCACCTAGCATCTTCCTTCCTTTCCATCCCGTTTCTCCCTGAGGCACTGTTCTCTCTGCCTATAATAACAACTTCTAGCTGAGCTAATATTCAAATTAAGAATCAGATTAATAAGATAAAATCGAATTTTAACCTACACGCATGGGGAATTCACATATGCCAGTCGTCTAAAAGTACAACAGCCGCAATTATATACTGTTCATAATATTTGATAGGAATAAATGATCAGGTTCATGGTTAATGTATTGATTTCAACTTTATCCTTATTTTTGTGCTAGATGGGCCTTTATGCACCTTACTTTAGTAAATGTGTACTTGCTTGAAAGGACCTATAAATTGAATGAACACCCACTAATGCGAGATATAAGTCATCCCACTCAGCAAGGTAATTTTTTTTTTAAAGATTTTATTGGGGAAGGGGAACAGGTCTTTATTGGGGAACAGTGTGTACTTCCAGGACTTTTTTTCCAAGTCAAGTTGTCCTTTCAATCTCAGTTGTGGAGGGTGCTGTTCAGCTTCAAGTTGTTCTTTCCGTCTTAGTTGTGACGTCTTAGGCACAGCTCAGCTCCAGGTCCAGTTGCCGTTGCTAGTTGCAGGGGGCACAGCCCACCATCCCTCAGCAAGGTAATTTTTTCAGGGGATATTGTTACAGAAATCTTTTTCATCGCACTGTAGTTCCATGAATATCAGATGTAAAGACACGTACAACCTAAATAAGACAGGAGAACTGAGAATGTACATGTTGTAAAAATACACATATTTCCAAAGTTAGCCATGTGGACAGATAGGTGTCGTGGCGTGGAATTTACAAAAGGTGAAAGCATTCCACACCGACTCCACAAAGGAAGTTTTTATGACAGTTAGGACAGAGAGAGAATGCCCAGGGCAGTGTCCAACAATGACAGTTGCCTCTGGTAGGAAGGAGAGAAACACGGGGCGGGGGGGGGGGGGGGGGGGGGGTGTTGGTTGCGGTGAGAGGGAGTTGCCGGAGCAGAGTCCAGTGTCTGAGGGTGGACAGCTGCACCTAACTTCAGCTTAGCTTTTTCTTACGTAGGAAAGGAGGAGTGGGTCAGGCAGGTTTGAGGGCTGACATCCTTCCTGGGGTCTGGTCTGTTTGAAGACGATGTTATGTCCGGACTCCAAACTAGCACTTAGCCATAGTGGCCTGGGACTCGAATGCATCACCAGTGAAAAACTGCAAGAAGTTGTAAATTGGATTCCAGTGTCCGGGTGCCTGAGGATTAAGAAATTGCTCTTTCCCAGGTTAGGATGTTAGTTAACGAGGTATGGGTTTACTTGAGAAAGGGAACAAACAGTTAATCATTGAGGGGAGAAACAAAGAGAAAACAGCTGAGTATCAGGATGGATCAGTAACTAGGTTTAATTACAGGTGGCTAGATAGCGACCTGTGCTGTGAGTCACACTGCAAAGTAGCTAGGTCTACCTGTGGTATTGATTCCCTGAGTCTCACCCTTACAACAGAGGCATGCAGTGGGAGGAGTGGGTGATGGGATGTTTGCAGACCCGGGCCCCATATGCAGTAACACTGCCTCGTCCTTTCATTATAGTAAATAAGTTCCAGTCACTGCTGCCAGTATCCCACACACAACTCAGTGCACAGGGGGCGAATAGGACCCAATGCATGTTCATTGTAAAATGCTCTGTGGTCTTTCTGTGAGTCCCATGGAAACTGTCACTGATGAACCCCATGCAGGGAGCAGGGAGCATGGGTCGTTTATTCTTTTTGGACTTGGAAAATGTTAAACTTTTAATGTTAATATCTGTGAGCACAATGTCTGCTTTTACTATGTTTTCTTGGCAACTGATGTGTACTTAGTGTGGGCATTGAAATGGTGGTTTGACCTCTCAGTGATAATTGAGATACTCTTAAGAAAGGGGAAAGTTTTTAAAAACATTTTAGTTACACACTTAATATAAAACATGGCTCATCTACAGCTTTAAGTCAAAAGGTAGAGAAAGGGCATCTGAATTTTAATGCTTTTAATTTCAGGATTCTGCAGTTTCGACCACTGTCCAACAGCATAAAACTGACACAACTGCTTGTGTATTTCACAGAGAAGACACCAGTGTGAGCTCTCAGCTCATAGAATATCCAGACCAGAAGAAACGTCACTCATTTTCTCTGGGCCTTTGGAGAACCTAGATCAAAATGACAACTCATTCAAGGTTCCTGCTGAGCAGTGGGGTTTTTCTGTTACTGTCTAGAGAACAGCACTGTAAGAACTTCCTAACACTGTAACATACTGGGTTACACCAGCAGCAGCCTCGTTCATCTAACATCTACCCTGTCTCTTGATGGCATCCTTTTCTCTTCGAAGCATTTGATCTCATGGTGTTTTTCATAGTAATAGTTCATGTTCAGGGATGTTAAATGTTAAGGGTTCAGGGCTTTACAGCTGTAGGGTTGGAGGCAGGGGATTAGAATTCAGGGTCAGGGTTGGAGATTAGGGTCCAGGGTCCCTGGTAGGGGTCCTGCTCAGGCCCTGGTGTCTGGCTATGTGGGGCAATGGTCCATTTAGAGGTCTGGATCTACACATGTGAGTACTTTCTCCAAACCGGTTTCCCACGCACGTTTCCTCCGGGCCCAACTGAAGTGATCACTTCCTGTGGTACCACTTTTTCAGAGAACTAAGTGAGCACAGGGTATGACTCTGGCATGAGAGCCAGGGGCCAGCCTCGTGAGACAGAGGGCAGCCAGTCTTCATGAGAGTCAGGGTCCCGAGTCTCAACGCGAGAGCTGGGGCGAGAGCCATCCTGATGTCTCTCGCATCCTGTGGTGGCTTCTGTTGTGAGGGGACTTGGTGTATCCTGGAGGAGCTGCTGCTTCAAGGGACAACAAGGGACCACATTCAGCCATGTGGTAACCCACGCCAGAATTTCCTTAGATATTAAGACTGAATAATAGTCCCCTCGCATATAGCACATTTTGTCCATTCATTCATCTATAAACACTTGGGTGGCTTCCACCTTTCGGCTAGTGTGAATCCACTATGAATACGGGTGTACACATAATCTGTTTGCGTCCCTAATTTCAAATATTTTGGGCATATACCCTGAAGTAGAATTGCTGGGTCATACATTAATTCTATCTTTAAGTTTTGAGGAACTGCCATACCATTTTCCACAGTGGCTGTAACATTTAATGTATTCCTTTATCTGGCAAAATAATATTGCAGTTTATGGATTTACCACATTTTCTTTCTCCTTTCATTGATGCACATTTGAATTGTTTCTACCTTTGGGCTATTGTGAAGATGCTGCTATGGATATTTGTGTACAAGTTTCCGTTTGAATACCTATTTTCAGTTCCTTGGAATATGTATCTAGGAGTAGTTGTTGAGCCATGTGGTAATTTTTTTTTTCCTTTTTGAAGAAATGCTGAACTGTTATATAGATAGGCTGCATCATTTGACATTTCCACAAGAGATGTTTAAGCATTCCGGTTTCTCTACATTGTTGCCGATGCTTGTTATTTTTATTTATTTATTTATTTATTTATTTATTTATTTATTTATTTATTTTTTTAAATTTTTTTTTTTTTTTTTTTTTTTTTAATTAAATTTATTGGGGTGACAATTGTTAGTAAAATTACATAGATTTCAGGTGTACAATTCTGTATTACATCATCTATAACTCCCATTGTGTGTTCATCACCCAGAGTCAGTTCTCCTTCCATCACCATATATTCGATCCCCCTTACCCTCATCTCCCACCCCCCACCACCCGCCCCCGTTACCCTCTGGCAACCACTCAACTATTGTCTGTGTCTATGAGTTTCTGTTTCTCATTTGTTTGTCTTGTTTTTTTGTTGTTTTTGGTTTATATACCACATATCAGGGAAATCACATGGTTCTCTGCTTTTTCTGTCTGCCTTGTTTCGCTCAGCATTACTCTCTCAAGATCCATCCATGTTGTCACAAATGTTCCTATATCATCTTTTCTTACTGCCGAATAGTATTCCATTGTGTATATATACCACAACTTCTTTATCCATTCATCTATCGAAGGACATTTTGGTTGTTTCCATGTCTTGGCCACCGTAAACAAAGCTGCAATGAACATTGGAGCACACGTGTCTTTATCTCTAAATGTTTTCAGATTTTTTGGGTAGATACCCAGGAGAGGGATTGCTGGGTCATATGGCAATTCTATTCGTAATTCTTTGAGGAACCTCCACACTGCCTTCCATAACGGCTGCACCAGTCTGCATTCCCACCAACAGTGTATGAGCGTTCCTTTTTCTCCACAGCCTCTCCAACATTTGTTATTATTTGTCTTGTTGATGATAGCCATTCTGACTGGGGTGAGGTGATATCTCATTGTGGTTTTGATTTGCATTTCTCTGATGATTAGTGATGTTGAGCATTTTTTCATATGTCTATTTGCCATTTGTATGTCCTCTTTGGAGAAATGTCTCTTCAAGTCCTCTGCCCATTTTTCAATTGGGTTGTTTGTTTTTTTGTTGTTGAGTTGCATGAGTTCCTTGTATATTCTGGATACTAGCCCCTTATCAGAGGCACTGTTTGCAAAAATCTTCTCCCATTCAGTTGGTGGCCTCTTTATTTTGTCAATGGTTTCTTTTGCTGTGCAGAAGCTTTTAAGTTTCATATACTCCCATTTGTTTATTTTAGCTTTTACTTCCATTGCCTTTGGAGTCAAGTTCATAAAATGCTCTTTGAACCCAAGGTCCATAAGTTTAGTACCTATGTTTTCTTCTATGCCGTTTATTGTGTCAGGTCTTATGCTTAAGTCTTTGATCCATTTTGAATTAACTTTGGTACATGGTGACAAATAGCAGTCCAGTTTCATTCTTTTGCACGTGGCTATCCAATTCTCCCAGCACCATTTATTGAAGAGGCTGTCTTTGCTCCATTGTATGTTTTTAGCTTCTTTGTCAAAAATTATCTGTCCATATTTATGTGGTTTTATTTCTGGGTTCTCAATTCTATTCCATTGGTCTATGTGTCTGTTTTTCTGCCAATACCATACTGTTTTGATTATTGTAGCCCTGTAGTACAAGCCAAAATCAGGAAGTGTGATACCTCCATTATTGTTCTTTTTCCTTAAGATTGCTTTGGCTATTCGGGGTCTTTTGTGGTTCCAAACAAATCTGATGATTTTTTGTTCTATTTCTTTAAAATATGCCATTGGGATTTTGATGGGGATTGCATTGAATCTGTATATTGCTTTGGGTAATATGGCCATTTTAACTATGTTGATTCTTCCAATCCAAGAGCACGGAATGTCTTTCCATTTCTTTGTGTCTTCTTCAATTTCTTTCAAAAATGTCTTATAGTTTTCAGCATATAGGTCTTTCACATCCTTGGTTAAGTTTATTCCTAGGTATTTTATTCTTTTTGCTGCAATTGCAAAAGGAATTGTTTTTTGTATTTCTTTTTCTGAGATTTCATTGTTAGTATATAGGAAGGCAATGGACTTTTGTGCGTTGATTTTGTAGCCGGCAACTTTAGTGTATTCGTTGATTATTTCTAGTAGCTTTTTGGTGGAGTCTTTAGGGTTTTCTATATATAGCATCATGTCATCTGCAAAGAGTGATAATTTAACTTCTTCATTCCCAATTTGGATGCCTTTTATTTCTTTCTCTTGCCTGATTGCTCTGGCAAGGACTTCCAACACTATGTTGAAAAGCAGAGGTGATAGGGGACATCCCTGTCGTGTTCCTGAACGTAGAGCAAAGGGCTTCAGTTTTTCTCCATTAATTATGAGATTAGCAGAGGGTTTGTCATATATGGCCTTTATTATGTTAAGGTATTTTCCTTCTATACCCATTTTATTAAGGGTTTTAATCATAAATGGATGTTGTATCTTGTCAAATGCTTTTTCTGCATCAATTGATATAATCAGATGATTTTTGTCCTTTATTTTGTTTATGTGATGTATCACATTGATGGATTTGCGTATGTTGAACCATCCTTGTGTCCCGGGGATGAACCCCACTTGGTCGTGATGAATAATCTTTTTAATGCATTGTTGTATTCGATTTGCTAGAATTTTATTTAGGATTTTTGCATCGGTATTCATCAGAGATATTGGTCTGTAGTTTTCTTTTTTTGTGCTGTCCTTACCAGGTTTTGGTATCAGGGTAATGTTGGCCTCATAAAATGAGTTAGGGAGTACTGTCTCTTCTTCAATTTTTTGGAAGAGTTTGTGCAGAATTGGTATTCGATCCTCTTTGAAGGTTTGGTAGAATTCACTAGTGAAGCCATCTGGTCCCGGACTTTTGCTTTTGGGAAGGTTTTGGATGACTGATTCAATTTCGTTACTGGTGATCGGTCTGTTTAGATTTTCCAGTTCTTCATGGTTCAGCCTTGGAAGGCTATATGTTTCTAAGAACTTGTCCATTTCTTCTAGGTTGTTGAATTTGGTGGCATATAGTCCTTCATAGTATTCTTGGATGATCCTTTGTATTTCTGTGGTGTCCGTGATAACTTCCCCTTTTATGTTTCTGATTTTGTTAATCAGTGTCTTCTCTCTTTTTATCTTAGTAAGTCTAGCCAAGGGTTTGTCAATTTTGTTAATCTTTTCAAAGAACCAGCTCTTTGTCATATTAATTTTTTCTATTGTCTTTTTGTTGTCTATTTCATTTAGTTCTGCTCTAATTTTTGTTATTTCCTTTCTTCTGCTGACCTTGGGTTTTACTTGTTCTTCTTTTTCTAGTTCTTTAAGGTGTAACATGAGGTTATTTATTTGGGAGTTTTCTTGTTTCTTGAGATAGGCCTGTAATGCGATAAATTTCCCTCTTAAAACTGCTTTTGCTGCATCCCAAAAATTTTGGTAGGATGTATTTTCATTGTCATTTGTTTCTATGTATCTTTTGATCTCTCCTCTAATTTCTTCTTTGACCCAGTCGTTCTTTAAAAGTATGTTGTTTAATCTCCATGTATTTGTGTTTTTCCCCGCTTTCTTTTTACACTTGGTATCCAATTTCAAAGCCTTGTGATCAGAGAATATGCATGGTATGATTTCAATCTTCTTAAATTTGTTGAGACTGATTTTATGTCCCAATATATGGTCTATCCTTGAGAATGTTCCGTGTACACTAGAAAAGAATGTATAGTCTGATGTTTTAGGATGAAGTGCTCTATAAATGTCAATTATGTCCATTTCATCTAATGTGTCATTTAGGGCTACTATTTCGTTATATATTTTCTGTTTGGATGATCTATCCATAGCTGTCAATGATGTATTTAAGTCCCCTAGTATAATTGTGTTTTGGTCAATTTCTCCCTTTAGTTCTGTTAGTAGTTGCTTGGTGTATTTCGGTGCTCCCTGATTGGGGGCATAAATATTGATGACTGTTATGTCTTCTTGTTGTACAGTCCCCTTCACCATTATGAAATGTCCATCTTTGTCTCTTGTTATCTTTTTCATCTTGAAGTCTGTTTCATCTGATATCATTATGGCTACACCTGATTTTCTCTGGGTACCATTTGCTTGGAGTGTCAATTTCCACCCTTTCACTTTGAGTCTATGCTTGTCCTTGTAGCTGAGATGTGTCTCTTGGAGACAGCATATGGTTGGGTTTAGTTTTTTGATCTAATCTGCTACTCTGTGCCTTTTTATTGGTGAGTTCAGTCCATTTACATTTAGGGTGATTATTGATATGTGAGGATTTCCTGTCATTCTATCCTTAGTTTTCTGGTAAGGCTGTGTCTCCATTGTTTCTTTGCCTTTTTGTTGTTGTCTATTATTTCTGTGTGGTGGTATTCTATGATGTTTCTCTCTGTTTCTTCTTTTATTTCAGTATATATTTCAGTTCTGGATTTATTTTGAGTGGTTATCCTTAAGTTTATGTAAAAGAAAGTTTGATATTTAGAGTATTCCATTTTCTTCAGCATGCTTACTTTCTCCATTCCCATATTCCGGTTCAGGCCTTTACTCTCCCCCTTTTTGAGTTTTGGTTGCCACAAATTGTCCCTGTTGATGGTGGTCGAATAGCCTCCTTTAGTATTTCTTGTAGTGCAGGTCGTGTATTAGAAAATTCCCTCAGCTTCTGTATGTCTGGAAAAGTCTTTATTCCTCCTTCATATCTAAAGGATATCTTTGCTGGATATATTATTCTTGGCTCATGGTTTCTCTCTTTCAATAGTTTGAATATTTGGTTCCACTCCCTCCTGGCTTGTAGAGTTTCTGCTGAAAAATCTGATGATAATCTAATGGGCTTTCCTTTGTAAGTTACCGTCTTCTTTTCCCTGGCTGCCTTGAGGATTCTTTCTTTGTCGTTGATTTTAGACAGCTTCAATACAATGTGCCTTGGAGAAGGTCTGTTGGGATTGAGGTAACTAGGTGTTCTATTTTCTTCTTGGATTCGAGTGTCCAGTTCTGTCCACAAATTTGGGAAGTTCTCATCGACAATTTGTTTGAATATATTCTCTGTTCCCTTCTGTCTTTCTTCTCCTTCTGGTATGCCCATTATTCTTATATTGCTCTTTCTGATGGAGTCAGAAAGTTCTTGTAGAGTTCTTTCATTTCTTTTAAGTCTCAAGTCTCTTTCTTCTTCTATCTGTGTCATTTCCAGGTTTCTATCTTCGAGGTCACTGATTCTTTGCTCCATCTGGTGAACTCTACTACCTAAGCTGGTTATTTCATTCTTAATTTCTTCTATTGAGTTCTTAATCTCCAGAAATTCTATTTGGTTCTTTTTTAAGATTTCAATCTCTTTTGTAAAATGCTCATGCTGTTCTTTGATTGAGTTTCTGAGTTCCTTTAACTGCCTTTCTGTGTTTTCTTGTATCTCGTTGAGTTTTTTCAGAACTGCAATCTTGAATTCTCTGTCATTTAAGTCACATATTTCTGTATCTTTAAGTGCCTTCTCTGGAGATTTTTCACTTTCTTTCTGAGCTATCTTGTTGCCTTGGTTATTCATGGCGATTACTGGTTTACTATTTCTCTTCCTAGACATCTACAGGAGTGACTTCTGCAACAGGTTGATAGAAAGCGGTCTTTCTTTTGTTTGCCAGTACTTGTTGGTAGAATGTTTTATTATTTCTCCAACTGCAACTTATTTTTCTTCTCCCACACAGTAGTGCTATGTTTTCTCTGCACTATTCCAACTTCTCACACAATGGGGGGATTCCCTGGGAGACGGGCCTCTCCTCTGTTAATAGATCGTCTAGGTCACAGGGCGCAGTGTCCCGGTGGGTATGCGGAGAGCTTTTGATGTTCCAAAGCTCTCCCAGCTCCTGATTCAGAGCCCGTATATTTCAGCAGTTCTGTTTACTCCTGCAGGGATCCGCCCAGATAGGTGAGGTCATGGACGGGGTGAGTTGTGAGAGGTGGCCCAGAGCAATGGCGGCGACCACCACCACAGCCGGTCCTGCTTCCACAGGTCTCTCCCCTTTGCTGGAACTAGTTGGGCTGTGAATTTGTGATTGCGGCCCACAGTTCTCAAAACAGCAAATTTTCTGTTGTTTTGATCTGACACTGCTACTGTTTCCCTTCTAGCACAGAGCAGGTGGGGGCGGGGCGAGCTCTGGGAGGGGAGGGAGGGGGCGGCTGGTCTCAGTGCCTAAGGCTCCGTTCTCTGCTCGGCAGTGCGGGCTTAAACCACTGTTTCAGCCTTTTTCCCTCAGTCTTTTCTCCGAGGTCTCTGCCGTGAGCGTTGGGTTCAGCCGTGTTATATGCTGTCCCCTCAGCCCTGTGGAGCCCTGGCGGAGCCCTAGCAGTCCGATCTCCCGCAGCTTCGGTAGTTCCGGGAAGCAGCGAGATCGGCGCACTGAGGTAGGTCTGCGTCCTGAGCCCGCGTGGCTCCGTCTCCGCGCACTTCTCCCTTTCCTCCTCCCTCCACTCGCGCGAATCTCCCACCTGTAGGTGATTTCAGTCGGTAGTGGGCCTCTTCGTGTTGCCTGTCTGCTGTGCAGGGAGTCCTTTGTGGAGTTTTTGTTGTTCGATTCTTTGTAAATTCCAGGGGAGCTTTACAGAGGCTCACCTTACTCCGCCATTTTTCCGGAAGTCCTATTTATTTATTTTTTAATTATAGCCTTTCTAGTGTGTGTGAAGGATTATCGCGTTGTGATACCTCAGAGATATTGCAGTTTGGCTCCAGACCACTGCAATACACTGAATAATGCAAGTCACGTGAATTTTTTGGTTTCCCAGTGCATTAAGTTATATTTATACTATACTGTAGTCTTCTAAGTGTGCGATAGCAGTATGTCAAAAACTGTACAACCTTCATTAAAGAATACTTTATTGCTAAAAAATGCAAATCATCACCTGAGCCTGTTGGAAAAATGGCACAGGATTGCCACAAACCTTCAGTGTGTAAAGACATGATGTCTGTGCAGCTCAGCAAAACGAGGTGTGCCTGTATTGGACTTTCCAGGCCTCTGTGGCAGGAGGAGGTAGGGTAGGGGGATGCCTGGGGTCGCTTCAGTACCGCGGACAGCTCCCACTCCTGTGACACACACCTAAGCTGCTGTGCTCTGCAGGCGGGATCCCCTTAGAGATCATGTCTGGGTTCAGATGCCGAGCTCTTCATTCCAGCTCCATGCCAGGGGCCCATCTGTGTGTGCTGAAAACACCTGCAGGTCATGGATGTGAGGCCAGCCCGGGGTCGATCACCATGTGGCAAGAGATGTGACACGAGCCATGAGAGCGGGGTTTACAAAAGGGTCTGGGCTATAAGCCATCAGGCTTTGAGTAGCTGCTCCGTAACTGTGGCTCATTTTCTGAAAATCTATTTGTGGGGGCAGCCTTCAATGTCAACTCAGAGTTTCAAAAATGCCTAATTTGATTTGATGTCATCTAATGTAATATGATCAGGTCTAATCTGATCTTATGAACGCTGATGAGGCTGAATTAGCCAACATCATGCCCTGTTTCCAGAATGAACAAATGTTGCTGGTGAGGAGACACTGTTAGGTCAGACAGTGACACAGGTTAGTGAGTATGATTGTTAGGTAGATAGGTAGGTCCCTGGTAAGATAAAGAAAACACAGCCATATCCTAAAACTTCAGATTTTGAAATCACTCCTTTGCTCCAGGACATAATGTAACAAGGCCTTGAGGTAAATCATAAAATTCATTTTGGCCTGACAAATGGAGCAGATCTGATAGATAAGAGTGGGTTCCTTTGCTAATTCCTTTAGCATGGTCAAGCAAAACCAACCTTGTAGATGAATTTCATTAGAAGGCGCCAGTTCCCTTCTTCAAACAGTTCCCTTCTCCAAACAGCTCCCCTTCCCCAAGCAGGCAAGGGAAGGTATAAAAGTAAGAGCTTTTGCCTCAGTCATGGGGCAACCCCCATTTGGGACCCCCTGCCACTCGGGAGCTGCAACCTCTTCTCCTGCCTCTAATAAACTATCCTCTTTTTTAAACTTTTTGCCTCTCCCTGGTCCGTGTTTCCATTCTTCGCCTTCACGAGACATGATCCCAAAACTGCTAGCAGATCCAACATCACCCCCATCATTTGGGGGCTTGCTCGGGATTGAAGGAGAGGTAAATCTTATCTGTGCCTTTCTACTTGCCCACCCTATGGGACTTCATCATTTTTTTGTCTCCTTTACTCTATCAGGCAAACAGTAGGTCTCCATCAGTCATTTAAATGCGAAAAGCTCGGCTGCTACTCTGAAGACTCAGAGGGCAGGTCTTGCAAGAGGGCTCTGGTGGATCCCCTCCAGCACTGAGCTGGAGGAATGTCGGCCACAGTCTAACTGCCTTCTCTCTTGCTTTCTCTGTCGGGTGGAGTAAAGCCCAAAGACGGCGCGTGGTTGAGGTGAATGCCCTTGGCAGCATTTGCGGGATTCTGATCGTGGCGACTCTGCGATGTGTCCCAAAGGCTCCATGAGTCTTCCCTCAGCCCGACTGCCGGTAAGGGAGCTGTTCCGAGGCTCGCTTCGCCTCCCCACTGCTTTCTCATTTCTCTTTCCATGAGGAGACTGAGTACTGCCGCTCGGCCAGGACTGTGGGCCTTTGCGGACAACTGAGGGAATTTTGGCTGGGCCACTCTACGGCAAATTTCCAAAGGTTCCTTAGGTTCTCTCCCAGCCTGACTGCCCATAAGAGTGCCAGCAAGATGACTCCTTTGTCTCTGCTGTCCTTTCATCCTGTCACTGTCTCACTTCAACTTTTGAGACGCTGGTCTAGGGTCTCTTCCCTGCGAGACCTCCTCAGCACTACCTGCCGACCTCAAGACATCTTAAGGTAAGAACATGAACCTCTGCCTCTATAGGACATCTCTTGTCACTCGGGATAAGATTTACTGGCATTTAACATTCCCTCTCAAATCATTCCCTGCTCTTCCGTGATCTCACTGTACTCTGGGGACCGCAAGCAGCTTCTCTGCTGCCTGTCTCTGCCCCCAGCTCAGCAGGGCTGCAGCAACAACCCAGAGGGGGAAAGGCCACAAAAGCAAAAGCAAAAGCGCAGCTCCTCCGGAGCACCACCCGCCAGGCCACCTCAGCCACCTCAGGGCAAAGTTTTTAAGGAGGACCAACATATTCCAGACTCACTTTACCTTAAGGAGGAAACTTTATCTGAAGCCTTTTGGGGCTTCCGTTTTCTCTTTTTGCACTCTCTTACCCACTGGGAATCAAAACGTCCCCCTGGCCTTTCTGCACAGGATCCATACCCAAGCTACAAGCCTTAAGAATGTACTCTGTCCTTAAACACCTTTATTTAGAAGGCCACTGTTATAGTAATCGTGCAATCAATTTCTGTGATGCCCAGAGTCGCGGTACACACCCCGCTACTTTAAAGCATCCCATCATAGGCCACAGCCTTTATTGGCCTGTAGGCCAACACCGAACATTCAGGGGGGCCAGGGTAGGCGCCCACCCGGAGGTAAGCGCAAATAATCCTGGCGCACCATGTCTCCCCACCTGCCTCGGAACCAGTCGCCTGGTGTCCGTGGCCCACGGGTCTGGGGGACACATCAGAGCAGATTGTGGGAGATGAATTGCGAAGGGATGCCTTTCTCTTCTTCCTCTCTTTTAGATGGGCAATCAGCCCTCACTCACCTACACCCCCCTGAACTGCATCTTGAAATATTGGGACAAATTTGACCCTCAGACTTTGAAGAAACAGCACCTGATTTTCTTTTGTTCAGAGACTTGGCCTAAATACTCATTGGAAGATGGGGAGACTTGGCCTTCTGAGGGAAGTATTAATTACAATACTATCATGCAACTAGAGCTGTTTTGCAGAAAGGAGGGCAAATGGTCAGAAGTTGCATATGTTCAGGCCTTTTTTGCCCTGAGGGACAACCCAGCTCTCCGTAAAAAATGTAAAGTTGACCCGGCTGTTTTGGCTGTGATCTCTTGCCGCCCTTCCCCCAATGAGTCCCTTTTTAAGGGGACTCCTCCGAGGGGGACTCCTTTTAAGGAGACTCTCCCTAGGGAGACCCCTCCTGAAGAGACTCCTCCAAGAGAACTCCAGTGGGATCCTCCTCTCCTGAGGACGACCCTTCAACAAACACCCATCTCCTAATCCACCTATAAACAGAAATGCCTAAGCCTGAGGTAATTGAAGGAAAAAAGTGGCACTTTAAAAAACCAAACCTCAAGCCAGTGCCCTTACTCTGCTGCTCTGAGTCCTACAGCGACCAACCACAGTGAGATTCATTATAAGGGAAACAGCCTTTAGATTGGAGTCCCAGAATACTAAAGTCATGATATCTTTCACAGAATTTGTCAAAAAAAAAAAATAGCTTAAATTAAATATCTAGGTATTTCAAAATAACAAAATACTGAGGTGTTAATTATTAGGTACATCACAAGTTCATCTATTTCTAACTTCTTGTCACATGAATGTTAAGAGAGAAATTAAGATCTGTTAATAAATATATCTTATATTTTATTACTAAAACCTATGCTTTTAAAGGTTGTCAAATATATTCCTGGGTTTGCCAGTAGAAGTGCTAATTGCTTGCTTTTGGTTGTCAGTATATATGTCACCAGAATAATTTTCTGTTTTATATTTTCTCAATCACATCCTTGGTTACTCAAAAATTAAATCTAAAAACTAAGTTTTGCTAACAGTTAAGTAAACTTTTATATTGTAAAACTGCTAAAGTTCATGTGCTTTCCTCAGTATCAGCTATCGGCCAATATAAGGAAACTTAGCCTAATGTTCCCTAACTGGCAGGGAATTCTAATGGTTCTGACCCACTGTTACATCCCTAATTAAGAGGCTCAGATCCTAAAAAAAGGCCAGGAATTTGTTTAAATGTCTTTAACAGCCAAGACAAAAAAACAAGGAATAAAGGAAAAGTGAGACCAGAGCATAAGATCAGAGACAGGACAGATTTTTGGCCACAGTTATAGACAACCCAGGGCTGAAGCCACCTCAGGACACTCCAAAGCCCCAGAGAAAGCTCCAGATAAAAGAGCCTACTCTGGATATACAAGCCCAGATCACTAGATTCCTAATCCTCCAAAACAACCATGCCCCCTGTACAGACTAAAGGGCACTACAGGAGAGAATACCCCTTGTTCTGAAGGGAGCAAGGACCAGCTCCCTCCCCCCAAAATGGCTGTCATCACTGTTGGGCCTAAAGTTCCCAAGCTGTTCTCATCACAGCGGGTAAAACGGTGGGTGACCCTGACGTGGTAAGCCTATTAATTTCCTAAATGATCTAGAAGCCATTTATTCTGTGTCAAATGCTCACTCTGGACCTTTTTCCTCTGAAAACTGCTTTGGTTGTAAAGATAAAATCAGCCCCCAGATTTGGGCTCATTTTGCTCAGCCTGTTTCTTGTCTTTGGTCTATACCTTTAAAAAATGTAAAATAAACATAAAGAGCACTCTAAAACTATTTAAGTAAAATACTAGACATCTTAACATGGCGGCTGACCAGCTTGCCTCCAGGCCATAGCTGCAGCTGCCATCCTAGTTCCCAAAGCCACCAAGCTCACAATGGGACAAGACTTAACCATTTTCATTTTTCCCCCACACCACATTCAAGGGCTTTTAAATGCTAATAAGAGTCACAGGCTCACTGATAGGAGCCTCCTACAACATCAGGCCTTCTTAAAAGGTCCTATGATTCAAATAAGGACCTGCACCACCCTTAATCTTGCCACCTTCCTCCCAGAGACAGAGGAAGAATTAACTGCCAATAAGTTTTAATACAAGCCTATACTGCTAAAACAGATGTACAAAAAAAATACCCCTAGACAACCCAGATTGGACGCTCTTCACTGATGAGAGTTCTTTTATAGAAAAGGACATACAAAAGGCTAGATAGTCAAATAACTTACTCAATAACAAAAACCCTAAAACGCCATCTCACAGGCTATCCATGCCATGAGACAAAAGTTAGGACAAGTCAGAATAACAGTTCTCAAACAAAGCTGCTATAGATTATCTACTTCTCAAACACAGTCAAGAATATAAAAGGTTTAAAGGGTTATGCTGTTTCAGTCTATCTGATAGTTCACAGTTAATTAAAGGTTTCCAATATTAAAGTAAATACAAGATTCTTTGGTTTAGAGTTATCCTTCCTTACTTCCTGGCTTCCTAGCTTAACAGGACTTAAAGAAGCCTTTCTCATATTTCTGTTATTCATTATTATAGGAATTACCTCTTGCTGTTGCATACGGTGCATCTCTGCTTGTGAACCACTCACTAGCTGGCTACGCAGCCTCCAAAGCAACAAACTCCTCATCTGGTTCTGCTCATCTACCGGGGACCCTTAGATAGACCTCTGGGCAAGCCCTAGCTGCTGGTCTCTCTCTACGTCCTCCTCAGCCTGAAGCAGCCAGAGCGGTTGTCGCCCCTGTCCCCTAACACCAGTTAGGGTTTCGTCTTCAGAGGGGTGGATTGAGACAGGTTAGTGAGTATGATTGTTAGGTAGATAGGTAGGTCCCTGGTAAGATAAAGAAAACACAGCCATATCCTAAAGCTTCAGGTTTTGAAATCACTCCTTTGCTCTAGGACATAATGTAACAAGGCCTTGAGGTAAATCATAAAATTCATTTTGGCCTGACAAATGGAGCAGATCTGATAGATAAGAGTGGGTTCCTTTGCTAATTCCTTTAGCATGGTCAAGCAAAACCAACCTGGTAGACGAATTTCATTAGAAGGTGCCAGTTCCCTTCTTCAAACAGTTCCCTTCTCCAAACAGCTCCCCTTCCCCAAGCAGGCAAGGGAAGGTATAAAAATTAAGAGCTTTTGCCTCAGCCATGGGGCACCCCACATTCGGGACCCCCTCCTGCTCGGTAGCTGCAACCTCTTCTCCTGCCTCTAATAAACTATCCTATTTTTACAACTTTTTGCCTCTCCCTGGTCTGTGTTTCCATTCTTCGGCCTCATGAGACACGATCCTGGTCCACACTCAGAAACTGCCAGCAGATCCAACATCACCTACATCAATAGGACCGTGTTAGAAGGCCTGGTTGCCAGTGTCACCCCCTCGCAAACTGTGAGGAGCTGGTATGTAGATTTCAAGGACTGCCTGTGGCTTCGCTCCTGGGAGGGTGACAAGGGCACCAGCTGAGTCGTGGCTGCCAAGCACATGGACAAGAGACCCAGGAAGTCCCTGGTCCCACCAGGGCCGTGGGCTGCATGTCCATTTTCTGTGTTCCAGCCATCCTGCGGCAGAGCTTTTCAGAACAGAGTGCAGAAGAGAACAGGTAGCAATGAACCCGTGCCTGGTGGGTGCACCAGTGTGCAAAGCTGTGCCCACACTCTGGTTGTCTGGACATGGTCTGGCTCCTTAGGCTCCCTGGGTGTCTGGCTGAGTTGCATGGTTGTCACCTGGTCATGCGCACATACCTGAGTGCCTGGATGTGCCTAACTCGTGTTAGCCAAAATGTTTGACTTGAGGGATGCCACAACCCTATGCACCAGGTGACATTTAATCTCCCGAGGTCAGTGCCCATGAGGGGCAGGTCCTCTCTGGGTCTGGAAGATCTTGTGTCTGAGTCAGAGGGAGGAGAATGCCTGTTTGCTGGAGCCAGGCGCCTCCATAATTACACGTTCCCTGAAAGGCAGGCAGGAGGGCTCTCTTCCACATCTGGAACGTGTGTACTTTCAGAATGAGAACAGCCCAACAACCGACCCTCTGTTTAGAAAAGAGAAACAAAATCAGGAGAAGGAATTTGATATCTACTAAGATGGCATCTTCCTCCTGAACACTCCTGAGTGTGTTTTTAGGAATGTTACTGTTATTTGGAATATCTTTACAGACTGAGTATCCAGCAGCATGGCACTGACCACAGAAATAATGGAACACCCTGTAACCTTTCCAAGCCACGTGTCAGCACCCAGACATGGTTATGTGAGGATGTTTACTGACATGAGAATGAAAATCCACTGAGCACTTTCCTGTCAGTATACGATACTTCGGTGGAAAGTTTTCACAGCACTAAAAATGTTCTGTTCTCCTGCGTTCATCCCTCCCCCTCCCACCCTACAACCCCAGATCTTGTACTGTCCACGCATTTTGCCTTTTCCAGAACGTCACGTACTTGGATTCACACAGTATGTAGCCTTCTCAGATGGGCTTCTATCACTTAGTAATATGCATTTAAGTTTCCTCTGTATCTTTTCACTGAATTTCTCTTTATCACTTATAATATTCCATCGTCTAGCTGGACCAGTTTGCTTATCCATCACCCACTGAAAACATCTCAGTAGTTTCCAAGTTTTGGCAGTTACGAAAAAAGCTGCTGTAAACATCCGTGAGCGGGTTTTGTGTGGACATGTGTTTTCAGCTCCTTTGGGCAAATTATGATTGAGCGTGACTGCTGGGTCATATGATAAGAGTGTTTCAGTTTTGGAGAAATCGCCAGACTGTCACCAAAAGTGGCTGTGCCATTTGTGTCCCCACCAGCAGTGACTGAGAATCCTTGCTGCCACATGTCCTGCCAGCACTTGGTGACGTCAGTGAGCTGGGGTGTGGCTGGGCTGGCGGGCGTGTGGAGGTATCGTCATTTCAGTTTGCATCTCCCTGGTGACGTGCCGTGGGGCACCTTCTTGTGTGCTTATTGCCACCTGTGCATGTTCTTTGGTCTTTTCAGGTCTTTGCTCATTTGCTTACGGGTGTACTGTCTGTCTTGACCGGAGTGCAGGCTCCTGAGGGCAGGGGTTTGTCCTTGGGGCACTGTGTCCCCAGGGCCTAGAACAGTGTCTGGCTTAGAGTAGGTGCTCATAGACAACCAGGAGCCAAATGAGTGAGCTCAGCAGTGCACAGCAGCCGTGTGGCTCTGCTGGGGGTCACCCAGCTCTGCAGCTACGTGTCCACTCACCTGAAGGATGTCGAGATCCACCGGACACCATGTGTTCAATCCCAGAGGAAAGTTCTGGAAGTCAGAATTAGGCCCTGGCTAGGACTCAGAACGGGACATCTCTCAGTTGCTTTGTCTGTCCTGGTGAGACCGTGCACAGCTCGGCACTGGGTAAGTGCCTGCTAGATGCACAAACAATTGGGCGAGCCCTGGATGATCTCTGCTGGGGGGGGGGGAAGCCCCACTCCCCAGGGATGGTTGCCTCTGCCTCATAGCAGCCTCAGGGTAAATGCCTGCTAGATGCACAATTGGGCGAACCCTGGATGATCTCTGCTGGGGGGGGGGGGGAAGCCCCACTCCCCAGGGATGGATGCCTCTGCCTCATAGCAGCCTCGGGGACACTTTGTGACCTCACTTTCCTTGCTTCCTGTCTCACTTCCCTGCTCTCTCCTCCCTGCTTCCTGGGATCACCTCTTGAATGATTACTGCACAAAAACCCTTGAGTCCATATCTGTTTTTAGGGCAATTGAAAATGAGCATCACCCCTTAACACAAATGTGAGGAAACTGAGGCCTGCCCAAGACCACGGAGAGCATCAGCCAGACCCTTGGCTTTTCCAGGATGGCCCGACTCTGGAGCTGAGCCTTGGGCCACGGCCCACAAGTCTCTGTGTGACATGTGAGGTGTGGGGACAGATAGGGTGAGCCAGGCCTGGCACACGGCTGCGCGGAGAAGCCCAGTGAAGCTGAAGCATGGCTCTTCTGTGAGGATCAGTGCTGGGTGCCATTCCCATGGTTTCTGGTCTTCCCAGCCCAGACACCGGCCGGCCCAGGGAGCTTGCAACCAGCCAGGGCCGGCCAGGCCCTGAGATGCTACTGGGGGTCAGGCCAGCTACCTGCCCCCAGACCGTGCTGCTGGGAGAAGCCAGACATTGGGAGAGTCACGTACACTCTGGGAAAGGCCACAGGGGCTTTCCAGGCATTTTCTCCTTTTAAAAATATTGTTCCTCCCTCCCTTCCCTGGAGTGGTGTGAAGTGGTGAAGTAGGGTTTTCTCTCCATAAGAGCTGCTGGGGAGAGCTGCCTACTAGGTTTTGGCAAAGCAACAACATAGTTTGTGGCAGTAAGTTGTGTTTTGAGCACCTCCAGAAAGGTACCTGTTCTGTGAGAGTGACCCGGACGGAACACGTAAGCCCTCAGCTGTCCACAAGGGGGCAGTCTTGGCTTCCCAGTCTCCTCGGGCAGCTGGAGACACTGTGCTTGCTTGTCACCCCGGCACAATGACGGGGGGCCTGCTGTGCAGGGGCAGGGCCTGCGAGCTGGTCAAGACAGGGCAGAAGGACACTGTGTGTTTGTCCCGGTGAGGTGACAGAGCTTCAGCACAGCAAGCGGTGCCTTCCTTGCCCCTCTGTCCCCGCCGACCCCCACGGTCCCTGATGGAGAGCCTGAGGCCTGCTTGGACCCTGTCTCCTGGGGGCAGTGAGCAGGAGAGCCCGGGGTCATCCCCGCTGGGGTCTGAAACAGGCAGTTTCCCAGGATTCCGATAGTGAGGGCCTTGGCCTTAGATGGCCCACATTAAAGCATGCCGGTGACTTTTCGTGCCTGTGTGACCCACGTGCACTCGCGTGTTTCTGAGCTCACAAGTGCAGAGCTGGCCCAGCTCCCACAGTGTGTGCTGCAGCCCCTGAGGGGCAGGTCTGGGCCCCGGGCTCCTCGGGGCTCCAAGCCAGGCATGCTGATGCTCCCCGTGTGAAAAGCAGCAGATGGAGCCCCTTTAAAATGCAGCCAGGGGGCCGCCTGGCACGTCTGACACCTGGTGCCTTTGGGTGTTAAAACAGGACAAAGTGACCTTTGGATAGGGCCTGGGCAGCCTCGTGTCCCATGGAATGTTCAGCCATAAAGAGGAAGGCAACCCTGCCACTCACTGCAAGGTGGACGGACCCAGCGGTGCTGCTGGGCTCCGTGGTGTAAGTCAGACAGAGAAGGGCAGATGCTGCATGGTGTCACTTACGTGTGTCATCTTAAAACACTCAAATTCATAGAGGCAGAGAGATGGTGGCTGGGGGCGGGCTGAGGCCTTGTTGCATGAAGGCTACAACGTCACAGTCTTGTGGGCCCAGAAGCCTCGCAGCTAATATGCAGTGTCCTGACTGCAGTGAACAGCTCTGCTGCGTCCTGTGAAGTGCCTCAGAGTGAATGTCAGGTGTTCTCATCACAGAAAATGGTGTCAGCGCGTGAGGAGGTGATGTGTCGCTTAGAGGATCTGCCTCCTCCTCTCACGTGTGTGCATCCACCCTCGTGTGCACCCTAAACACATACAGCTTTCACTGAACAGTGTGTAAAGCCCAGTCCCAGGGGAGCTGGCGGAATGCACAGACTCTCTGCCGAGTCCTGGAGACCGCGACTTGACAGGCAGTTTAAAGCTAACTTCCCACTGAGTCTTCCTATCACAACTCTGTGCGTGAAGAATCCAGACCCTCATTAAGTCTTGCTCCTTAAGTCTGGCTGAGGTGCCTAACTTTTCAACAAGAAAAGTGCCTGCAGTCATGCGAAGGGCAGGGCTCATTCTGCATTTCCGTCACACATGGCACCCCTCCAGCTCCCTGCTGCCTGGCTGGGGCAGTCGGCCTGTGCCTCAGGTGACTAGCTAAATGCCCCGGGATGGCTCCTTTGTGGCTCATCGTGTATAGCAGGGTAGAACTTCCAAGTGCCAGCTCCCTGATCGCAAAGTGTCAAGCCTGTCCCAAAGTTGGACAGTGAAGCGGCAGTCTCCCTGTCAGGAAGGGGCAACAAGCAGGGTCTTGGGCGACAGCTATAGAAAGCCTCTTGCTTCCTGACTCCTTGGGGTCAGGGCTGGGCTGCAGCCACACTGGCCACTGCGTAAATACACTCATGAAAAGGTCTGTCTCAAGAGTGGGAGCCAGTCTCTTTTGGGGACATTGGGAGAGGGGCTGCTGCAGGCTCTGTCACATTGGGCTCAGGCTGCAGCCTGTGTCCATGAAGGAAGAAGTACTCACGTGGGCTCTCACCAGGATGTGGGTGTACGGGCTGAATCGGGCCCCCAAAGATGCCCATGTCCTGAACCCCAAGAACCTGTGATTGGAACTTTACATGAAGAGGCATTTGAAGATGTGCTGACGCCAGGTACCTGAGCATGGGGACACTCCCTGGTTACCTGGGCGGGTCCTTGTAGGAGTGCAGCGAGGTCGGGACAGAAGAGAAGGTGACGATGTGGCAGCAGAGGCAGGGAGCAGGCCGCCCAGTGGCTTTGAAGGGGGGGCATGGGCAGCCCTCAGAGGCAGGAAGAGGCTCTCCTACCCTCCATAGGGACGTGCTGGCACCTGTACCTGAGCCCGGGGAGACTCGCTGGGGACTGGCTGGCTGGCCCTGCAGGAGCATAACTGGTGTTGTTTTCCACCCCTGAGTGTGTGGTGACTTGTTAGAGCCTCAGTGAGGATGGACACGGAGGGGGGTGCTCGGCCCCACGTGCAGCCTTCAGGAGGTGAGAATGAACAAGAGTCTGTCTGGAGCTGATAAGCATGTGACCCAACGGCACACACTGGACACGGCGGCTGTGCTCAGCAGAGGCCGTGGCCAGAGCTGTCCTCTCCGGTTCTGTGAGAAAACCGAGGCAGGCGTGTTGTAACAGCCACAGCCCAAGACAAGTAGGTGACAGGCACTGCCCAAGACAAGTAGGTGACAGGCACTCCCCAAGACAAGTAGGTGACAGCCACTAAGCACTCGGATGGCATCAGCACCCTTCCCAGGACCCTGCCTTCCCTGACAGGCGTCCAAGTGCTGCTTGCTCTGTTAGGCATTGTTTGGGAGCAGGGATTACAACATTCAGCGCCTGTTGTCAGCATTCTTTGCATGGGTTGCAGCTTCCGGTCTGAGGGGAGGTCCCCTAAATTCCACACTGCTCCAGTCCCCACTCCAGGTGGGGCCAGGGGTGCTCCCGGGCACCTGCACACACCTGCTCAGGGAAGGGGCTCTGGGCAGTGCACGTTCTCCTATGTGCCCCCACCACAGTGACGTCTTGTGCACATTGCCACAGCTTGGGCACGCACTGTGGAGAGGCTATTTTTCTCCAGGGAAGGACGTGTGGAGACCCGGATTTCAAGCATTGCAATTCTGAATGCACTGCGAGGGTGCAGCCGGCAGCGGGCGCTGTCTCAGCACGTTGGACCTTTGGGCTGCGCGCTCACTGTGCAAACGAGTGCCCACAGCAATACCGCTCTTTAAAGGGCCCGCTCATCGCTCATCGCTTGGCTCAGTCGGACTCCAAGTGAGAGCTGGTACAATTCTACTGCCCCTGGATTTCTCAGGGAGGGAGAGATGGCAGCACGTTCCTCAGCAGGGGAGAGCCAGACTTTTCTGGAGAGTGCAGACGATGGGTTCTGCCCAGGTTTGGGGGGCAGGCCCTCCTGGAGCTGCATCTCTGAGTTTAAGATGCCACTTGTACAGGAGAAAGCAGCCTTTCACCTGGGTGTCGCGTTTCGTGTAGCACCACAGGGCCCTCACTGAGACTCGAAAGGTACCCTGCAGGCACCTGAACCCACACCACAGAGGACAGAGCTGACACTAAATGTGCAAGGACAGGCGGCCAGGGGTGTTCCTGAGGAAGACACAGTCGTGATGTGAAGATAATAACAATTTGTTCATTCACTCAGCCGGCCCAGCACTTGTTTACTGAGCTCCTGCCATGTTCTTAGAGCTGCTCCAGAAACAGAGACTCAGTGGTAGCCTTCCTGCCGCGTTATAGTGGGGGGCAGATGTGTTATAGTGGGCGGCAGACGTGTTATAGTGGGGGCAGATGTGTTATAGTGGGCGGCAGACGTGTTATAGTGGGGAGCAGATGTGTTCTAGTGGGGAGCAGACATGTTATAGTGGGGGGGGCAGACGTGTTATAGTGGGGGCAGATGTGTTATAGTGGGCGGCAGACGTGTTATAGTGGGGAGCAGACAAGTTATAGTGGGGGGGCAGATGTGTTATAGTGGGCGGCAGATGTGTTATAGTGGGCGGCAGATGTGTTATAGTGGGGAGCAGACATGTTATAGTGGGGGGGCAGATGTGTTATAGTGGGCGGCAGATGTGTTATAGTGGGGAGCAGACGTGTTATAGTGGGCGGCAGATGTGTTATAGTGGGGGGCAGATGTGTTATAGTGGGGGCAGATGTGTTATAGTGGGCGGCAGATGTGTTATAGTGGGCGGCAGATGTGTTATAGTGGGCGGCAGATGTGTTATAGTGGGGAGCAGACATGTTATAGTGGGGGGGCAGATGTGTTATAGTGGGCGGCAGATGTGTTATAGTGGGGAGCAGACGTGTTATAGTGGGGGGGCAGATGTGTTATAGTGGGCGGCAGATGTGTTATAGTGGGCGGCAGATGTGTTATAGTGGGGAGCAGACATGTTATAGTGGGGGGGCAGATGTGTTATAGTGGGCGGCAGATGTGTTATAGTGGGGAGCAGACAAGTTATAGTGGGCGGCAGATGTGTTATAGTGGGCGGCAGATGTGTTATAGTGGGCGGCAGATGTGTTATAGTGGGGAGCAGACATGTTATAGTGGGGGGGCAGATGTGTTATAGTGGGCGGCAGATGTGTTATAGTGGGGAGCAGACGTGTTATAGTGGGCGGCAGATGTGTTATAGTGGGGGGCAGATGTGTTATAGTGGGGGCAGATGTGTTATAGTGGGTGGCAGACGTGTTATAGTGGGCGGCAGATGTGTTATAGTGGGGGGCAGATGTGTTACAGTGGGGAGCAGACATGTTACAGTGGGGGGCAGATGTTTTATAGTGGGGGACAGACATATTATAGTGGGGGTCAGTCATGTTATAGTGGGGGGGCAGATGTGTTATAGTGGGCGGCAGACGTGTTATAGTGGGGGCAGATGTGTTATAGTGGGCGGCAGACGTGTTATAGTGGGGAGCAGACGTGTTATAGTGGGGGGCAGATGTGTTATTGTGGGGGGCAGATGTGTTACAGTGGGGAGCAGACATGTTATAGTGGGGGGCAGAAGTTTTATAGTGGGGGACAGACGTGTTATAGTGGGGAGCAGACGTGTTCTAGTGGGGGACAGATGTGTTCTAGTGGGGAGCAGACGTGTTATAGTGGGGGGGCAGACGTGTTATAGTGGGAGGCAGACGTGTTATAGTGGGGGCAGACGTGTTACAGTGGGGGGCAGACGTGTTATAGTGGGGGGGCAGATGTGTTATAGTGGGCGGCAGACGTGTTATAGTGGGGAGCAGACGTGTTATAGTGGGCGGCAGATGTGTTATAGTGGGGGGCAGATGTGTTACAGTGGGGAGCAGACATGTTACAGTGGGGGGCAGAAGTTTTATAGTGGGGGACAGACATATTATAGTGGGGAGCAGTCATGTTATAGTGGGGAGCAGACGTGTTATAGTGGGGGGCAGATGTGTTATAGTGGGGGGCAGATGTGTTACAGTGGGGAGCAGACATGTTATAGTGGGGGGCAGACGTTTTATAGTGGGGGACAGACGTGTTATAGTGGGGAGCAGACATGTTCTAGTGGGGGACAGATGTGTTCTAGTGGGGAGCAGACGTGTTATAGTGGGAGGCAGACGTGTTATAGTGGGGGCAGACGTGTTACAGTGGGGGGCAGACATGTTATAGTGGGGAGCAGACATGTTACAGTCGGGAGCAGATGTGTTATACTGGGGAGCAACACATGTTATAGTGGGGGCAGACATGTTATAGTGGGGGGCAGATGTGTTATAGTGGGGGGCAGATGTGTTATAGTGGGGGAAGATGTGTTACAGTGGGGGGCAGACGTGTTACAGTGGGGAGCAGATGTGTTATACTGGGGAGCAGCACATGTTATAGTGGGGAGCAGTGCATGTTATAGTGGGGAGCAGACGTGTTATAGTGGGGAGCAGATGTCTTATAGTGGGGGGCAGTCGTGTTATAGTGGGGGGCAGATGTGTTATAGTGGGGGCAGATGTGTTATAGTGGGGAGCAGTGCATGTTATAGTGTGGGCAGACGTGTTGTAGTGGGGGTCAGATGTGTTATAGTGGGGAGCAGATGTGTTATAGTGGGGAGCAGATGTGTTATTGTGTGACGCTGACGTGTTATAGTTGGGAGCAGACGTGTTGTAGTGGGGGGCAGACGTGTTTTAATGGGGAGCAGCATATGTCATAGTGGAGAGCAGACATAAGCAAATTAACTTAAGATGATAAATTTGGCAAAGATTGTAAAGCAGGTGAGGGTGGTGAGAGGGTCTATTGGGAGGTGGGGTACAGGAGGGGCTTCTGCCGTCTACTTGGGGTGGTCGGGCTCAGGCTGTTTGAGGAAGGCTCACGTGATTGATGGGAAGGAGCCAGCTGTGTGCAGATCTGGGGAAAGAGCAGTCAGCCAAAGGGACAACACATGCAAAGGCCCTGAGGTAGGAAGTGGCTGCTGAGCTTCCGGAGCAGCAGGGAGGGCAGTGTGGCTGGATCACATGACTGAGGGGCAAAGGGAGGGATGGCGGTCAAGGACTTCGGGGAGGGGGGGCATGCTGAAGCCCGCGGCCTGGTGTCAGCATCTTGGGGGGAGTGTCTGCCCTCAGCGGCGCTGTAGCACTGATGACAATTATGCAGCATTGAGAACAAGGGCAGTGACTTCCCAGGGAGGGTAGATGGGGAGCTTACCATGAGCTGGTTCTGCCCTGGGCACTGAGTAAAGGCCTTTCATAACCCTGTGACTTCCCTGCAGGGAGATTAAACAGCAACCCCCGTAAACAAAGGAGGACAGTGAGAGTGGGACAGAGTGAATGGTTTCTCATGGTTCTGCAGCTGAGTGGTCAGCTGGGGTCTGAACCCAGGTTTGGGTCACTGTCCACCATGCTGTTCCCCATTGCACAGACCTCCCACCTCTTGGCTGGAACACTGCTAGTGACAAGGAGCTCGTCACCTCGCCCTCAGCCACCGCAACAGGGACAAGCAGAGTGTCTGATTTGTGGGCGAACTGTCCCTCCAGGAGTTCAGCTGTGGTGCTCCTCACACCATGGGGGCTGGCCCTGCATGTGTGGCCAGAGGGGTGGGGTAACGGTCCAGGGCTAGCATGCTGCACAGCCAGAGGACAAAGGGCACTGTGGATGGCTAGACACTTTGGAACAGCTGCCTCCCTGTACTTACAAGAGGGCGCAGGAAGCCCTCTCCTCTCACCCTGCCTGTCCCCACTCGGGAGGCCATGTGTCAGGCAGCGATTCTGGGAAGACTGCACATGCCCAGGCCAAGCTGTTGGAGCTGTACAGCTGACCACAGCTCAGCCCCTCACCTCCCAATGTCCTGCCATTCTTCTTGTCACTACTCATACCAGCAGCAATTTGACATAGTCACTGGCACCTCAAGCTTTCCAAACTACTAAAGGCTGGTTTTTAAGCAAAATATGGCCAGAAATGGACTGAAATGGAGACTCAGAGGCAGCAGCAGGGAGAAAGGCTTCTGCTGGGAAGCTTAGTGTTACGTATAACCATCGTACATCCATTGGAAAGGATGGTTTGAGAGGCTGCCGGGTTTTGTTCCAGGCCCTGGGGGGTGCAGCTAACGGTCAAAACGGCAGCCCAGGACACCATCTCCCACCTCGGTGGGGACAGTAGGCCCCAAGGAATGTTTGTGTGCTTGCACACCCTGCACTTATGCTCACACACACAGTTTCTATACACACCCATCTCTGTACAGGCAAACAAGTGCATAAACGCCTATCACATATCCTAGGTGGGCCATGTCACCTGTGGCCTGTTGGGAGCAGAGGGTCCCTAAGCCAGTGAGATCACGCAGTAGAGATGACCTTCCTAAGATGTCATGTTTCCCACAGCTTGAGGGCAGGTGTGTTGTCCTGCCTGCCACGTGCACAGCTGGAGCTGCCAGTGGCGCCCTCACCAGGCTGCTCCTGCTCCCATGGGCCTGCCCGTTGACAGCCTCCAGGGGAGGAAGGCAGGGCTGCAGTCGGCTTGTCCTGGGCTTCCTTCTCCTCCTGTGCAGGCTGCTGGCTCACCTCTGAAGCACTCTGAGGCTCACAGACAGCGTGCGTGGTGGGAACACTGGCACAGAACACAGAGCAAGGACTTGCCCACGTCAAGGCTTTGTTCAAGAACTCAAATTGATAACACTTATTTGGTACCATCTTTTGAGTACTCACTATGACTCTTTGCTCCATATACTTTCTATCCATTAATACAAGATAACCTGCCCCTCCCCCAGCCTCATGAGGTGGTGCCATCACCCCCTTGAGCAGACAGAAAACATGGGATTCTGGAGCTGACAGGACTCACCAGGCCTGACCCGCCTCTAATGTGGACTCTGGGACCCAGTCTTGCAGGGCCCACCGTGGGTGTGGCTCAGGTCGCTGCATGAATATGAACAGAAGTGCCGTGCCCTCCAGGACTCGCACAGTGGGACCCACCAGTACTGAACATGATGAAGGGATCGGGGTTAATATCCAAGTGGGGACACTGGGTCTCTGTCCCAAGGGGATTAAAATGTAGACGAAGAGAGAAGTAATCTAAGGTGGAGCCAGACAAGAATCAGAAGAGAAAAGGACACGTGTCAGAAGAGTCTGAGGCACGACGGTGCTACCTGAACACTCCCGAGACCGGGTGGCCACGGCCCGGGATGATGGGTCCTCCCCACATCACGCACCCTGGCGATGGGCCTTCTGAACCCAGCAGGACACGTTGGTGGGGGTGGCGTGGCGTGGGGGGTGCCTTACTCCAGCCAGGCTCTGCAGGCCACTGGTGGGGTGGCCGGGCTGGAATCAGCCCATCTCTGTCCAAGCTGGTAACCACCTGAAGCAACATTCCCTCTCTCTGATAAAGGACGACAAAAAGTCTTCCTCCTTTAGATCACAAGAGTGATGAACATATAAGCCAGAGTTTCCCAGAGAGCCTTACGGAAGGAAATGCAAGGAGCAGATGTGTGCAGGTAGACACACTCCCAGGGTGAGCTGGTGCGGTCCTCTCCCAAGAATACGAGGAACCTGTTTCAGGTGGTCTTCCTGGGGCACCTGTCCTGCTGGGACTACATGTCACTGAAGGAGATGGCAGCAGGTAGATGCCCAGAGCAGGCAAGCTGGACGGAGGAGCTGGACGTGCTGGTCTGAGGCCTGCATGGAGAGGCCCCACCGGCTCACACAATGACCTGTCTCTGGGGTCCTGGGCCTCATGGCTATGCCCCGTCCCCGTGCCCCCTCCCACCCGCACGTCCCTCTCCACCACACCTTTATCTCACTTCTGCAGCTCCATCGTCCAACCAGCTGCCCAGGAGGCCTTCCTGGCAGCCCCCTGGCTGAGCATTTGCACAGACACAGGCCCCAAGGCTGCCCCTGGGACTCTCATGGGCCCTCCCTGGGCATGTGTCCCGTCAGCTCTCCCACTGTGCTATGACAGGGTCTCCTGCCAGCTCCACCTGAACAGTGCAGGAGAAGGCTACATTCCATGTGCTTATCCATCTTGTTTCAAACTGCATGTGGGGCTCTAATGTCAACAGTGAGTACCAGACAGAGATGACCATAGAGAGGAGACGGAGGGTTTCGGGAAGCCGGGCAAGAGAGGCAAGTCACAGTGGAAGAAACAAATGCCAGCTTTCATTGAAGAGCTCAGTGGGGCACTGAGGTGTGGCCTGCACTTCCTGTTGGGAAGAGGGGACTGGCAGGAAGTGGCTGGAATCCTGTGGCTCCCAGGTCTCCCTGAACGGCTATTTGTCCCCATCGATGCGTCACCGACGAGGTGGCCCCCGTCCCCCATCCTTCACGTCAGACAGCATCTTGTTTCCCACCATGGTAATTTATATTTCTAATTTTGGTCCTGATCACTAAAGGCCACAGCGGAGATTTACATGTTCAATTTTAACAAAAGGGGTGGGAACAAGCAGGGGTCTGTGCAGACTTCATTTGGAGCCGCATAAAGGGAAGCCGACCCATCAGAGGAAACACTTGCACAGGAAAGAAGATCAGCAGTTTCCTTTTCCCAGTGGGATTTGTGTCAGCAAGTTTGCAAATGGTAAATGCATTAGGAACCGCCAGGGTCCTGGGAAGTGGGATGTTAATCCAGTCTCTATTTTAAAACTTGTCTCAGGGTTGGGAGTAACTGGAATAGTTTTGGACTTAATTTTGCATGAGGATGTAGCAAAGCGTGACAGGAGGAGAAAGAGAAAATGCTGGCCAGGAGAAGTGGGCACCTGAGCCCAACGGGGACGTGAGGGTGAAGACAGGAGGTGCAGAGGTGGTGACCACGCGAGGCTGGGGTGTGGGTGCAGCAGCCTCTGGCTCTCAAGCCCTGGGGTGCTGTGCCGTCCGGAGAGTCAGCCGCTGGGTGGGCCCTGGGGGCTGTACAGCTGACCGGAGGAAGGCTGGAGGAGTGACAGGAGGTGCAGTACCGTGGTGTCAGCCCCTGGCGCCACCTTCGACGTGACCTTGGGGGGGCTGCTCCATGGGGGGTGATGTCTGTCCTGGCGTGATGGTAAGGCCTCGGCGGGGCCGTGTGGCTTTGCATACGGTGGGCACCCCTTCTCCCTGGGGCCTAGGAGAACCAAGGCAGCATTCGCCCTCCCCGCGGCGTAGATGACCACTGGGAAATGAGGCTGCATGGTCAGCCTGGCATCAGAAGCCGGACGCAGACACTACAGTTTCCCACAGCACACGTGAGCGGTACACTCACACACAGCCATACATGCCACCCACTCACGGTCCTGCACACACCTGGGGACACGTGTGCTTGCTCACACAGGTGGGTGTGCCCGGCTCAGGGCTCACGGAGCCTCCTGGCGGGGAGGGCGGGGCTGGCCATACAGGCCACCCGGTCTGTCCTGACATGGCCCAGGCTGCCTCCACAAAGGCCCAGCTCTGCCCAGATGACCTGCCTGCTCCCAGCAGGAGCTCATGACCTTGTTTTGCCACCAGTATTGTGTGTCCCTGGTCACCCAGACATGGGGCTGGGCACTGCCCAGGGCAAATAGGCCCCATTGACAAGGCTGAGAGAGGAGCAGTGGACAGTGAGCCTCCTGCTGGTCAGCAGCCATCACCTCCTGTTACCTCAGAGTGTCCCAGGGGACTGCTGTGGGCGACGCCCAGGGGGAGCCACCTGACACCACAGGACATCCCAGCTGAACTGAAGCCAGACCAGGTAGCAAGGACTTCACGCTCATGGGAGGGGAGGAGGCTGCAGGACGGGCCACCGAGCCTGGTCCAGCTGAGACGTGCAGGTGCCCTGCTGTCCAGCCTTGTGCAGGAAATGAGGTCTTTAAAATTGAGCTCGTTATTTCTGTGCTTCTGTAAAAGGCTTGTAATTGAGCGAATCAGAGTGGACGTGCAGCTGCCCCTCCCCTGCCTGGCCCCTCTGCACCGTGAGGCTCCCGACAGGAACTGGTTCTGAGTGCCGGGTCCACACTGGGGTCTTGCTGCGCAGCACTGCGGGGGCGGGGGTGTGTGGTCCCACCAAGATGGCGTTAGTGACCATTCATGGCTGCTCCCAGTACACTGCGGCCACTGCCTGGCTGAGAGTGAGTGCCCAAAGCCTCCGAGAGAGACCAGGAGCGGGTTGGGGTGGGGACGAGGTTTGTGCGACCTTCAGTTGCTGGCCAGTGCTGGAGGAGCTGAGGGCCTGGGGCCTCCGCCTTGCTTAGGGTGAAGGCCCAAGTCTTGCGCTGGGGACAAGGAAGGGGTGGGGGTGGGGACGAGGTTTGTGCAGCCTTCAGGTGCCGGCCAGTGGTGTGAAAGCCTTGGGCCTGGGGTAACCGCCCGGCTAAGGGTTAATGCCCAAGGCCTGTGAGGGAGACCAGGAATGGGTGGGGGTGGGGACGAGGTTTGTGCAGCCTTCAGGTGCTGGCCAGTACTGGGAGATCCATGGGTCTGGATCAACTGCCTGGCTGAGGGAGAGCACCCAAAGTCTGCGAGTGGGACCAGGAGCAGGTGGGGTTCGGGACAAGGTTTGTTCAGCCTTCTGGTGCTGGCTGGTGCTGGCGGAGCTGTGGGCCTGGGGCCTCTCCCTTTCTTAGGGTGAATTCCAAGTTGTGCATGGGGGACTAGGAGCTGGTGGGGTTGGGGACGAGGTTTGTGCAGCCTTCACATGCCAGCCAGTGCTGGGAGAACCCTGGATCTGGGGCAACCGCCTTACTGTGGGTGAGTGCCCAAGGCCTGCAAGGGAACAAGGAAGGGGTGGGGGAGGGGAATAAGTTTCTGCACCTTTAGGTGCTAGCCAGTGCTGTGGGAGCCTTGGGCAATGGCCTGGCTGAGTGTGAGTTCCCAAGTCCTGCTAGGGGGACCAGGTGCAGGTGGGTGTGGGGACGAGGTTTGTGCAGCCTTCAGGTGCCGGCCAGTGGTGTGAAAGCCTTGGGCCTGGGGTAACCGCCCGGCTAAGGGTTAATGCCCAAGGCCTGTGAGGGAGACCAGGAATGGGTGGGGGTGGGGACGAGGTTTGTGCAGCCTTCAGGTGCTGGCCAGTACTGGGAGATCCATGGGTCTGGATCAACTGCCTGGCTGAGGGAGAGCACCCAAAGTCTGCGAGTGGGACCAGGAGCAGGTGGGGTTCGGGACAAGGTTTGTGCAGCCTTCAGGTGCTGGCCAGTGCTGAAGGAGCCTTGCGCCTAGGCAAAGGCCTTGCTGAGGGTGAGCGCCCAAGGCCTGCGAAGGGTACCAGGAGTAGGTGGGGTGGGGACGAGGTTAGTGCAGCCTTCAAGTGATGTATAGTGTTGGCGGAGCTGTGGGCTTGGGGCGTCTGTGTAGCTTAGGGTGAATGCCCAACTCCTGCGCAGGGGACCAGGAGCAGGTGGGGGTGGGGACAAGGTTTGTGCAGCCTTCAGGCGCTGGCCAGTGGTGTGGAAGCCTTGCACCTTGGGCAGCCCCTTGGCTGAGGGTGTGTGCCCAAGTACTGCCAGGGAGACCAGGAGCAAGTTAGGGTTAGGGTTATGGTTGGAGCCAGGATCGGGTTAGCTTTATGGTTAGGGTTATGGTTAGGGTTGGAACAAGGATAAGGTTAGGATTGGGGTTAGGGTTGGAACCAGAATATGGTTAGCGTTACGGTTGGAACCAGGATAGTGTTAGGGTTAGGGGTGGAACCATGATAGGGTTAAGGTTAGGGGGAGCATTGGAACCAGGATAGGGTTAGTGTTAGGGTTAGGGTTAGGTTTGGAACTGGGATAGGGTTAAGGTTAGTGTTAAGGTTGGAACCAGGATAGGATTAGGTTTAGGGTTAGGGTTGGAACCAGGATAGGGTTAGGGTTAGTGTTAAGGTTGGAACCAGGGTAGGGTTAGGGTTATAGTTGGAACCAGGATAGGGTTAGGTTAGGGTTAGTGTTGGAACCAGGATAGGGTTAGGGTTAGGGTTCGAACAAGGGTAGGGTTAGGGTTAGTGTTGGAACCCGGATAGGGTTAGGGGTGGAACCAGGATAGGTTTAGGGTTAGGGGGAGCGTTAGAACCAGGATAGGGTTAGGGTTAGCGTTAGGGTTGGAACCAGAATGGGGTTAAGGTTAGGGTTGGAACCAGGATAGGGTTAGGGTTAGGGATGGAACCTGGATAGGTTTAGGGTTAGGGGGAGCTTTAGAACCAGGATAGGGTTAGGGTTAGCGTTAGGGTTGGAACCAGAATAGGGTTAGGGTTAAGGTTAGGGTTGGAACCAGGATAGGGTTAGGGTTAGGGATGGAAACAGGATAGGGTTAGAGTTAGGGTTAGGGTTTGAACCAGCCTTCAGTTGCTGGCCAGTGCTGGCGGAGCCATGGGCCTGGAGCGTCCCCCTTTTCTTAGGGTGAATGCCCCAGTCCTTTGCGGGAGATTAGCACTGGGTGGGAGTGGGGACTAGTTTTGTGCAGCCTTCATTTGCTGGCCAGTGGTATGGTAGCCTTTTGCCTTGGGCAACCGGCTGGCTGAGGGTGAGTGCCCAAGGCCTGCGCAGGGTACCAGGAGCGGGTGGGGGTGTGGACGAGGTTTGTGCAGCCTTCAGGTGCAACCCAGTGTGGGGAGAGCCCTGAGCCTGGGGTCACTGCCTGGCTGAGGTTGAGTGCCCAAGACCTGCGAGGGGGACCAGTAGCAGGTGGGGGTTTGGATGAAGTTTGCTCAGCCTTCAGGGCCACGGTTAGTTCAAGTGTTGGGATAAGTTTGGGATGGGGTACCTGCGAGGGTTAGCCTTGGGACAGGTTCGGGCTCTGGCTACTGCCAGTTTTAGAGTTAAGGTCGAGCCAGTATTAGGGTCACGGTTAGAGTTAGGGTAGGGACAACATTCAGGGTGCGGGTGAGAGTTTGTACAGGTGTTGGGGTAAGGATTCAGTCAGGTTTAGATTTAAGGTGCGACCAGTGTCAGAGCCACATTTAGCGCGAGGGTTGGTACAAGTTTGGGTTGGTGGTTAGGGTGAGGGTGAGGATTCGGACAGGATTCGGGATCTGCCTACAGCCACATATACATTTAGAGTCAGAACAGTGTTAGGGCCACGGTAACCCCGAGGGTAGGGACAAGGTTGGTATGGTGGTTAGGGTGAGGGTTAGGGATGGAACAGTTTTCGGGTTCTGCCTACAGCCAGGTATACATTTAGGGTCAGAAGAGTGTTAGGGCCTTGGTTACCGCGAGGGTAGGGACAAGTTTGGTATGGTGGTTACGGTGAGGGTGGTGGATGGGCCAGGGTTCAGCTTCTGCCTGCATCAGGTGCACATTAAGGTTCCGGTCTTGTTAGGGCCACGGTTAGCACGAGGGTGGGGAGAAGTTAGGGAAATGGTTAGGTGTAGTCACACAACAGCCTAGCCAACTCTCCCGCCATCTTTCCTAAAGTAAAGAAGATTCTGTGAGTCTGTGCCTTTCTGGGACTCTGTTCCATCCTTGTGTTTACACCTTATGTCTCTCTGTCTGGTCCCCAAAAAATGGTTTGCAGCCAAAGACTGGTAAGATATCTCACGTGAGATACAACCTAAGGCAGGCGGAACTGAGTGGGGACCCCCAATGAGCTGCCTTAGAAGAATATAGGAAAGAGCCTTGCCTCCCCTTCCCCCTGCCTGGGAAAAGCTGTTGCCGGCTCTGGCTTTTCTCTTGCACCTGTTTGTGAGAGAAGTCATGAGGACAACAAAGATCAGCTGTCTCACTTATCTCAACGGAGCTGTTACAATATGAGAGACTTGACCCTGAGAAGGTACATACTTTAGGTAAGACATCATGGGACCTACCTTCGGCTGTTGACAGACAAAGGTTGATTGGAATAAACATTTTTCTGCTATGATATATGAGTCTCACAGACCGTGTAAGAAACAATGTTACTATCTCGTATTTGTATACCTATCAATAAAAACCTTCAGTCGGCCTTATTCTGGGCTCCAGTCCTCTGAGACTGAGAGAACCCTGGCCTTCTGAGAGATTTAACTGCATTAAGTCTCTGTTTGTTTCTTTCTTAAAAACTTAACCCAAACCGCCCCTTCTCACACCCTCACTGCCTGTGTTGCACTGGATGCGACAGTTAGGATGCAGGTGAGGGATGGCACAGGGTTCGGGTTCTGCCTACAGCCCGGTATACATTAAGGTTGGGTCAGTGTTAGGACCACAGTTAGCGCGAGGGTGGGGACAAGGTTAGGGAAGTGGTTACGGTAATGCTGAGGGATGGGACCGGGTTCGGTTTCTGCCCACAGCCAGGTATATATTAAGGTTCGGGTCAGTGTTAGGGTCCCAGTTAGCGCGAGCGTGTAGACAGTTTTCAGGTGGTACTTAGGGTCATGGTAAGGGATGGCACAGGGTTCGGGTTCTGAATACAGCAATGTAAATATTTAAGGTCGGATGAATGTTAGGGCCACGGTTAGTGCGAGTGTGGGACAAGGTTAGGGAAGTGGTGAGAGTGAAGGTGAGGGACGGGACCAGGTTTGGGTTCTGCCTACACCCATGTAGATATTTATGTTAGGGTCAATGATAGTGCCCATGGTTTGAGCGAGGATGTGACACTATTAGGGAGGTGGTTAGGGTGAGGTGGAGGGATGGGACAGGATTCGGGTTCTGCCTACAGACACATATAGATTTATGGTCGGATCAGTGTTAGGGTCTCGGTTAGCACGAAGGTTGGCACAACGCTGAGGTGGGCATTAAGATGAGTGTGATTGTTGGGACATGGTTCGGGCTGAAGCTTCACCCAGGTTTCGAGTTAGGGTCGGACCAGTGTTAGGACCTCGGTTAACGTGAGGGATGGGAAAAGTTTGGGTTGGTGGTTAGGGTGAGGGTGAGGGATGGAACAGGGTTCGGCTTCTGCCTACAGCCAGGTATACATTAAGTTCTTGTCTGTGTTAGGGCCATGGTCAGCAAGAAGGTGGAGAAAGTGTTGGGATGCAATCGCTTGGCTCAGGGTGAATGCTGAAGGCCTGTGAGGGGGACCAGGAGCCTGTGGGGGTGGGGATGAGGTTTGTGCAGACTTCAAGTTCCAGCAGTGCTGGGAGAGCCCTGGTCCTGAGGCTACCGCCTGGCTAACGGTGAGTACCCAAGGCCTGCTAGGGGGACCAGGAGCGGGTGATGTAGGGTTGAGATTTGTGCAGACTTCAGATGCTGGCCTGTGCTGGCGGAGTCATGTGCCTGGAGCGTCTTCCTTGCTTAGGGTGAATGCCCAAGTCCTGCGCAGGGGACCAGGAGCGGGTAGCAGGAGGAACACCGTTTGTGCAGCCTTCATTTGCTGGCCAGTTCTGTGGCAGACTTGTGCTTCAGGCAACCGCCTGGCTGAGGGTGAGTTCCCAAGGTCTGCATGGGAGACAAGCAGCGGGTGGGGGTGGGAACTAGGTTTGTGCAGCCTTCAGGTGCAGGCCAGTGCTGGGAGAGCCCTGTGACTGCGGCAACTGCCTTGCTGAAGTTGAGTGCCAAAGCCCTGCGAGGGGGACCAGGAGCGAGTGGGGGTGGGGACAAGGTTTGTTCAGCCTTCTGGTGCTGGCCAGTGCTGGCATAGCCGGGGGTCTGGGGCCTCTGCCTTTCTTAGGGTGAATGCCCAAGTCCTGCATGGGGGACCAGGTGCCGGTGACAGTGGGGATGAGGTTTGTGCAGCCTTCAGGTGCCAGCCAGTGCTAGGAGAGCTTGGGGCCTCGGGCAGCCACCTGAAATGGGTGAGTGTCTAAGGCCTGCAAGGGTCACTAGGAAAGGGTGGGGGTGGGGCCAAGTTTGTGCAGCCTTAAAGTGCTGGCCAGTGGTCTGGGAGCCTTGGTCCTAGGGCAACGGCCTGGCTGAGGGTGAATGCCCAAGGTCTGCTAGAGGGACCAGGAGTGGGTGGGGGTGGGGACAAGGTTTTTGCAGCCTTCAGGTGCCAGCCAGTGCTGGGAGAGTCCTGGGTCTGGGTCAACCGCCTTACTGTGGGTGAGTGCCCAAGGTTGGCAAGGGGACCAGGAACGGGTGGGGGAGGGGACTAAGTTTCTGCAGCCTTCAGGTGCTGGCCAGTGCTTTTGGAGCCTTGGGCCTGGGGCAACGGCCTGGCTGAGGGTGAGTGCTCAATTTCTGCGAGGGGGACCAGGAGCTGGTGGGCGTGGGGACTAGATTTGTGCAGCCTTCAGGTGCTGGCCAGTGCAGGCAGAGTGGTGGGCCTCGGGCCTCTGCCTTTCTTAGGGTGAATGCCCAAGTCCTGCACAGGGCACCAGGAGCCAGTGTGGTTGGGGACGAGGTGTATGCAGCCTTCCCGTGCCATCCAGTGCTGGGAGAGCCGTGGGCCTGGGCCAACTGCCTTACTGTGGGTGAGTGCCCAAGGCCTGCAAGGGGACAAGGAACGGGTGGGGGAGGGGACTAAGTTTCTGCACTTTCAGGTGCTGGCCAGTGCTGTGCGAGCCTTGGGCTGTGGGCATCGGCCTGGCTTCGTGTGAGTTCCCAAGTCCTGCTAGGGGGACCAGGAGCAGGTTGGGGTGGGGACGAGGTTTGTGTAGCCTTCTGGTGCTGTGCATTGATGGTGGAGCCATGGAACTGGGGCCTCTGCCTTTCTTAGGTTGAATGCCCAAATCCTGCCCTGGTAACCAGGAGCCGGTGCGGGGGGCACGAGGTTTGTGCAGCCTTCAGGTGCCAGCCAGTGCTGGGAGAGCCCTGGGCCTGGGGCAACCGCCTGGCTGAATGTTAGTGCCCAAGGCCTGCGAGGGTGACCAGGAGCAGGTGGGGGTTGGGGACAAGGTTTGTTCAGCCTTCTGGTGCTGGCCAGTGCTGGTGGACCCGTGGGCCTGGGGCCTCTGCCTTTCTTAGGGTGAATGCCCATGTTCTGCATGGGGCACCAGGAGCCGGTGTGGTTGGTGACGAGGTTTGTGCAGCCTTCAGGTGCCAGCCAGTGCTGTGGCAGCTTTGTGCCTCTGGCAACCACCAGGCTGAGGGTGAGCGTCCAAGGCCTGCGATGGGGACCAGGTGCAGGTGTTGGTGGAGACGAGGTTTGTTCAGCCTTCTTGGGCTGGCCAGTGCTCAGTGAGCCATGTGCCTGGGGCAAAGGCCTGGCCTAGGGTGAGTGCCCAAGTCCTGCCCTGGGGACCACGAGCTTGTGGGGGTGGCGATGAGGTTTTTGCAGCCTTCAGGTCAAGCCAGGGCTCTGAGAGCCATGGGCCTGTGGCAACTGCCAGGCTGAAGGTTAGTGCCCAAGTCCTGTGAGGGTGACCAGGAGAGGGTAGGGTTTGGGACGAGGTTTGTTCAGCCTTCTGGTGCTGGCCAGTGGTGGCGGAGCCGTGAGCCTGGGGCCTTTGCCTTTATTATGGTGAATTCCTAAGTCCTGCACAGGGCACCAGGAGCCGGTGCGGTTCGGGACGAGGGTTGTACAGCTTTCAGGTGCCATCCAGTGCTGGGAGAGCCCTGGGCCTGGGCCAACCACCTTACTGTGGGTGAGTGCCCAAGGCCTACAAGTGGACCAGGTACGGGTGGGGGAGGGGACTAAGTTTGTGCAACTTCAGGTGCTCACCAAGCTGTGGGAGCCTTGGGCCGTGGGCAACAGCATGGCTTAGGGTGAGTTCCCAAGTCCTGCTAGGGTGACCAGGAGCAGGTGGGGCTGTGGACGAGGTTTGTGCAGCCTTCAGTTGCTGGCCAGATGTGTGGAACCCTTGCGACTGAGACAACTGCCTGGCTGAGTGTGAGTGCCCAAGACCTGCGAGGGGGACCAGGATCGGGTGGGGTGGGGGCGAGGTTTGTGTAGCATTCAGGTGCTGGCCAGTGCTGGCAGAGCCCTAGGCCTGGGGCAATGGCCTGACTTAGGGTGAGTGTTCAAGTCCTCGGCAGGGGACAAGGAGCTGTTGGGGTGGGGATTGAGGGTTGTACAGCCTTCAGTTGCTGGCCAGTGCTGCGGTAGCCTTGTGCCTCTGTCACTGCCTTGCTGAGGTTGAGTGCCCAAGGCCTGCTAGGGGGACCAGGAGCCGTTGGGGGTGGGGTCGATGTTTGTGCAGCCTTCAGGTGCCAGCCAGTGCATGGAGAGCCCTGGGTTGGGGCAGCCGCCTAGCTGAGGGTGACTGAGCAAGGCGTGCATAGGAGTCAAGGAGCGGGTGGGGTGGGGACAATGTTTGTGCAGCCTTCAGGTGCTGGCCAGTGCTGCGAGTTCCCTGCGCCTGGGGTGTCTGCCTTGGTTAGAGTGAATGCTCAAGTCCTGCGCACAGGACCAGGAACTGCTAGGGGTGGGGACGTGGTTTGTTCAGCCATCAGGTGGCCACCAGTGCTGGAGGAGCCCTGCACCTAGGGCAACCACCTGGCTGAGAGTGAGTGCCGAAGGCCTCGGCAGGGGACTCAGAGCTGATGGGGCTGGGGATGAGGTTTGTGCAGCCTTCATTTGCTGGCCATTGGTGTTGAAGCCTTTCGCCTGGGGCAAACCCTTGGCTGAGGGTGAGTGCCCAAATCCTGCTTGGGGACCAGGATCCGGTGGGGTTGGCACGTGGTTTGTGAGACTTCTGGTCCTGGCCAGTGCTGGCGAAGCCATGGGCCTGAGGCCGCTGCCTTTCTTAGGGTGAATGCCCAAGTCCTGCATGGGGGACCAGTAGCCAGTGGGGATGGGGATGAATTTTGTGCAGCATTCAGGTGCCAGCCAGTGCTGGGAGACTCCAGGCCTGGGGCAACTGCCTGGCTGAGGGTGAGTGCCCAAGGCCATGGCATTGGACAAGTATCTGATGTGGGTGGGTATGAGGTTTGTGCACCCTTCAGGTGCTGGCCACTGGTGTGGAAGCCTTTTGCCTGCGGCAACCGCCTGGCTGAGTGTGAGTCCCCAAGGCCTCCGAGGGGACCAGTAGTGTGTGAGGGTGGGGACGAGGTTTGTGCAGCCTTTAGGTGCCAGCCAGTGCTGGGAGAGCCCTGTGCCTGGGGCAATGGCGTAGCTGAGAGTGAGTGAGTACGGCCTGCAGGGGGACCTGGAGTGGCTGAGGGTGGGGACAGCCAGTGCTTGGAGAGCCCTGGGCCTGGGGCAACCCCCTAGCTGAGGGTGAGTGAGCAAGGCTTGCATGGGAGTCAAGGAGCGGGTGGTGTGGGGACAAGGTGTGTGCAGCCTTCAGGTGCTGGCCAGTGGTGTGGAAGCCTTGTGACTGAGACAACCGTCTGGCTGAGTGTGAGTGCCCAAGGCCTGCAACGGGGTCAAGGAGCGGTTGGCTTCGGTACGAGAATTGTGCAGCCTTTATTTTCTGGCCAGTGCTGTGGCAGTCTTGTGCCTCTGGCAACCGCCTGGCTGAGGGTGAATGCCCAAGGCCTGCAAGGGGGAACAGGAGCGGGTGGGGGTGGGAACGAGGTTTGTTTAGCCTTCTGTTCCTGGGCAGTGCTGGCAGAGCAGTGGCCCTGGGGCTTCTGCCCTTGTTTGGTTGAATGCCCAAACCTGCCCTGGGGACCAGGAGCCGTTTGGGGTGGGGACGAGGTTTGTGCAGCCTTCAGGTGCCAGCCAGTGCTGCCAGAGTCCTGGTTCTGTGTCAACTGCCTTACTCTGGGTGAGTGCCCAAGGCCTGCAAGGGGGACAAGGAGCTGTTGGGGTCGGTTCGAGATTTTTGCAGCCTTTATTTTCTGGCCAGTGGTGCGGTAGCCTTGTGCCTCTGGCAACTGCCTGGCTGAGGGTGAGTGCCGAAGTCCTGCGAGGGGAAACAGGAGCAGGTGGGTGTGGGGACTATGGTTTTGCACCCTTCAGTTTCTGGCCAGTGGTGTGGAAGCCTTGCGACTGAGACAACCGCCTGGCTGAGTATGAGTGCCGAAGGCCTGCGTGGGTGACCAGAAGTGGGTGGGGGTTGGGAGGATGTTTGAGCAGCATTCACGTGCCAGCCAGTGCTGTGGCAGCCTTGGGCATGGGTAAACCACCTGTCTGATGGTGAGTGCTCAGGCCTGTGCGGTGGGCCAGGAAACCTTGCCGGTTCTGCAGCCTTCATGTGGTGACCAGTGCTGTGACAGCAGCAGTCCTTGGGCCACCGCCCAGCTTAAGGTGTGAGCCCAAGGCTTGCTCCGGGGACCAGGGGTGGTTGGGTGTTCAAGATGAGGTTTTTGCAACCTTCAGATGCCAGCCCAGTGCTGGGAGAGCCTTGGGCCTGTGGCCTCCGCCTTGCTTAGGGTGAATGCCCAATGTCTGCAAGGGCAACCAGGAGTGGGTGGGGGTTGGGACAAGGTTTGTGCAGCCTTCAGATTCCAGCCAGTGCTGGGAGAGCACTGGCCATGGGGCAACTGCCTTACTGTGGTTGTGTGCCCAAGGCCTGCAAGAGGACAGGGATTGGTTAGGGGAGGTGACTAATTTTCTGCAGTCTTCAGGTCCTGGCCAGTTTTGTGGGAGCCTTGGGCCTGGGGCACATCCTGGCTGAGGGCGACTGCCCAAGTTCTGCTAGGGGGACCAGGAGCAGGTGGGGGTGGGGACAAATTTAGTGCAGCCTTCAGGTGCTGGACAGAGCTGTTTGAGCCGTTGGCCTGGGGTAACGGCCTGGCTGAGGGTGAGTGCCCAAGTTCTGAATGGGAGACTAGGAGCAGGTCGGGGTGGTGATGAGGTTTGTGCAGCCTCTGCTCCTGGGCAGTGATGGCAGAGCAGTGGGCCTGGAGTTTCTGCCTTTCTTAGGTTGAATGCCCAAATCCTGCTTTGGGGACCAGGAGCCGGTGGGGGTGGGAACGAGGTTTGTGCAGCCTTCAGGTGCCAGCTAGTACTGGGAGAGTTCTTGGTCTGGGTCAACCGCCTTACTGTGGGTGAGTGCCGAAGACCTGCAAGGGGACCAGGAACGGGTAGGGGAGGGGACTACGTTTGTGCAGCCTTTAGGTGGCCAGCCCACTGCTGGAAGAAACTTGGGACTGGGGCCTCAGCCTTGCTTAGGGGGAATGCCCAATGCCTGCAAGGACAACCAGGAGCGGGTGGGGTTTGTGCAGGACGAGGTTTGTGCAGCCTTCAGATGCCAGCCAGTGCACGGAGAGCCCTGGGCCTGGGGCAACCACCTAGATGAGGGTGAGTGAGCAAGGCGTGCATGGGAGTCAAGGAGCGGGTGGGGTGGGGATAAGGTTTCTGCAGCCTTCAGATGCTGGCCAGTGTTCTGGGAGCCTTGGGCCTGGGCAATGGCCTGTTTGAGGGTGAGGGCCCAAGTCTTCCTAGGGGGATCAGGATCAGGAGGGGTGGGGACGAGGTTTGTGCACCCTTCAGGTGCTGGCCAGTGGTGTGGAAGCCTTGTGACTGAGACAACCGCCTGGCTGAGTGTGAGTGCCTAAGGCCTGCAAGGGGGACAAGGAGCAGTTGGGGTCGGTACGAGATTTGTGCAGCCTTTATTTTCTGGCCAGTGCTGTGGCAGCCTCATGCCTCTGGCACTTGCCTGACTGAGGGTGAATGCCTAAGGCCTGCGAGGGGGAACAGGAGCGGGTGGGGGTGGGGACAAGGTTTGTGCAGCCTTAAGGTGCTGGCCAGTGCTGTCAGAACCCTGGGTCTCGGGCGTCTTCCTTGTTTAGGGTGAATGCCCAAGTCCTGTGCAGGGGACCAGGAGCGGGTGAGGGTCGGGTCGAGTTTTGTGCAGCCTTCATTTCCTGTCCACTGCTGTGGCAGACTTGTGCCTCTGGCAACCGCCTGGCTGAGGGTGAGTGCCCAAGTTCTGCATGGGTGACAAGGAGGAGGTGGGGGTGGGGATGAGTTTTGTGCAGCCTTCAGGTACTGGCCAGTGCTTGGAGAGCCCTGCGGCTGGGGATTCCGCCTTGGTTAGGATGAATGCCCAAGTCCTGCGCATGGGACCAGCAGCGGGTGTGGGTTGGGTCAAGGTGCGTGCAGCCTTCATTTCCTGTCCATTGCTGTGGACGCCTTGTGCCTCTGGCAACCGCCTGGCTGACGGTGAGTGATCAATGGGTGCATGGGAGTCAAGGAGCGGGTGGGGTGGGGACAAGTTTTGTGCAGTGTTCAGGTGCTGGCCAGTGCTCTGGGATCCTTGGGCCTGGGCAATGGCCTGTTTGAGGGTGAGTGCCCAAGTCTTGCTAGGGGGACCAGGAGCAGGTGGGTTTGGGGACTATCTTTGTGCACCCTTCAGGTGCTGGCCAGTGGTGTGGAAGCCTTGCGACTGAGACAACCGTCTGGCTGAGTGTGAGTGCCCAAGGCCTGCAAGGAGCGGTTGGGGTCAATATGCGATTTGTGCAGCCTTTATTTTCTGGCCAGTGCTGTGGCAGTCTTGTTCTTCCGGCAACCGCCTGGCTGAGGGTGAATGCCCAAGGCCTGCCAGGGGGAACAGGAGCGGGTGGGGGTGGGGACGAGGTTTATTTAGCCTTCTGGTCCTGGGCACTGCTGACAGAGCATGGCCCTGGGGCTTCTGCCTTTCTTAGGTTGAATGCCCAAATCCTGCCCTGGGGACCAGGAGCCAGTGGGGGTGGGGACGAGGTTTGTGCAGCCTTCAGGTGCCAGCCCAGTTCTGGGAGAACCTTCGGCCTGTTGTGGCCACCTTGGTTAGGGTGAATGCCCAATGCCTGCATGGTCAACCAGGAGCGGGTGGGGGTAGGGACGAGGTTTGGGCAGTCTTCAGGTTCCAGCCAGTGCCGGGACTGCTGTCGGCCTGGTGCAAAAGCCTTCCTGTGGGTGAGTGCCCAAGGCCTGCAAGTGGACCAGGAGCGGGTAGGGAATGGGACTAAGTTTCTGCAGCCTTCAGGTGCTGGCCAGTGCCGTTGGAGCCTTGGGCCTGGGGCAACGGCCTGGTTGAGGGTGAGTGTCCAAGTTCTGCTAGGGGGACCAGGAGCTGGTGGGCGTGTGGACTACGTTTGTGCAGCCTTCAGGTGCTGGCCAGTGCAGGCGGAGCCGTGGTTCTGGGGCATCTTCCTTGATTAGGGTGAATGCCCAAGTCCTGCGCAGGGGACCAGGAGCGGGTGTGGGTGGGGACGAGGTTTGTGCAGCCTTTATTTCCTGTCTAGCGCTGTTGCAGCCTTGTGCCTCTGTCATCCTCCTGCCTGAGGGTGAATGCCCAAGGACTGCGAGGGGTAACAGGAGTGGGTGGGGGTGGGGACGAGGATTGTTTAGCCTTCTGGTCATGGGCAGTGCTGGCAGAGCAGTGGCCCTGGGTTCTGCCTTTCTTAGGGTGAATGCCCAAATCCTGCCCTGGGGACCAGGAGCCAATGGGGGTGGGGACGAGGTTTGTGCAGCCTTTAGGTGCCAGCCAGTGCTGGGAGAGTCCTTGGTCTGTGTCAACTGCCTTACTGTCAGTGAATACCCAAGGCCTGCAAGGGGACCAGGAACCGGTGTGGGAGGGGACTACGTTTCTGCTGCATTCAGGTGCTGGCCAGTGCTCTGGGAGCCTTGGGCCTGGGACAATGTCCTCTTTGAGAGTGAGTGCCCAAGTCTTACTAGGGGGTCCAGGAGCAGTTGCGGGTGGGGCGAGGTTTGTGCACCCTTCAGGTGCTGGCCAGTGGTGTGGAAGCCTTGCGATTGAGACAACCGCCTGGCTGAGTGTGAGTGCCCAAGGCCTGCAAGGGGGACAAGGAGCGGTTTGGGTCTGTTCGAGATTTGTGCAGCCTTTATTTTGTGGCTAGTGCTGTGGCAGCCTCGTGCCTCTGGCAACTGCCTGGATAGCATGAGTGCCCAAGGCCTGCACGATGACAGGGATTGGTTAGGGGAGGGGACTACGTTTCTGCAGCCTTCAGGTGCTGACCAGTGTTGTGGGAGCCTTGGGCCTGGGGCAATGGCCTGGCTGAGAGTGACTGCCCAAGGTCTGCGAGAGGGACCAGGAGAAGGTGGGGGTGGGGACAAAGTGAGTGCAGCTTTCAGGTGCTGGACAGAGCTGGTTGAACCGTGGGCCTGGGGCGTCTGCCGTGGTTATGGTGAATGCCCAAGTCCTGCGCAGGAAACCAAGAGAGGGTGGGGGTGTGGCGAGGTTTATGCAGCATTCAGGTGCCAGCCATGCTTTGAGAGCCCTGGGCCTAAGCAACTGCCTGGATGAGCCTGAGTGCCCAAGGCCTGCGAGGGGGACCAGGAGCATGTAGGGGTGGGGACGAGGTTTGTGCAGCCTTCAGGTGCCAGCCAGTGCTCAGAGAGCCATGGGTGTGAAGCAACCTCCTGGCTGATGGTGAGTGCCCAAGGCCTGCGCCAGTCACTGGGAGCGGGTGGGGTAAGGACGAGGTTTGTGCAGCCTTCAGGTGCCAGCCACTGCTGTGGTAGCCTTTTGCCTGGGGAAACCGCCTTGCTGAGGGTGAGTGCCCAAGGCCTGTGAGGGGGAACAGGGGCGATTGGGGTTTGTTATGAGGTTTGTGCAGCCTTCAGGTGCTGGCCTGTGGTGTGGAAGCCTTTCGCCTGGGTAACCGCCCGGCTGAGAGTGAATGTCCAAAACCTGTGAGGGGGACCAGGAGCAGGTGGGGGTGGGGAGGAGGTTTGTGCAGCCTTCAGTTGCTGGCCAGTCGTGTGGAAGGCTTGGGCCTGAATCAACCACCTGTCTGAGGGTGAGTACCCAGTTCTGCGCTGTGGGCCAGGAGAGGGTGCGGGGCAGTATGAGGTTTCTGCTGCCTTCAGGAGGTGGCCTGTGCTGTTATAGCAGCGGGACTGGGACACCGCCTGTCTGAGGGTGAGTTCCCAAGGCTTGCGAGGGGGACCACGGGCGATTGCAGTTGGTTATGAGGTTTGTGCAGCCTTCAGGTGCCGGCCAGTGCTGTGGCAGCCTTGTGCCTATGGCAACCGCCTCAATGAGTGGTAGTGCCCAAGGCCTGGGCGAGGGACAAATTACAGGTGAGGGTAGGGACAAGGTTTGTGCAACCTTCAGGTTCCAGCCAGTGCTGCGAGAGCCCTGGGGCTGGGACAACAGCCTGGCTGAGGATGAGTTCCCAAGTCTTGTGTGGAGGACCAGGTGCGGGTTGGTGTAGGATGAGGTTTGTGCAGGCTTCAGATTTTCGCCAGTGCTGGTGGAGCCGAGGACCTGGGTGAATGCCCAACTCCAGCACTGGGGATCAGGAGCAGGTGGGGGTGGGGACGAGGTTTGTGCAGCCTTCAGGCGTTGACCAGTGGTGTGGAAGCCTTGCGCCTTGGGCAACCCCCTGGCTGAGGGAGTGTGCCCAAGGCCTGCAAGGGAGACCGGGAGCGAGATAGGGTTAGGGTTATGATTGGACCCAGGATAGGGTTAGGGTTATGGTTAGGGTTGGAACAAGGATAGGTTTAGGGTTAGGGTTAGGGTTGGAACCAGGATAGGGTTATGTTTAGGGTTAGGGTAAGAACCAGGATCCGGTCAGTGTTAGGGTTGGAACCAGGGGAGGGTTATGGTTAGGGTTAGGGTTCGAAACCAGATAGAGTTAGGGTTAGGGTTGGAACAAGGATAGGGATAGAATTAGGGTTAGAGATGGAACCAAGATAGGGTTATTATTAGGGTTGGAACCATGATAGGATTAGGGTTTGGGTTAGGGTTGGAAGCAGGATAGGGTTAGGGTTAGGGTAAGGGTTGGAACCAGGATAGGGTTAGGGTTAGTGTTACAGTTGGAACCAGCATAGGGTTTGGGTTAGGGTTAGGGTTAGGATTTGAACCAGGATAGGGTTATGGTTAAGTTTATGGTTGGAACGAGGATAGGGTTAGGGTTATTGTTGGTACCAGGATAGGGTTAGAGTTTGGGTAGACTTGGAACCAGGATAGGGTTAAGTGTAAGGTTAGTTTTGGAACCTGAATAGGTTTATTGTTATGGTTGGAACCAGGATAGGGTTAGGGTTAGGGTTGGAACCAGGATAGGGTTAGGGTTAGGGTTGGAACCAGGATAGGGTTTGGGTGAGGGTTGGAACCAGGATAGGTTTAGGGTTATTATTATGGTTAGGGTTGGAACCAGCATAGGGTTTGGGTTAGGGTTAGGGTTAGTGTTGGTACCAGGATAGGGTTAATGTTATGGTTAGGGTTAGAGTTGGAAGCAAGATAGCGTTATGGTTAGGGTTACAGTTGGAACGAGCATAGGGTTTGGGTTAGGGTTAGGGTTAGGGTTGGAACCAGGATAGGGTCAAGGTTAGAGTTGGAACCTGAATAGGGTTATTGTTATGGTTGGAACCAGTATAGGGTTACGCTGAGGGTTAGGGTTGGAACGAGGATAGGGTTAGCGTTAGGGTTAATGTTGGAACTAGGATAGGGTTCAGGTTAGGTTTAGGGTTGGAAGCAGGATAGAGTTAGATTTAGGGTTGGAACCAGGATAATGTTCTGTTTTGGGTGAAGTTTGGAACCAAGATAGGGTTAGGGTTAGGGTCAAGTTTGGAACCAGGGTTAGGGTTAGGGCTAGGTTAGGGTTAGGGTTAGGATTGGAACCAGGATAGGGTTAGGGTTAGGGTTAGGTTTAGGGTTGGAACAAGGATAGGTTTAGGGTTAGGGTTAGGATGGAATCAGGTTAGGGTTAGTGTTTGGGTTAGGGTTGGAAGCAGGATAGTGTTAGAGTTAGTGTCATGGTTAGGGTTGGAACCAGGGTAGGGTTAGGGTTAGGGTTAGGGTTAAGTTTGATACCAGGATAGGGTTAGGGTTAGGGTTGGAACGAGGATAGGTTTTGTGTTAGTGTTAGGGTTAGTGTTGGGACCAGGATAGGGTAGGATTAGGGTTAGTTTTGGAACCAGGATAGGTTTAGGGTTAGGGTTAGAGTTGGAACCAGCGTCCAGTTGCTGGCCAGTGCTGGTGGAGCCGTTGGCCTGGAGCGTCCCCCTTTGCTTAGGGTGAATGCCACAGTCCTTTGCGGGAGACTAGGACTGGGTGGGAGTGGGGTCAAGGTTTGTGCAGCCGTCATTTGCTGGCCAGTGGTATGGCAGCCTTGTGCATCTGGCAACCGCCTGGCTGACGGTGAGTGCCCAAGGCCTGCGTGCGGGACCAGGAGTGGGTGGGGGTGTGGATGAGGTTTGCGCAGCCTTCAGGTGCTGGCCAGTGCTGTGGCAGCCTTGTGCCTGAGGTAAGCGCCTGGCTGAGGGTGAGTACCCAAGGCTTTCGTGGGGGACGAGTAGCGGGTGTGGGTGTTTCAAGGTTTGTTCAGCCTTCATTTGCCACCAAGTGCGGGGAGATTCCTGCTCCTGGGGTCATAGCATGACTGAGGTTGAGTGTCCAAGAGCTGCGTGGGGGACCTGGTCGGGTGGGGGTGGGGGTGAAGTTTGCTCAGCTATCAGGGCCACGGTTAGTTCAAGTGTTGGATTAAGTTTGGGATGGGTAACTGTGAGGGTGAGCGTTGGTTCATGGTTCAGACTCTGGCTCCTGCCAGTTTTAGAGTTAAGGTAGATCCGTATTTGGGTCATGGTTAGAGTTAGCGTAGGGACAACTTTTAGGGTGTGGGTGAGAGTTGGTACAGGTGTTGGCGTAAGGATTCAGTCAGTTTTAGATTTAAGGTGCGACCAGTGTCAGAGCCTCGTTTAACGTGAGGGTTGGTACAAGTTTGGGTTGGTGGTTAGGGTGAGGGTGAGGATTCGGACAGGATTCGGGATCTGCCTACAGCCACATATACATTTAGGGTCAGAACAGTGTTAGGGCCACGGTTACCCTGAGGGTAGGGACAAGGTTGGTGTGGTGGTGAGGGTGAGGGTGAGGGATGGGACCGGGTTCGTGTTCTGTCTACACCCATGTCGATATTTAGAGTGTAGGGACAGTGTTAGTGCCCATGGTTTGAGTCAGGGTGGGGATAAGTTTAAGTAGGTGGTTAGGGTGAGTTTGAGGGATGGGACAGGTTTTGGGTTCTGCCTACTGCCCGGTATACATTAACGTTCGGGTCAGTGTTAGGGCCATGGTTAGCGCGAGGGTGGGGTCAAGGTTAGGGAAGTGTTTAGCGTGCAAGTGAGTGATGGGCCAGGGTTCGGTTTCTGCGAACAGCAAGTATACATTATGGTTCAGGTCAGTGCTAGGTCCTTAGTTAGCGCGAGCGTGGAGACAGGTTTGGGGTGGTAGTTAGGGTGATGGTGTTCTGAAGACAGCAATGTACATATTTAATGTTGGGTCACTGTTAGTGCCATGGTTAGCGCGAGAGTGGGTACAATGTTAGGGAAGTGGGTAGTGGTTAGGGTGCGGGTGAGCGATGGGACAGAGTTCCACTTCGGACTACAGCCAGGTATTCATTATGGTTTGGGTCAGTGTTAGGGCCGTGGTTAGCGCAAGGGTGGGGACAAGGTTAGGGAAGTGTTTAGGGTGCAGGTGAGTGATGGGACAGGGTTCGGCTTCTGCCTACAGCCAGGTGTGCATTTTGGTTCGGGTAAGTGTTAGGGCCACGGTTAGCGTGAGTGTGGGACAAGGTTATGGAAGTGGTTAGATTGCGTGTGAGGGATGGGACCGGGTTCGGTTTCTGCCTACACCCATGTAGATATTTAGGATAGGTTCAATGATAGTGCCCACGGTTTGAGCGAGGGTGGGACAATATTAAGGAGGTGGTTAGGGTGAGGTTGAGGGATGGGACAGGATTCGGGTTCTGCCTCGAGACACGTATACATTTATGGTTGGGTCAGTTTTAGGGTCTTGGTTAATGCAACGGTTGGGACAATGCTGTGCTGGCGTATTAGGATGAGCATGAGTGTTGGGACATGGTTTGTCCTGAGGCTTCACCCAGGTTTCGAGTTAGGTTCCAACCAGTGTTAGGACCTCTGTTAGCACCAAAGATGGGAAAAGTTTTGGGTGGTGTTCAGGGTGAGGATGATTGATGGAAAGGGGTTCGGCTTCTGCGTACAGCCAGGTATACATTAATGGACGGGTCACTTTTTGGGTCTCGGTTTGTGCGAGGGTTGGCATAACGTTGAGGTGGGCATTAGGGTGAGCACATGGTTCAGGCTGAGGTTTCACCCAGGTTTCGAGTTTGGGTCCGACCAGTGTTAGGACCTGGGTTAGCGCGAGGGATGGGAAAAGTTTGGGGTGGTTGTTAGGGTGAGGGTGAGGGATGTTATAGGTTTCGGGCACTGCCTACAGCCAGGTATACATTTAGGGTCGAAAGAGTGTTAGGACGTTGGTAGCCTCGAGGGTAGGGACAAGTTTGGTATGTTGGTTACGGTGAGGGTAATGGAATGGCCAGGGTTTGGCTACACCTACAGCCAGGTACACATTAAGTTTCACATCAGGGTTAGGGCTACTGTTAGCTCGAGGGTGAGGACAGTGTTAGGGAAGTGGTTAGGGTACGAATGAGGGATTGGACAGGGTTCGGCTCCTGCTGACAGCCAGGTATGAATTAAGGTTCGGGACAGAACTAGGGCCTCAGTTAGAGCGCGGGTGAGGACAAGGTGAGGGAGGTGGTTATGGTGTGGTGTAGGGATGGGACCGGGTTCGGGTTCTGCCTAAACCCATGTTGATATTTATGTTAGGGTCAATGATAGTGCTGACGGTTTGAGCGAGGGTGGGACAATATTACGGAGGTGGTTAGGTTGAAGTTGAGGGATGTACAGGATTCGGGTTCAGCCTACAGGCACGTATATATTTATGGTCCGGACCGTGTTAGGATCTCAGTTAGGGTTAGGATTAGGGTATGGGTTAGGGATAGGGTTAGAGTTAGGGTGTGGCTTAGGGTTAGGGTTAGGGTTAGGGTTAAGATAGTGTTAGGGTAAGCGTTAGCGTTAGGATTTAGGGTCAGGTTCAGGATCAGGGTCAGGTTCAAGGTCAGCATCAGGGTCAGGATCAGGGTCAGATTCAGGGTCAGGGTACGGTTAGGGTTAGGTTTAGGGCTAGGTTTAGGGTTAGGGTTAGGGTTAGGGTAGGTTAGGGTTAGGGTTAGGTTAGGATTACGGTTGGGGTTAGGGTTAGGTTAGAGTTTGGGTTAGGGGCTAGGGTTAGGGTTAGTGCTAGGGGTTAGGGGTTAGGGTTAGGGTTAGGACTAGGGTTTAGGGTACGGTTATGGGTTGGGTTAGGTTAGGATTACAGTTATTGTTAGGGTTAGGTTAGGGATAGGGGTTAGGGGTCAGAGTTAGTTTTAGGGCTGGGGGTTGGGGTTAGGGTTAGGGGTTAGAGTTAGGGTTAGGGTTAGGGTTTAGGGTTAGGGTTAGGGTTAGTGTTAGCGTTAGGGTTAGGGTTTAGGTTTAGGGTTAGGGTTAGGATTAAGGTTAGGGTTTAGGTTTAGGATTAGTGTTACGGTTAGGTTAGTGTTAGGGTAAGGATTAGTGTTAGTTTTAGGGTTAGGTTATGGATAGGGTTAGGGATAGGGTTACGGTTAGGGTTAGGGTTAGGGTTAGGATTAGTTATGGTTAGGTTTAGGGTTAGGGTAAGTTTTAGAGTTAGGTTAGGGTAAGGGTTAGAATTAGTGTTTGTGTTAGGTTTAGGGTTAGGTTTAGGTTTAGGGTTAGAGTTAGGGTTATGGTTAGTGTTAGGGATTAGAGGTTAGGGGTTAGCCTTAGGGTTAGGGGTAGGGTTAGTTTAGGGTTAGGTTTAGGGTTAGGGTTAGGGATATGGTTTAGGGTTAGGGTTAGGGTCAGGGTAGGGTTAGGTTAGTGTTAGGGTTAGGCTTAAGCTTTAGGGTAAGGGCTAGGTTTAGTGTTTGGTTTTAGGGTTAAGGTTAGGGTTAGCGATAGGGTTTGGGTTAGGTTTGGGTTTACGGTAAGGTTTAGGGGTTAGGGTTAGTGTTGAGATAGGGATAGGGTAGGGTTAGGTTTAGCGTTAGGGTTAGGGTTTAGGGTTATGTTTAGGGTTAGGGTTAGTGTTAGGGTTTAGGGTTAGAGTTAGGGTTAGGTTTAGGTTTAGTGTTTGCTTAGGGTTAGTGTTAGGGTTAGGGTTAGAATTAGTTAGGGTTAGGGTTAGGGTTAGGGATTGCTTAGGGTTAGTGTTAGTGTTAGGGTTAGGGTTATTTTAGTGTTAGGGTTAGGGTTAGGGATAGGGTTAGGGTTAGATAAGGGTTAGGGTTTTGGTTAGGATTTAGGGTTAGATTTTGGTTTAAGGTAGGGTTAAGTTAGGGTTAGATTTAAGGTTTAGGGTTAAGTTTAGGGTTAAGGTTAGTCTTAGGCTTAGTTTAGGGTTAGGGTTAGGGTTACAGTTAGGGTTAGGGATTAAGGTTTGGGTTTGGGTTAGGGTTAATGTTAGGGTTACTTAAGATTAGGGTTAGGGTTAGGTTTCGGGTTAGGTTTAGGGTTAGGGTTAGTGTTAGGGTTTAGGTTTAGGGTTAAGGCTAGGGTTAGGATTATGTTTTGTGTTAGGCTTAGGGGTTCGGGTTAGTGTGGTTAGGGTTAGGGTTAGGTTTAGGGTTAGGGTTCGGGATTAGGGTAAGTGTTAGGGTTACGTTTAGGTTAGGGTTAGGGTTAGGATTAGTGTTAGGATTAGGGTTACGTTAGGGTAAGTGTTATGGTTAGTGGATGGTTATGGTTAGGGTTAGAGTAATGGTTAGTGTTAGGGGTTGGGGTTGTGGTTTATGTTAGAGTTAGGGTTTGGTTTAGCATTTGGTTAGGGTTACGGTTAGGGTAGGGTTAGGGTTAGGGTTAAGTTTAGGGTTAGGTTTAGATATCGGTTTATATTAGGGTTAGGTTTAGGGTTAAGGTTGTGTTAGGGTTAGGGTTGTGTTAGGGTTATGGTTAGTGTTAGGGTTTATGTTTAGGATTAATGATTAGGGTTAAGTTTAGTTAGGGTTAGGATTAAGGTTATGGTTAGAGTTAGGGTTAGAGTTAGGGTTAGGGTTATGTTAGGATTACGGTTATGGTTGGGGGTTAGGTGTTAGGGTTAGGGTTAGGGTTATGGGTTAGGTTTAGGGTTAGGGTTAGTGTTAGGGTTAGGTTAGTGTTAGGGTTAGGTTTAGGATTAGGGTTAGGTTTAGGTTAGGGTTAGGTTTATGTTTAGGGTTAGTGTTATAGTTAGGTTAGGGTTAGGGTTAGCGTTAGGGTTACGGTTTGGTTTAGGGTTAGTGTTAGTAGTAGGGTTAGGTTTAGGCTTAGGGTTTGGTTAGGGTTAGAGTGTACTGTTGGGTTAGGGTTAGGGTTAGATTTAGGTTTTAGGGTTAGGGTTAAATTTAAGGTTAGTGTTATGTTAGCGTTAGGTTTAGGGTTAGAGTTAGGTTTAGGGTTAATGCTAGGGTTAGGGTTAGGGTTCGGTTAAGGGTTAGGGTTAGGGTTATGGTTATGTTTGGGATAGGGTTAGCGTTAGTTTAGGTTTAGGCTGAGGTTTGGGTTGGAGTTTTGTTAGCGCTAAGTTTAGGGAAAAGGTTAGGGTTAGGGTTAAAGTTAGGGTTAGGGTTAGTTTTGGGTAGCGTTCAGGTTAGGGTTAGGGTTAGGGTTAGGGTTAGGGTTAGGTTATGGTTAGGTTTAGGGGTATGGTTTAGGATAAGTTTTAAGGTTAGGGTTAGTTTAGGGTTAGGTTAGGTTTAAGGTTAGGGTTAGGGTCAGTGTTTGGTTAGTGTTAGGATTAGGGTAAGTTTGGTGAGGTTTAGGGTTAGGGTAATGTTAGCGTTAGTGTTAGGCTTAGTTTTAAGGTTAAGGTTAGGATTAATGTTAGGGTTAGTTTAGGTTTATGGTTAGGGTAAGTGTTTGGATTAGGGTTATGTTAGCGTTACGGTTAGGGTTAGGATGAGTGTTTAGGGTTAGGTTTAGTATAGGGTTAGAGTTAGGGTTATGGTTAGGTAATGGTTAGGGTTAGTGTTAGGTTAGGGTTAGGGTTATATTAGCATTATGTTTATGGTTAGGGTAATGGTTATTTTAAGGATTTGGTTAGAGTTAGGTTAGTTTTAGGGTTATGTTTAGAGTTTGGGTTATGTTAGCGTTAGGGTTAGGGTTAGGGTATGGTTAATGTTAGGGTTAGGTTATTTTAGGCTTAGGGTTAGGATTACGCTTTGGGTTCTGGTTAGGTTTGGGTTAGGGTTAGGGTTAGTGTTTAGGGTTAGTGATAGGGGTAGTTTAGTGTTATGTTATCGTTAGGGTTACGGTTATGTTTATGGTTAGGTTTTGGTTTAGGTTTAGGCTTAGTGTTTGTGTTAGGGTTAGCGTTAAGGTTATGTTAGCGTTAGGGTTAGGGTTATGATTAGGGTTAGGGTTAGGGTTAATGTTATGTTAGGTTTACGGTTAGGGTTATTGTTAGGGTAAATATTATGTTAGCGTTAGGTTTAGGATTAGGGTTAATGTTATGGTTAGGGTTAGTTTAGGATTACGGTTAGGGTTATGGGTAGGGTTTAGTGTTAGGATTAGGAGTAGGTTAGGTTTAGGTTTAGGCTTCCGGTTATAGTTTAGGGTTGGGTTAGGTTTAGGGATATGGTTAGGGTTTATGGTTACGTTTAGGGATATGGTTAGGGTTAAGTTTATGGTTACACTAAGGGTAGAGTTTGGGTTAGGTTTAGGTTTAGGGTTAGGTTTAGGTTTAGGATTACGGTTAGGTTTGAGGTTACTGATAGGGTTAGGGTTAGGTGGAGGGTTAGGGTTTGGTTAGGCTTACGATTAGGTTTAGGGTTAAGGTTAGGTTTAGATTAGGTTTAGGTTTATGGTTAGGTAATGTTTAGGGTTAGGGCTAGGGTTACGTTTGGGATAGGGTTTATGCTTAGGGTTATGGTTAGGGTTAGGGTTAGGTTAGGGTTACGGTTAGGGTTAGGTTTTCGGTTTGGGTTACTGTTAGGGTTAGGGTTAGGTTTACGGTTATGTAAGGGTTAAGGTTTGGGTTAGATTTTGGGTTAGGGTTATGGTTAGGTTTAGGGTAACAGTTAGGTTAGGGTTAGCGTTAAGGTTAGGTTTAGTGTTAGGTTTAGGGTTCATTTAGGGTTAGGTTTCGTATTTTTTCTAGGGTTAGGGTTTAGGGTTAGCGTTAGGTTTAGGGTTAGTTTTAGGCTTATTTGAGGCTTAGTGTTATTGTTAGGGTTAGGCTTAAGTTAGGGTTAGGTTTATGTTAGGCTTAGGTTTAGAGTTAGTGTTAGGGTTAGAGTTAGGGTTTAGGTTTAGGGTTAGGGTTAGAGTTAGTGTTGGGTTAGGGCTAGGGTTAGGGTTAGGGTTATTTTAACATTAGGTTTAGGGTTAGTTTAGGGTTAAGTTTAGGATTAGGGTTTGGGTGAGGTTTAGGTTACGTTTAGGTTAGGTTTAGGGTTAGGGTTTAGTGTTAATTTTAGGGTTAAGTTAGGGTTAGGGTTATGGTTACGAATATGGTTAGGGTTAGGTTAGGGTTAGGGTAGGGTAAGGTTTAGGGTTAGGTTTAGGGTTATGGTTATGGTTATGGTTAGGTTAGGGTTAGGTATACCGTTAGGGTTATGGTTTGTTTTAGGGTTAGTGTTAGGGTTAGGTTTAGGTGTAAGGTTATTGTTCGTGTTAGGATTAGGGTGTACTTTTGGGGAAGGGTTAGGGTTAGGGTTAGTGTTAGTGTTAGGTTAGGTTTAGTGTTAGGTTAGGTTTAGTGTTAGTTTAGGGTTAGTTTATGGTTAGTGTTATGTTAGCGTTAGCGTTAGGGTTAGGCTATGGGTTAGGGTTAGTGTTAGGGTTAGGGTTAGGGTTAGGGTCAATGTTAGGATTAGGGTTATGTTTAGGGTTAGGGTAATGGTTAGGGTTAATGTTAGGTTAGGTTTAATGTTAGGGTTATGTTTAGGGTAAGGGTTATGTTAGCATTAGTTTTAGGATTAGGGTTAATGTTATGGTAGGGTTAGTTTAGGATTAGGTTTAGGGTTAGATTTTGGGTTAGGGTTACTTTAGTGTTAGGGTTAGGGGTAGGGTTGATGGTTTGCATTAGGATTAGGTTAGGTTTATGTTTATGGTTAGGGTTAGGTTTAGGGTTAGGTTTAGGTTAAGGATTACGGTTAGGGTTGAGGTTACTGTTAGGGTTAGAGTTAGGTGGAGGGTTAGGGTTGGTTAGGCTTAGGATTAGGTTTAGGGTTAGGATTAGGCTTAGATTACATTGAGGTTTATTGTTAGGTTGTGTTTAGTGTTAGTGTTAGGGTTACGTTTGGGATAGGGTTTATGCTTTGGTTTATGGTTAGGTTAGGTTTAGGGTTAGGGTTAGGTTTTCGGTTAGTGTTACTGTTAGGGTTAGGGTTAGGTTTACTCTTATGTTAGGGTTAGGGTTGGGGTTCTCTTTAGGGTTAGGTTTATGGTTAGGTTAGGGTTAGGTATAGCGTTAGGGTTATGGATTTGTTTATGGTTAAGGTTAGGGTTAGGTTTAGGTGTAGAGTTAGGGTTCGTGTTAGTGTTAGGTTGTACTGTTGGGTTAGGGTTAGGGTTAGTTTTAGGGTTTAGGGTTAGCTTAAGTTTAGGGTTAGTTTTATGATAGCGTTAGGGTTAGGGTTAGAATTAGAGTTAGTGTTAATGTTAGGGTTATGGTAGGATTAGGTTTAGTGTTAGGGTTAGGGTTACGGTTATGTTTGGGTTAGGGTTAGGGTTAGGTTAGGGTTATGGTTATTGTTAGGGTTGCGGTTATGTTAGTGTTAGGATTAGGGTTATGGTTAAAGTTACGGTTAGGGTTATTTTTGGGGTAAATGTTAAGGTTAGTGATAAGGTTAGTGTTAGGCTTAGGGTTAGGGTTCAGGGTTTGGGTTAATGTTAGGCTTAGGGTAAGTGTTAGGATTAGGGTTAGGGTTAGGGTTAGAGTTAGGTTTTGGGTTATGGTTAGTGTTAGTTTTAGCGTTAGTGTTAGGTTAGGTTTAGTGTTAGGTTAGGGTTTGTTTAGGGTTAGTGTTATGTTAGCGTTAGCGTTAGGTTTAGGCTTTGTGTTAGGTTAGGGTTAGTGTTAGTGTTAGTGTTAGATTAGGGTTAGGTTATGGTTATTTTAGCATTGAGATTACCGTTAGGGTTAGGATTAGGTTTAGGTTTAGGGTTAGGGTTTAGGGTTAGAGTTAGGGATAGGTTATGTTTATGTTAGCGTTGGGGTTAATTTTAGGGTTAGGGTTAGTGTTAGGGTTAGAGTTAGGTTTACGGTTAGGGTTAGGATAGCGTTAGGGTTAGGCTTAGGTTAGGTTTAGGGTTAGGGTTATGTTAACGTTAGGGATAGGGATAGGATTTATGTTAGGGTTAACTTATTTTAGCCTTAGGGTTAGGGTTACACTTTGTGTTAGGGTTAGGTTAGGGTTAGGGTTAGTGTTAGTGTTAGAGTTTAGGGTTAAGGTAAGGGTTAGTTTAGGGTTAGGTTTAGGGTTAGGTTTTAGGGTTAGGTTTAAATTTAGGGTTAGGGTTATTTTTACGGATAGGGTTCGAGTTAGGATTAGGTTTAGGGTAATGTTAGCTGTAGTGTTAGTGTTAGGGTTTGTGTTAGGGTTAGGGTTCAGTGTTAGGGTTAGTGTTAGGTTTAGGGTAATGGTTAGGGTTAGGGTTAGGGTAGGGTTAGGTTTAGGGTTAGGTTATGATTACGGTTATATTTATGTTATCGTTAGGGTTAAGGTTAGGGTTATGTTTTCGGTTAATGTTAGGGTTAGATTATTTCAGTCTTAGGGTTAGGATTTCTGATTGGGTTATGGATAAGTTAGTGTTAGGGTTAGGGTTAGAGGTTAGGGTTAATATTAGGGTTAGGGTTAGTTTGGTGTTAGGTTTAGGGTTTAGTTTTAGGTTTAGGGTTATAGTTAGGTTAGGTTTGTGGTATGGTTAGGCTTAGGGGTAGTGTTAGGCTTAGGGATATTGTTCGAGTTAGGGTTAGGGTTAGTGTTAGGGTTATGATTGCTTTAGGGTTATGGTTAGGGTTAAGTTTAGCTTTGGGTTAGGGTTATCATAGCATTATGATTAGGGTTATGGTTAGGTTTAATGTAGGGTTAGGGTTAGGGTAAGTGTGTTAGGGTTATGGTTATGATAGCGTTACGGTTAGGGTTATGGTTAGGGTTAGGTTTCGATTATAGTTAGTGTTAGGTTTATTTTAAGGTTTGGGTTAAGGTTAGGGTTAGGTTTAGGGTTAATGTTATGGTTAGCTTATTTTAGGCTTAGGGTTAGGGTTTCTGTTTGGGTTTGGGATAGGTTAGGGTTAGTATTTATGGTTAAGATTAGTGTTAGGTTATGTTTACGTTTAGGGTTAGCTTAGGGTTTAGGTTTAGGGTTAGGGTTACGGTTAGTTTTAGGGTTAGGTCTAGGGTTATGTTTAAGGTTAGGGTTAGAGTTAGGGTTACAGTTAGGGTTAAGGTTTCATTAGGGTAAGTGTTAGGGTTTGGGTTAGGGTTACAGTTAAGTTTGGGATAGGGTAGGTTTAGTTTAGTCTTATGGTATGAGTTAGATTTAGGGTTAGTGTTACGGTTAGGAATAATCTTAGGTTTAGGGTTAGTTTATGGTTAGAATTTGGTTTGGGTAAGTTAGTTTTTGGGTTAGGGTTAGAGTTTAGGTTTAGGGTTAGGGTTAATCTTAGGTTTAGGGTTAGGGTTAGATTAGGGTTAGGGTAAGGGTTAGGTTTAATGTTAGGTTTAGGGTTAGAGTTTCGCGTTAGGGTTAGGGTTAATGTTAGGGTTAAAGTTAGGGTTAGTGTTAGGGTTAGGTTTAGGTTTAGAGTTAGGGTTAGGTTTAGATTTAGAGTTAGGGTTAGATTTAGGGTAGGGTTTGTTTTAGGGGTAGCTTAAGTTTAAGTATAGGGTTAGGGTTATATTAGCATTAGGAATAGGGTTAGGTTTAAGGTTAGGGTTACGGTTTAATTTTGGGTTAGGTTAGGGTTAGGTTTATGTTTTGGGTTAGAGTTTAGGGTTAGTGTTAGTGTTTGGTTAGGTTTAGGTTCAGGGTTACGGTTAGGGTGTAGGTTTAAGTTTACGGTTAGTGTTTGTTTAGGGTAGGATTAGGGTTAGAGTTAGGTTTGGGGATAGTGTTAGGTTCGTGTTAGGGTTAAGGTTAGGGTTAGGGTTAGGTTAGGTTTAGGGTTAGGGTTAGGGATAGGGATAGGGTTAGGGTTAGGTTTAGGTTAGGGTTAGGTTAGGGTTAGTGTTATGTTTAGGGTTAGGTTAGGGTTAGGTTTACTGTTGGTGTTAGGGTTAGGGATTGGGTTAGGGATACGTTTAGGGTTTAGGGTTAGGTTGAGGGTTAGTGTTTGTTTAGGGTTAGGATTAGGGTTAGGGTTTAGGGTTAGGGTTAGTGTTAGGTCTAGGGTTATGGTTAAGAGTAGGTTTAGGGTACGGTTATTGTTAGGGCTAGGTTAGGATTAGGGTTAGATTTATGTTATCGTTAGGGTTAAGGTTAGGGTTATGTTTTCGGGTAATGTTACAGTTAGATTATTTCAATTTTAGGATTAGTATTTCGGATTGGGTTCGGTATAGGTTAGTGTTAGTGTTAGGGTTAGAGTTTACGGTTAGGGTTAGTGTTATGTTATGTTTATGTTTAGGGTTAGCGTTAGGGTTTAGCGTTAGGGTTAGAGTTAATTTTAAGGTTAGGTTTGGGTTGGGATAGGTCTAAGGTTTGGGTTAGGGTTAGTGCTATGTTAGGGTTAGTGTTAGGGTTAAGTTAAGGTTATTGTTAGTGTTAGGGTAATGTTAGCGTTAGGGTTAGGTTTGGTTTTAGGTTTAGGTTTGGTTTAGGGTTAGGAATAGGGTTAGGGATAGGTTTAGGTCATGGTTAGCCTTACGGTTAGGTTAGGGTTAGGTTAGGTTTAGGGTTATGTTAGCGTTACGGTTATGATTAGGTTTACGGTTAATGTTAGGGTTAGCGTTAGGGTTAGGTTTACGGTTAGGATTAGGGTTAGGGCTAGGGTTATGTTTAGGGTTAGGTTTAGTGCTAGGTTAACTATTAGGGTTAGGTTTAGATTAAGTTTAGTGTCAACGTTAGGTTTACTGTTAAGTGAGGGATAGGGTTAGGTTTAGGATAGGGTTAGGTTTAGAGTTAGGCTTAGGAATATGTTAGCATTAGGGTTAGAGTGGGTTAGGGTTAGGGTTAGGTTAGGGTTAGGGTTAGGGTTAGGGTTAGGGTTTGGGTTTGGGTTATGGTTAGGGTTAGGGTTTGGGTTAGGGTTAGTGTTAAGGTTAGGGTTAGGGTTAGTGTTAGGGTTAGGATTAGTGTTAATGTTAGGGTTAGGGTTAGGGTTCGGGTTAGGTTTAGTTTTAGGGTCAGTGGCAGGGTTAGGTTTAGGGTTAATATTAGGTTTAGGGTAAGTTCAGTGTTAGGGTCTGAGTTAGAGTTTGGGTTAGGGTTAGGGTTAGGTTTAGGTGTAAGATTTAGGGTTTGGGTTAGGTTAAGGTGAATGATAGGGTTAATTTTGGGTTATGGTTAGAGTTTAGGTTTAGGGTTAGGGTTAGTGTTAGGGTAGGGTTAGGGTTAGGCTCAAAGTAAGGGTTAGGGTTTGGCTTAGTCTTACTGTTAGGATTAGGGGTAGGTTTTAAGATTAGAGTTATGTTAGTGTTAGCGTTAGGTTTAGGATTAGGGTTCGGCTAGGGTTAGGGTTTGGGTTAGGATTGGGTTAAGTTTAGGGTTAGGTTTATGTTAGAATTAGTGGTAAGTTTATGATTAATGTTAGGGTTAGTTTAGGGTTAGGGTTAGGGTTTGGGTTAAGATAAGGTTAGGGTTATGGTTAGGGTTTAGCTTAGGGTACAGTTTAGGGTTAGATCAGGGTTCAGATTATGGTTAGGGTTTGTGGTTAGGGTTAGGTTTAGGGTTCTGTTTAGGGTTATGTTAGTGTTAGGGTTAGGGTTAGGGTTAGGGTTACGGTTTAGAGTTAGTGTTAGGTTAGGTTAGGGTCGAGTTAGGATTAGCTTTAGGGTTAGGGTTAGGTTTAGGTTTAGGTTTAGGTTTAGTGTTAGGGTTAGTTTACGGTTGGGATTAGGGTTAAATTTATGGTTTAGGGTTAGGGTTAGTGTTTGGGTTAATTTTAGGGTTAGTGTAGTGTTAGGGTTCGGGTTACGGTTTGGTTTAGGATAACGTTAGGGTTAGGGTTAGGGATAGAGTTTAGGGTTAAGGTTAGGGTAAGGGTAGGTTTAGTGTTAGGGTTAGGGTTTCCGTTATAGTTTGGCTTAGGGTTAGGGTTAGGTTTAGGGTTAGGTTAGGGTTCGGATTAGGGTTGGGGTTAGGGTTTATGGTTAGGTTTAGGGTTTTGGTTATGGTTATGTTAGCGTTAGTGTTAGGGTTAGGGTTTAGGGGTAGGGTTAGGTTAGGTTTAGGGTTAGGGTTACGGTAAGGTTTAGGTTTGGGTTAGGATTAGTGTTTGGGTTAGGTTAGGTTTCTGATTAGGGTTAAAGATAGGGTTGGGTTAGGTTTAGTGTTGGGGTTAGTGTTAGGGTTAATATTATGGTTAGTGTAGGGTTAGGGTTAGGGTTAGGGTTTAGGGTTAAGGTTAGGGTTAGGGTAGCTTTAGGGTTAGGGTTAGGGTTACGGTTTGGGTTTGAGTTATGCTTAGGTTTAACGTTAGGGTTTAGGGTTAGCGTTAGTGTTAGGGTTAATGTTAGGGTTAGTTTAGCTTTTGGGTTAGGGTTACGGTTTGGTTTAGGATCGGTTAGGTTTAGTGTTAGGGTAAGGGTTAAGGTTAGTTTTATGTTTAGGGTTAGGGTAGGGTTAGGGTTAGGGTTAGGGATTGGGTTAGGGTTAGTTTTCGGGTAAGTGTTAAGACTAGGGTTAGATTACGTTAGGGTTGGATAAATGGTTACCGTAGGGTTTAGGGTTAATGTTAGTGTTAGGGTTAGTGTTATGTTACCGTTAGGGTTACGGATATGGTTACCATTAATGTTAGGGGTAGGGTTAGCATTAGGGTTTGGGTTAAGGTTAGGGTTAGTGTTAGTGCTAGGGTTTTCATTAGGGTTAGGTTAGGTTTGTGTCAGGGTTATATTTAGTGTTAGTTTAGGGTAAGATTTTGGTTAATATTAGGGTTAGTTTAGGGTTAGGGTTATGGTTTGGGTTACGGTAAAGTTAGGGTTAGGTTTAGGGTCGGTTTAAGGTTAGTGTTATAGTTAGTGTTAAGGTTTGGTTTAGGTTAGGGTTAGGTTTAAATTAGGTTTAGGGTTATGGTTAGGGTTATGTAAGCGTTAGGGTTAGGGTTAGGGTTCGTTTTAGGGTTAGGGTTAGTGTTTAGGTTAGGGTTAGTGTTCGGGTTTTTGTTAGGGTTAGGCTTAGAGTTAGCTTTAGGTTTAGTGTTCGAGTTAGGGTTAGTTCTACGTTAAGGTTCGGTTTAGTTTAAGTGTTAGGGTTATGTTAACGTTAGGGTAAGCGTTAGGGTTAGGGGTAGTTTTAATATTAGGGTTAGGGTTAGGGTTAATCTTAGGGTTAGGTTTATGGTTAGTGTTAGGTTAGGTTAGGGTTAGGGTTAATTTAGGGTTAGAGTTAGGGTTAGGGTTAAGTTAAGGTTAAGGTAAGCGTTAGGGTTGCGTTAATTTTAGGGTTAGGTTAATGTTAGCGTTAGTTTAGTTTAGGGTGTGCTTTAGGGTTTGGGTTAAGATAAGGTTAAGTTTAGGGTTTAGTGTTACGTTTAGAGTTCTGGTTAGGGTTATGTTAGTGTTAGGGTTATGGTTAGGTTAGGGTTAGGGTTAGATTAGGGTTAGGGTTAGGGTTAGGTTTCGGATTATGGTTAGGGTTAGGGTTTGGGTTAGGGTTAGGGTTAGTGTTAGGGTTTAGGGTTAGGGTTAGGGTTAGGTTTAGGGTTAGGGTTAGAGTAGTGTTATGTTTAGGGTCAATGATAGGGTTAGGTTTATGGTTAGGGATAGAGTTAGGTTTAATCATATGGTTAGGGTTAGTGTAGGGATAGGGTTAGTGTTAGGGTCAATGTTATTGTTAGGGTTAGGTTTAGGGTCAATGTTAGCATTAGGGTTATGGTTAGGGTTAGGTTTAAATTTAGGTTTAGGGTTAAGGTTAGTGTTAGGGTTAGGTTTAGGGTCAATGTTAGGGTTAGGTTTAGGGTTAGGTTTAGGGTTAGTGTCAATGTTAGGGTTAGCGTTAGGGTTATGGTTAGGTTTAGGTTCAATGTTAGGGTTAGGATTAGTTTTATGTTTAGGTTAGATTTGGGTTAGACTTATGGTTAGGGTTAGGGATAGAGTCAAAGTTAGGGTTAGGATTAAGGTTACAGTTAGTGTCAAGGTTAGGGTCAATTTTAGGTTTAGTGTTAGGGTTAGGGTAGGTTATAGGGTTAGTGTTAGGTTCAATGTTAGTGTTAGTGTTAGATTTAGGGTTTAGGGTTAGGGTTATGGTCAATGTTAGTGTTAGTGTTAGGGTTAGTGTTAGTGTCAATGTTAGGGTTAGGTTTAGAGTTAGGGTTAGGATCAAATTAGGGTTAGGGTTAGGGTTAGATTTAGAATTAGGGTTAGGGTTAGGGTTACGTTTACAATCAATTTTAGGTTTAGGGTTAGGGTTCCTGGTAGTGTTTGGTTTAGGTTTAGGGTCAAGTTATGGGTAGGGTTAGGACTAGGGTTAGGGTTAGGGTTAGGTTCAATGTTAGGGTTAGGTTTAGGGTTAGGGTTAGGTTCAATGTTAGTATTAGGGATAGGGTTTCGGTCAATGTTAGGATTAGGGTTAGGTTTAGGTTCAATGTTAGGGTTAGGGTGAGGGTTAGGGTTAGTTTTATGGTCAATATAGAATTAGGGTTAGGTTTAAGTTTAGGACTAGGTTTAGGGTTAGAGTTAGTGTTAGGTTTAGGGTTAGGGTTAGGTTTACGGTTAGGGTTAGGTTTAGGGTTAGTGTCAATGTTAGGGTTATGGTTATGGTTAGGGTTAGGGTCAATGTTAGGGTTATGGTTGGGTTTAGGGTTAGGGTTAGTGATAGAGTTAGGGTTAGCGTTAGGGTCAATGTTAGGATTAGGGTTAGGGTTAGCGCTAGGATCAATGTTAGTGTCAATGTTAGTGTTAGGTTTAGGGTTAGGGTTAGGGTTAGGGTTAGGGTTTGTGTTAGGTTTACGTTTAAGTTAGGGTTAGGGTCAATGTTAGGGTTAGGTTAGTGTACGGGTTATTTATGGTCAATGTTAGGTTTAGGGTTAGAATTAGGATTAGGGTTAGTATTAGGGTTAGTTTTAATGTTAGGGTTATGGTTAGGATTAGGGTTAGGGTTAGGTTTGGGTTAGCGTTATGGTCAATATTAGTGTTAGGGTTATGTTTGGGTTAAGATTAGGGTTAGGGTTAGGTTTAGGTTAATGTTAGGGTAAGGGTTAGGGTTAGGGTTAGGGTCAATATTAGGGTTAGGTTTAGCGTTAGTGTTAGGGTTTGGGTTCAGGTTAGGTTTAGTGTTAGGGTTAGGTTTCGGGTCAATGTTAGGTTTAGATTTAGGTTTAGGTTTAGTGTTAGGGTCAATATTAGGGTTAGGGTTAGGGTTATTGTTAGGTTTAGGTTCAATGTTAGGATTAAGCTTAGGCTTAGTGTCAACGTTAGGATTAGGGTTAGGGTTAGGTTAGTTTTAGGGTTAGGGTCAATGTTAGGGTAGTTTTAGGGTTAGGGTTAGTGTAAAGGTCAATGTTAGGGTAAGAGTTAGGGTTAGGGTTAGGGTTAGGATTAGTGTTAGGGTTAGGATTAGGGTTAGGGTCACTGTTAGGGTTTGGGTTAGAGTTAGGTTTAAGGTCAATGTTAGGTTTAGGGTTAGGGTTAGGGATAGGGTTAGGGTTAGGTTTAATGTTAGGTTTAGGTTTAGGGTTAGGGTTAGAGTTAGGGTTAGGGTTAGGTTTAGGTTTATGTTTAGGGTTAGGGCTAGGATTATGTTCAATTTTAGGGTTAGGGTTAGAGTTACGGTCAATGTTAGGATTAGGATTAGGTTTAGGGTCAATGTTAGGTTTAGGGTTAGGGTTAGGGTTATGGTTAGGGTCAATATTAGGTTGAGGATTAGGGTTAAGTTTAAGTTTAGGGTTACAGTCAATGTTAGGGTTATGATTCGGTTAGGTTTAGATTACAGTTAGGGTTAGGGTCAATATTAGGGTTAGGATTAGGGTTAGGTTAATGGTTAGGATAAGGGTTAGGGTCAATGTTAATGTTAGGGTTAGGGTTAGGGTTAGGTTTAGGGTTAGGTCAAAGTTAGGGTTAGGGTTTGTGTTAGGATCAATGGTAGGTTTAGGTTTAGGGTTAGGGTTAAGGTTATGGTCAATGTTAGGGTTAGGGTTAGGGTCAATGTTAGGGTTAGGTAGGGTTAGGGTTAAGGTCAATGTTAGGGTTAGTGTCAATGTTAGGGTTATAATTAGTGTTAGGGTTAGGGTTAGGTTTATAGTTAGGTTTAGGGTCAATGTTAGGGTTAAGTTTAAGGTTAGTATTAGGTTTAGGGTCAATGTTAGGGTTAGGTTTTGGTCCGGTTTAGGGTTACGTCAATGTTAGGCTTAGGGTTTGGGTTAGGATCAATGTTAGGGTTAGGTTTAAGGTTAGGGTTAGTGTTAGGGTCAATGTTAGGGTTAGGGTTAGCGTTAGGGTTAGAGTCAATTTTAGGGTTAAGTTTATGGTTAGGGTTAAGGTCAATGTTAGGGTTAGTGTCAATTTTAGGGTTAGCGTTAGGGTTAGGGTTAGGGTTAGTTTTATGTTTAGAGTTCGGGTTAGTGTTAGGTTTAGCGTGAATATTAGGGTTAGATTTAGGGTTGGAGTTAGGGTCAATGTTAGTCTTACTGTTAGGGTTAGTGTTAGTGTTAGCTTTAGTGTTAGGATTAGGGTTAGGGCCAATATTAGGGTTTGGGTTAGGGTTAGGGTTAGGGTAAATGTTAGGTTTGGGTCATAGTTAGGGTTAAGTCTAGGGTTAGGGCTATGGTTAAGTCCAATGTTACATTTAGCGTTATGGTTAGTGTTAGGGTCAATATTAGGGTGAGGGTTAGGGTTAAGTTTAGGGTCGATGTTAGTTTTAGGGTTAGGTTTAGGTTTAGGGTTAGGTTCAACGTTACGGTTAGGGTTATGTTTAGGGTCAATGTTATGGTTAGGGTTAGGGTTAGTGTCAATGTTAGTCTCAATGTTAGGGTTAGGGTTAGGGGTAGGGTCAATGTTAGGGTTAGGTTTAGTTATAGGGTTAGTTTTAGGGTTTGGGTCAATGTAAGGTTTAGGGTTAGGGTTAGTGTTAATGTTAGTGTTAGGGTTAGGATTAGGTTTAGGGTCATAGCTAGGGTTAGGTTTAGGTTTAGGATTAGGGTTGGAGTCTATATTAGGGTTGGTGTCAGGGTTAGGGTCAATGTTAGGGTTAGGTTTAGGGTTAGGGTTAGGTTTAGGTTTAGGGTTATGGTCAGGGTTAACTTAGGGGTTCGGGTTAGGGTTATGTTCAACGTTAGTGTCAATGTTGTTTTAGCTTTAGTGTTAGGGTTAGTGCTAGGGTTAGTGTCAATGTTAGGGTTAGCGTTATGGTTAGAGTTAGGGTTAGGGGTAGAGTTTGGTTTAGGGTTAGGGTTAGGGTTAATTTTAAGTTCAATATTAGGGTTAGGGTTAGAGTTAGGTTTACGGTTTAGGGTTAAGGTTAGGGTTAGGGTTAGGGTTAGGGTTAGGGTTAGGGTTAGGGTTTGGGTTAGCATTAGGTTTAGGGTTAGGTTAGGGTTAGGTTTTAGGGTTAGGGTTAGGGATACGGTTAGGGATAGGCTTAGGGTTAGAGTTAGGGTTTAGTGTTAAGGTTAGGGTTAGGGTTAGGGTTAGGGTCAACGTTAGGGTTAAGGTTCGGTTTAGGTTTAGGGTTAGGTTTAAGGTCAAAGTTAGTGTTAGGGTCAATGTTTGTGTCAATCTTAGGGTTAGGGTTAGGGTTAGGGTCAATGTTGGGGTTAGGGTTAGTGTTAGGGTTAGATTAGAGTCAATGTTAGGGTTAGATTTAGGGTTACGGTTTGGTTTAGGATTAGGTTCAATGTTAGTGTTAAGGTTATGGTTAGTGTTTGGGCCAATGTTATTGTTAGGGTTTGGTTTAGTTTTACAGTTATGTTTAGGGTCAATGTTAGTGTCAATGTTAGGGTTAGGGTTAGGGTCTATATTAGGGTTAGGTTTAGGGTTAGGGTTATATTTAGGGTTAGGATTACGGTTAGGTTAATGTTGAGTTAGGGTTAGGGTGAATGTTAGTGTTAGGGTTAGGGTTAGGATTAGGGTTAGGTTTAGGGTCAATGTAGGGTTAGGGTTAGGGTTACGGTTAGGCTCAATGTTAGTGTTAGGGGTAGGATAAGTTTTACGGTTAGGGTTAGGGTTATTTTCAATGTTAAGGTTAGGTTTAGGGTTAAGTTTAGTGTTAGTATTAGGGTTAGGGTTAGGGTCAATGTTAAGTTTAGGGTTAGTGTTAGGGTCATATTTAGGGTTAGGGTTAGTGTTACCATTAGAGTTAGATTCAATGTTAGGGTTAGATTTAGGGTTAGGTTTAGGGTTAGGGTTTAGGGTTAGGGTTTAGGGTTAGGGTTAGGGTTAGCATTCGTGTTAAAGTTTGGGTTAGGTTTAGTATTAGGGTTTGGGTTAGGGTTAGGTTAGGGTTAGGGTTAGGTTTAAGGTTAGGTTTAGGGTTAGGGTTAGGGTTAGGGTTAGGGTTAGGGTTAGGTTTAGGGTAAGTTTAGGGTTAGGGTTAGGGTTAGGCTTAGGGTTAGGGTTAGGGTTAGGGTTAGGTTCGGGTTAGTTTTAGGGTTAGGGTTAGGGTTATGGTTTAGGGTTAGGGTTAGGTATAGGGTTAGGGTTAGTTTTTGGGTTAGGGTTAGGTTAGGGTTAGGGTTAGGGTTAATTTAGGGTTAGGGTTAAGGTTAGGGTTAGGGTTAGGTTTAGAGTTATGTTTTAGGGTTAGGGTTAGGATTAGTGTTAGGGTTAGGATAAGGGTTAGTGTTGGGGTAAATGTTAGGCTTAGGGTTAGGGTTCGGGTTAGGATTAGGGTAAGTTTAGGGTTAGGGTTAGTGTTAGAGTTAGGGTTATGTTAGGGTTAGGGTTAGGGTTAGGTTAGCGTTAGGTGTATGGTTGGTTAGTGTGAGGATTAGGGTTTAGGGTTAGGGTTAGGGTTACAGTTAGTGTTAGTGTTAGGGTAAGTGTTAGGGTTAGGGTTAGGTTTAGGGTTTAGGGTTAGAGTTAGGGTTAGGGTTAGGGTTAGGCTTAGGCTTACGGTTAGGTTTACGGTTAGGGTTAGGGTTAGAGTTAGGGTCAGGGTCAGCGTCAGGGTCAGGATCAGGGTTAGGGTTAGGGTTAGGGTTACGGTTAAGATTAGGGTTAGTTTAGCATTAGTGTAAGGGTTAGGGTTAGGGTTATGGTTAGGGTTTAGGTTTCAGGTTAGTTTTAGGGTTCGTGTTAGGGTTACGGTTAGGTTTTGGTTAGGGTTAGGATAGTTTAAGGGTTAGGTTTAGTTTTAGGGTTTGGCTTATGGTTAGGTTAGGGTTAGGGTTAGGTTAGTGTTAGGGTTAGGGTTAGGGTTAGGTTAGGGTTAGTGTTAGGTTTAGTGTTAGGTTACGGTTAGGGTTCAGGGTTTAGGGTTAGTGTAGGGTTAGGGTTAGGGTTAGGGTTTAGATTTATGGTTATGGTTATGGTTAGGGTTAGGGTTAGGGTTAGGGTTAGGTTAGGTTTATGGTTAGGGTTAGGTTTAATGTTAGGTTAGGGTTAGGGTTTGGGTTTAGGGTTAGGGTCAGGGTAGGTTTAGGGTTAGGTTTAGGGTTTGGGGTAGGGTTAGAGTTACGTTTAGGGTTAGGGTTAGGGTTAGGGTTTAGGGTTAGAGTTAGGGTTAGGGGTAGGGGTAGGTTTAAGGTTAGCGTTAGGGTAAGTGTTAGGGTTAGGTTTATGGTTAGGGTCAGTGTTAGGTTAGGTTTAGGGTTAGGGTTAGGGTTAGGGTTAGGGTTTAGGGTAAGGTTTAGTGTTAGGGTTAGGGTTAGGGTTAGGGTAGGGTTAGGGTAAGGATTAGTGTTAGGGTAAATGTTAGTGTTAGGGTTAGGGTGAGGGTTAGGATTAATTTAGGGTTACGGTTAAGGTTAGGGTTAGTGTTAGGGTTAAGGTTAGGGTTTAGAGTTAGCGTTAGATTTAGGGTTAGGGATAGGGTTTAGTTTTAGCGTTAGGGTTAGGGTTAGGTTAGGGTTAGGGTTAGGTTAAGTGTTAGGTTAGGGTTAGGGTTCAGGGTTTAGGGTTAGTGTTAGGGTTAGCGTTAGGGTTAGGTTTAGGTTTAGGGTTTAGGGTTAGCGTTAGGGTTAGGGTTAGGGTTAGGTTTAGTGTTAGGGTTAGTGTTAGGGTTAGGGTTTAGGGTTAGGGTTAGGGTTAGGGTTAGGTTTAGGATTATTTTAGGGTTAGGGTTAGTTTAATGGTTAAATTTTAGGGTCAGGGTCCGGGTCAGGATCAGGGTGAGAGTTAGGGTTAGTTTTAGGGTTTAAGATTAGGGTTAGATTTAGGGTTAGGGTTAGGGTTAAGGATAGGCTTACGTTAGCATTAGGGTTAGGTTAGTGTTAGGGTTAGGGTGAGCTTTTAGGGTTTAGGATAGTTTTAGGGTTAGGGTTAGGGTTAGGTTTAGGGATTGGTTTAGGGTTAGAGTTAGGGTCAGGGTCAGCGTCAGGGTGAGAATCAGGGTTAGGGTTAGGGTTAGGGTTAGAGTTAGGGTTCGGTTTAGGGTAAGGTTTAGGGTTAGGTTTAGGGTTAGGTTTAGGTTTAGGGCTAGTTTAGGGTTAAGGTTTAGGGTTAGGGTTAGAATTTTGATTAGTGTTAGGGTTTGGGTTAGGGTTAGTGTTAGGGTTAGGGTTAGGTTTTCGTTTAGGGTTAGGTTAGGGTTAGGGTTAGGGTTAGGGTTAGGTTAGGGTTAGGTTTAGGATTAGGGTTAGGGTTAAGATTTAGGGTTAGGGTTAGGGTTAGTTTTAGGGTTAGGGTTTGGGTTAGGGTTAGGGTTAGGGTTAAGCTTAGTGTTAGGGTTAGGGTTAAGGTTAGTGTTAGGGATAGGGTTAATATTAGGGTTTAGGGTTAGGGTTAGGGTTAGTGTTAGGGTTAGGTTTAGGGTTAGGATTAGGTTTAGGTTAGGTTTAAGGTTAGGGTTAGAGGTTAGTGTTAGGGTTAGGGTTTATGGTTAGGGTTAGGGTTAGGATTAGTGTTAGGTTAGGTTTAGGGTTAGGGTTAGTGTTAGGATAGGGTTAGGGTGTAGGGTTAGGGTTAGGGTTAGGGTTAGGTTTAGGGTTAGGGTTAGGGTTCTGTTTAGAGTTAGGGTTTAGGGTTAGGGTTAGGGTTAGGTTAGTTTTCGGGTTAGGGTTAGTGTTAGGGTAAGGTTTAGGTTAGGGTTATGGTTAGGGTTAGGGTTAGGATTAGGGTTAGGTTAGCATTAGGGTTAGGGTTTAGTGTTAGAGTAAGGGGTTAGGTTTAGGGTTAGGGTTACGTTTAGTTTTAGGGTTTAGGTTAGGCTTAGGTTAGGGTTAGGGTTAGGGTTAGGGTTTGGTTTAGGGTTAGGTTAGAGTTAGGGTTAGGGTAAGGATTAAGTTTAGGGTTAGATTTGGGCTTGGGATTAGGTTTACGTTAGGGTTAGGGTCAGGATTAGTGTTAGGTTAGTGTTAGGGTTTAGGGTTTATGGTTAGGTTTAGGGTTATGATTAGAGTTCGGGTTTAGGGTTAGGGTTAGTGTTAGGGTTAGATTTACGGTTAGGGTTATGCTTAGGGTTAGGGTTTAGGGTTAGGCTTAGGTTTACGGATAGGGTTAGGGTTAGGGGTAGGGTTAGGCTTAGGGTTAGGGTTAGGGTTATTGTTAGGTTTAGGGTTAGTGTTTGGGTTAAGTTAGGGTTATGGTAAGGGTTAGGGTTAGGATAGGGTTTGGGTTATGGTTAGGATAGATTTAGAGTTAGCGTTAGGGTTAGGGTTAGGGTTAGGTTTTAGGGTTAGTGTTAGTGTTGGGGTTAGGGTTAGGTTTAGGGTTAGGTTTAGGGTAAATGTTAGTGTTAGGGATAGGTTTAGGGTTAGGGTTAGAGTTAGGGTTAGGTTAGGGTTTGGGTTAGGTTTAGGTTTTAGGGTTAATGTTAGTGTTAGGGTTAGGGTTAGGGTCTATCGTTAGAGTTAGTGTTAGGGTTAGGGATAGGGTTAGGGTTATAGTTAGGGTTAGGTTAGGGTTAGGGTTAGGGTTAGGGTTAGGATAGGTTTTGGGTTATGATTAGGTTAGGGTTGGAGTTAGGGTTAGGGTTAGGTTTAGGGTTAGGGTGTAGGGTTAATGTTAGGGTAAGGGTTAGGGTTAGGGTTACGGTTTAGATAAGGGTTAGGTTAGAGTTAGGGTTAGGGTTAGGGTTAGGTTTAGGTTTAGGGTTTGTTTTAGGCTTAGTTTAGGGTTAGGGGTAGGGTTAGTGTTATGGTTAGAGTTAGGGTTAGGGGTAGAGTTTGGTTTAGGGTTAGGGTTAGGGTTAATTTTAAGTTCAATATTAGGGTTAGGGTTAGAGTTAGGTTTACGGTTTAGGGTTAAGGTTAGGGTTAGGGTTAGGGTTAGGGTTAGGGTTAGGGTTAGGGTTTGGGTTAGCATTAGGTTTAGGGTTAGGTTAGGGTTAGGTTTTAGGGTTAGGGTTAGGGATACGGTTAGGGATAGGCTTAGGGTTAGAGTTAGGGTTTAGTGTTAAGGTTAGGGTTAGGGTTAGGGTTAGGGTCAACGTTAGGGTTAAGGTTCGGTTTAGGTTTAGGGTTAGGTTTAAGGTCAAAGTTAGTGTTAGGGTCAATGTTTGTGTCAATCTTAGGGTTAGGGTTAGGGTTAGGGTCAATGTTGGGGTTAGGGTTAGTGTTAGGGTTAGATTAGAGTCAATGTTAGGGTTAGATTTAGGGTTACGGTTTGGTTTAGGATTAGGTTCAATGTTAGTGTTAAGGTTATGGTTAGTGTTTGGGCCAATGTTATTGTTAGGGTTTGGTTTAGTTTTACAGTTATGTTTAGGGTCAATGTTAGTGTCAATGTTAGGGTTAGGGTTAGGGTCTATATTAGGGTTAGGTTTAGGGTTAGGGTTATATTTAGGGTTAGGATTACGGTTAGGTTAATGTTGAGTTAGGGTTAGGGTGAATGTTAGTGTTAGGGTTAGGGTTAGGATTAGGGTTAGGTTTAGGGTCAATGTAGGGTTAGGGTTAGGGTTACGGTTAGGCTCAATGTTAGTGTTAGGGGTAGGATAAGTTTTACGGTTAGGGTTAGGGTTATTTTCAATGTTAAGGTTAGGTTTAGGGTTAAGTTTAGTGTTAGTATTAGGGTTAGGGTTAGGGTCAATGTTAAGTTTAGGGTTAGTGTTAGGGTCATATTTAGGGTTAGGGTTAGTGTTACCATTAGAGTTAGATTCAATGTTAGGGTTAGATTTAGGGTTAGGTTTAGGGTTAGGGTTTAGGGTTAGGGTTTAGGGTTAGGGTTAGGGTTAGCATTCGTGTTAAAGTTTGGGTTAGGTTTAGTATTAGGGTTTGGGTTAGGGTTAGGTTAGGGTTAGGGTTAGGTTTAGGGTTAGGTTTAGGGTTAGGGTTAGGGTTAGGGTTAGGGTTAGGGTTAGGTTTAGGGTAAGTTTAGGGTTAGGGTTAGGGTTAGGCTTAGGGTTAGGGTTAGGGTTAGGGTTAGGTTCGGGTTAGTTTTAGGGTTAGGGTTAGGGTTATGGTTTAGGGTTAGGGTTAGGTATAGGGTTAGGGTTAGTTTTTGGGTTAGGGTTAGGTTAGGGTTAGGGTTAGGGTTAATTTAGGGTTAGGGTTAAGGTTAGGGTTAGGGTTAGGTTTAGAGTTATGTTTTAGGGTTAGGGTTAGGATTAGTGTTAGGGTTAGGATAAGGGTTAGTGTTGGGGTAAATGTTAGGCTTAGGGTTAGGGTTCGGGTTAGGATTAGGGTAAGTTTAGGGTTAGGGTTAGTGTTAGAGTTAGGGTTATGTTAGGGTTAGGGTTAGGGTTAGGTTAGCGTTAGGTGTATGGTTGGTTAGTGTGAGGATTAGGGTTTAGGGTTAGGGTTAGGGTTACAGTTAGTGTTAGTGTTAGGGTAAGTGTTAGGGTTAGGGTTAGGTTTAGGGTTTAGGGTTAGAGTTAGGGTTAGGGTTAGGGTTAGGCTTAGGCTTACGGTTAGGTTTACGGTTAGGGTTAGGGTTAGAGTTAGGGTCAGGGTCAGCGTCAGGGTCAGGATCAGGGTTAGGGTTAGGGTTAGGGTTACGGTTAAGATTAGGGTTAGTTTAGCATTAGTGTAAGGGTTAGGGTTAGGGTTATGGTTAGGGTTTAGGTTTCAGGTTAGTTTTAGGGTTCGTGTTAGGGTTACGGTTAGGTTTTGGTTAGGGTTAGGATAGTTTAAGGGTTAGGTTTAGTTTTAGGGTTTGGCTTATGGTTAGGTTAGGGTTAGGGTTAGGTTAGTGTTAGGGTTAGGGTTAGGGTTAGGTTAGGGTTAGTGTTAGGTTTAGTGTTAGGTTACGGTTAGGGTTCAGGGTTTAGGGTTAGTGTAGGGTTAGGGTTAGGGTTAGGGTTTAGATTTATGGTTATGGTTATGGTTAGGGTTAGGGTTAGGGTTAGGGTTAGGTTAGGTTTATGGTTAGGGTTAGGTTTAATGTTAGGTTAGGGTTAGGGTTTGGGTTTAGGGTTAGGGTCAGGGTAGGTTTAGGGTTAGGTTTAGGGTTTGGGGTAGGGTTAGAGTTACGTTTAGGGTTAGGGTTAGGGTTAGGGTTTAGGGTTAGAGTTAGGGTTAGGGGTAGGGGTAGGTTTAAGGTTAGCGTTAGGGTAAGTGTTAGGGTTAGGTTTATGGTTAGGGTCAGTGTTAGGTTAGGTTTAGGGTTAGGGTTAGGGTTAGGGTTAGGGTTTAGGGTAAGGTTTAGTGTTAGGGTTAGGGTTAGGGTTAGGGTAGGGTTAGGGTAAGGATTAGTGTTAGGGTAAATGTTAGTGTTAGGGTTAGGGTGAGGGTTAGGATTAATTTAGGGTTACGGTTAAGGTTAGGGTTAGTGTTAGGGTTAAGGTTAGGGTTTAGAGTTAGCGTTAGATTTAGGGTTAGGGATAGGGTTTAGTTTTAGCGTTAGGGTTAGGGTTAGGTTAGGGTTAGGGTTAGGTTAAGTGTTAGGTTAGGGTTAGGGTTCAGGGTTTAGGGTTAGTGTTAGGGTTAGCGTTAGGGTTAGGTTTAGGTTTAGGGTTTAGGGTTAGCGTTAGGGTTAGGGTTAGGGTTAGGTTTAGTGTTAGGGTTAGTGTTAGGGTTAGGGTTTAGGGTTAGGGTTAGGGTTAGGGTTAGGTTTAGGATTATTTTAGGGTTAGGGTTAGTTTAATGGTTAAATTTTAGGGTCAGGGTCCGGGTCAGGATCAGGGTGAGAGTTAGGGTTAGTTTTAGGGTTTAAGATTAGGGTTAGATTTAGGGTTAGGGTTAGGGTTAAGGATAGGCTTACGTTAGCATTAGGGTTAGGTTAGTGTTAGGGTTAGGGTGAGCTTTTAGGGTTTAGGATAGTTTTAGGGTTAGGGTTAGGGTTAGGTTTAGGGATTGGTTTAGGGTTAGAGTTAGGGTCAGGGTCAGCGTCAGGGTGAGAATCAGGGTTAGGGTTAGGGTTAGGGTTAGAGTTAGGGTTCGGTTTAGGGTAAGGTTTAGGGTTAGGTTTAGGGTTAGGTTTAGGTTTAGGGCTAGTTTAGGGTTAAGGTTTAGGGTTAGGGTTAGAATTTTGATTAGTGTTAGGGTTTGGGTTAGGGTTAGTGTTAGGGTTAGGGTTAGGTTTTCGTTTAGGGTTAGGTTAGGGTTAGGGTTAGGGTTAGGGTTAGGTTAGGGTTAGGTTTAGGATTAGGGTTAGGGTTAAGATTTAGGGTTAGGGTTAGGGTTAGTTTTAGGGTTAGGGTTTGGGTTAGGGTTAGGGTTAGGGTTAAGCTTAGTGTTAGGGTTAGGGTTAAGGTTAGTGTTAGGGATAGGGTTAATATTAGGGTTTAGGGTTAGGGTTAGGGTTAGTGTTAGGGTTAGGTTTAGGGTTAGGATTAGGTTTAGGTTAGGTTTAGGGTTAGGGTTAGAGGTTAGTGTTAGGGTTAGGGTTTATGGTTAGGGTTAGGGTTAGGATTAGTGTTAGGTTAGGTTTAGGGTTAGGGTTAGTGTTAGGATAGGGTTAGGGTGTAGGGTTAGGGTTAGGGTTAGGGTTAGGTTTAGGGTTAGGGTTAGGGTTCTGTTTAGAGTTAGGGTTTAGGGTTAGGGTTAGGGTTAGGTTAGTTTTCGGGTTAGGGTTAGTGTTAGGGTAAGGTTTAGGTTAGGGTTATGGTTAGGGTTAGGGTTAGGATTAGGGTTAGGTTAGCATTAGGGTTAGGGTTTAGTGTTAGAGTAAGGGGTTAGGTTTAGGGTTAGGGTTACGTTTAGTTTTAGGGTTTAGGTTAGGCTTAGGTTAGGGTTAGGGTTAGGGTTAGGGTTTGGTTTAGGGTTAGGTTAGAGTTAGGGTTAGGGTAAGGATTAAGTTTAGGGTTAGATTTGGGCTTGGGATTAGGTTTACGTTAGGGTTAGGGTCAGGATTAGTGTTAGGTTAGTGTTAGGGTTTAGGGTTTATGGTTAGGTTTAGGGTTATGATTAGAGTTCGGGTTTAGGGTTAGGGTTAGTGTTAGGGTTAGATTTACGGTTAGGGTTATGCTTAGGGTTAGGGTTTAGGGTTAGGCTTAGGTTTACGGATAGGGTTAGGGTTAGGGGTAGGGTTAGGCTTAGGGTTAGGGTTAGGGTTATTGTTAGGTTTAGGGTTAGTGTTTGGGTTAAGTTAGGGTTATGGTAAGGGTTAGGGTTAGGATAGGGTTTGGGTTATGGTTAGGATAGATTTAGAGTTAGCGTTAGGGTTAGGGTTAGGGTTAGGTTTTAGGGTTAGTGTTAGTGTTGGGGTTAGGGTTAGGTTTAGGGTTAGGTTTAGGGTAAATGTTAGTGTTAGGGATAGGTTTAGGGTTAGGGTTAGAGTTAGGGTTAGGTTAGGGTTTGGGTTAGGTTTAGGTTTTAGGGTTAATGTTAGTGTTAGGGTTAGGGTTAGGGTCTATCGTTAGAGTTAGTGTTAGGGTTAGGGATAGGGTTAGGGTTATAGTTAGGGTTAGGTTAGGGTTAGGGTTAGGGTTAGGGTTAGGATAGGTTTTGGGTTATGATTAGGTTAGGGTTGGAGTTAGGGTTAGGGTTAGGTTTAGGGTTAGGGTGTAGGGTTAATGTTAGGGTAAGGGTTAGGGTTAGGGTTACGGTTTAGATAAGGGTTAGGTTAGAGTTAGGGTTAGGGTTAGGGTTAGGTTTAGGTTTAGGGTTTGTTTTAGGCTTAGTTTAGGGTTAGGGGTAGGGTTAGTGTTATGGTTAGGGTTAGGGCTAGGGTAGAGTTAGGATTAGGTTAGGTTCAGTGTTACGTTAGGATTAGGGTTTAGGGTTTAAGGTTAGGTTTAGGGTTAGGGTTAGAGTTAGGGTTAGGTTAGGGTTAGGGTTAGGGTTAGGTTTTAGGGTTAATGTTAGTGTTAGGGTTAGGGTTAGGGTTAGTGTTTATCGTTAGGATTAGTGTTAGGGTTAGGAATAGGGTTAGGGTTATAGTTATAGTTAGGGTTAGGTTAGGGTTAGGGTTAGGGTTAGCTTTAGGGTTAGGTTTAGGTTTAGGGTTAGTGTTAGGTTTAGGGTAAATGTTAATGTTAGGGTTCCGTTAGGGTTAGGTTTAGGGTTAGAATTAGGCTTAGGTTAGGGTTAGGGTTAGGGTTAGGTTACGGGTAGGGTTAGGGTTAGGTTTAGGGTAAATGTTAGTGTTAGGTTTAGGGTTAGGGTTTGGTTTCTGGTTAGGGTTAGGGTTAGCGTTAGGGTTTAGGTTTAGGGTTAGGGTTAGGGTTAGGGGTAGCGTTAGGGATAGGGTTAGGTTTAGGGTTAGAGTTAGTGTTAGGGTTAGGTTTAAGGTTAGGGTTTAGGCTTAGGGTTAGGGTTAGGGTTAAGGTTAGTGTTAGAGTTAGGGTTAGGGTTAGGTTTAGGGTTTAGATTAGGTTTAGGTTAGGGTTAGGGTTAGGTTTAGGGTTAGGGTTAGGATTAGGTTTAGGTTAGGTTTAGGGTTAGGTGTTCGTCTTAGGGTTAGGGTTAGGGTTAGGGTTAGGTTTAGGATTAGGTTTAGGTTAGGGTTAGGGTTAAGGTTAGTGTTAGGTTTTGTTTAGGGTTTAGGTTTAGGTTTAGGTTTAGGTTTAGGTTTAGGTTTAGGGTTAGTGTTAGCATTAGGGTTTAGGGTTATAGTTCGGGTTAGGGTTAGGTTTAGGGTTAGGGTTAGGTTTAGGGTTTAGGGTTAGGGTTAGGGTTAGGGTTAGGGTTAGGGTTATGGTTAAGTTTAGGGGTAGTGTTAGGGTTAGGGTTAGGGTTAGGGTTAGGGTTAGGGGTAGGTTTAGGGTTAGGGTTAGGGTTAGGGTAAATATTAGGGTTAGGGTTAGGGGTAGGGTTAAAATTAGGTTAGGGTTAGGGTTTAGGTTTAGTGTTGTGGTTATGTTTAGGGTTAGGGTTAGGGTTCGGGTTAGGGTTTAGGTTTACGGTTCGTGTTAGTTTTAGGTTTAGTGTTAGGCTTAGGGTTAGGGTTTTGGGTTAGGGTTAGGTTTAAGGGTAGGTTTAGTGTTAGGGTTAGTTTTAGGTGTAGGTTTTGGGTTAGGGTTAGGGTTAGGGTAAATATTAGGGTTAGGGTTAGGGTTAGGTTTAGGGTTAGGGTTAGGTTTAGGTTTAGGTTTTGGTTAGGATAAGGGTTAGGTTTAGGGTTAGGTTTTAGGGTTAGTTATAGGGTTAGGGTTAGGGTTAGGGTTTAGGTTGAGGTTTAGTGTTAGTGTTAGTGTTAGGTTTAGGGTTTAGGGTTAGCGTTTGGGTTAGGGTTATGGTTGGGGTTAAGGGTAGGTTTACGGTAAGGAGTAGTGTTAGGGTAAATTTTAGGGTTAAGTTTAGTGTTAGGGTTATGGTTAGGTTTTGGGTTAGAGTTAGGGATAGTTTAGGGTTCAGTTTAGGGTTAGGGTTAGGTTTGCTTGAGGCTTAGGGTTAGGGTTAGGGTTAGGGGTAGGGTTAGTGTTAGGTTTTAGGGTTAAGTTTAGGGTAAGGTTTAGGTTAGGGTTAGGGTAAGGGTTTGCGTTAGGGTTAGGTTAGCATTAGGGTTAGTGTTAGTGTTAGAGTTAGTGTTACAGTTAGGGGTTAGGGTTAGGGTTAGGGTTATGGTTAGAGTTAGGGTTTGGGTTATCTTAGGTTAGGTTTAGGTTTAGGTTAGTGTTAGGGTTAGGGTTTGGGTTAGGGTTAGTTTAGGGTTAGGGTTACGGTAAGGGTTAGGGATAAGTTAGGGTTGGGCTTGGTGTTAGGTTTAGTTTAGGGTTAGGTTCAGGGTTAGTGTTAGGTTAGGGTTTAGGGTTTAAGTTTAGGGTTAGGGTTAGGGTTAGGGTTCGGGTTTAGGGTTAGTGTTAGTGTTAGGGTTAGATTTAAGGTTAGGTTTAGGCTTAGGGTTAGGGTTTAGGGTTAACTTAGGGTTAGGGTTAGGTGTAGGGTTAGGGTTAGGGTTTGGTTTAGGGTTAGGGTAAATGTTAGGGTTAGGGTTAGTGTTAGGGTTAGGGTTAGAGTTAGGGTTAGGTTAGGGTTAAGGTTACGGTTAGGGTTAGGATAGGGTTTGGGATAGGGTTTGGTTAGGGTTAGAGTTAGGATTAGAGTTAGGGTTAGTGTTAGTGGTTAGGGTTTAGGTTTAGGGTTAGGGTAGGAGTTAGGGATAGGTTTAGGGTTAGTGTTAGTGTTAGGGTAAATATTAGTGTTAGGGTTAGGGTTAGGGATAGTGTTAGAGTTAGGGTTCATTTAGGGTTAGGTTTAGGGTTAGGTTTTAGGGTTAGTGTTAGGGTTATGGTTAGGGTTACGGTTAGGTTTAGGGTTAGGATTAGTGTTAGTGTTATGGTTAGGCTTTAGGTTTAGGGTTAGGTTTAGGAATAGGGTCAGGGTTTAGGTTAGGGTTAAGTTAGGGTTAGGGTTAGGGTTAGTGTTAGGTTTTAGGTTTAGGGGCAGTGTTAGGGTTACGGTTTTGGTTTAGGGTTTGGGTTAGTGTTAGTGTTAGGGTTAGGCTTTAGGGTTAGGTTAGCTTTATGGTTAAGGTTAGGGTTAATTTTTCGTTATGGTAGGGTTAGAGTTTTGGTTAGGGTAAGGGTTAGTGTTAGGGTAGGTTTAGGGTTTAGGTTTAAGGTTAGGGTTTGGTTTAGGGTTAGGGTTAGGTTTAGGGTTTTGGTTAGGTTAGGTTAGGGTTAGGGTTACGGTTAGTGTTAGGGTAAGGGTTAGGTTAGTGTTAGGGTCAGGGTTAGGCTTAGGGTTATGGTTAGGTTTAGGTTAGCTTTATTATTTGGGTTAGTGTTAGGGTTAGGGTTAGGGTTTATGTTTAGGGTTAGTGTTAGGGTTAGAGTTAGGCATTGGGTTAGGCTTAGGTTAGGGTTAGGGTTAGGGTTAAGGTTAGGGTTAGGGTTAGGGTTAGGTTAGGGTTAGGGTTAGGTTAAGGGTTAGGGTTAGGGTTGGTGTTAGGGTTAGGTTAGTGTTAGGATCAGGGTTAGTATTAGGTTAGGGTTAGGGTTTAGGGTTTAGTGTTAGGGTTAGGGTTAGGGTTATGGTTCGGGTTTAGGGTTAGGGTTAGGTTTAGGGTGAGGGTTTAGGGTTAGGCTTACGTTTAGGGTTAGGGGTAGGTTTAGGGTTATGGTTGGTTTTAGGTCTAGGGTAAATGTTAGTGTTAGGGTTAGGGTAAGTGTTAGGTATAGGGCTAGGGTTATAATTAGGTTTAGGTTAGGGTTAGGGTTAGGGTTAGGATAGGTTTTGGGTTAGGTTTGGGTTAGGTTTAGTGTTAGGGTTAGGGTTAGGTTTAGGTTTAGGTTAGTGTTAGAGTTAGGGTTAGGGTTAGTGTTTAGGGTTAGGGTTAGGGTTTGGGTTAGGGTTAGAGTTAGGGTTAGAATTAGGGTTAGGTTAGGTTCAGGGTTAGGGTTAGGGTTAGGGTTAGGTTTAGGTTAGCGTTAGGGTTAGGGTAAGGGTTAGGTTTAGGGTTATGTAAGTGTTAGGTCAGTGATAGGTTTAGGGTTAGTTTTAAGTTTATGGTTAGGGTTAGGGTTAGGGATAGTGTTAGGATTAAGCTTAGGTTTAGGTTAGGGTTAGGGTTAGGGTTAGGGTTAGGTTTAGGATAGGTTTTGGGTTAGGATTAGGTTAGGTTAGAGTTAGGGTTAGGGTTAGGTTTAGATAAGGGTTAATGTTAGGGTAAGGGTTAGGGTTAGGGTTACGGTTTAGATAAGGGTTAGGTTACAGTTAGGGTTAGGGTTAGGGTTAGGTTTAGGGTTAGGTTTTGGTTTAGGCTTAAGTTAGTGTTAGGGTTAGGGTAGTGTTATGGTTAGGGTTAGGGTTAGGTTAGGATTAGGTTAGGTTTAATGTTACGTTCCGGTTAGTGTTTAGGGTTTAAGGTTAGGGTTAGTGTTACGGTTAGGGTTACGGTATAGGGTTAGAGTTAGTGTTACGGTTAGGTTTAGGTTTACGTTTAGGGTTAGGGTTATAGTTTCGGGATAGGCTAAGTGTTAGGGTTAGGGTTAGGAGTAGGGTTAGGGTATATGTTAGTGTTTAGGGTTTCGGGTTAGGGTTAGGTTTAGGGTTAGGGTTAGGGTTAGGGTTTAGGGTCAGGGTTAGGGTTAGGGTAAATATTAGGGTTAGGGTTAGGGATAGGGTTAGGTTGAGGTTTATGTTCAGGGTTAGGTGAGGTTTAGGGTTAGGTTTAGGGTTAGATTTTAGGCTTAGGGTTAGGGTTAGGGTTAGGGTTTAGGTTTAGATTAGTGTTAGTGTTAGTGTTAGGTTTAGGGTTTAGGTTTAGCGTTAGGGTTAGGCTAAGGGTTAGGGTTAGGGTTAGGGTTAGTTTTAGGGTAGGGGTAGGGTTAGGGTTAGGTTTAGGGTAAATGTTCGGGTTAGTTTAGGGTTAGTGTTTGGTTTCGGGTTAGGGTTAAGGTTAGGGTTAGGGTTTAGGTTTAGGGTTAGGTTTAGGGTTAGGGGTAGGGTTAAGGTTAGGGTTTAGGCTTAGGTTTAGGTTAGGTTTAGGGTTAGGGGTTAGTATTATGGTTAGGGTTAGGGTTAGGGTTAGGATTCGGTTTAGGTTAGGGTTAGGGTTACAGTTAGTGTTAGTTTTGGGTTAGGGTTTCGGTTTAGGTTTAGGGTTAGGGTTAGCGTTAGGGTTAGGATTAGGTTTAGGTTTAGAGTTCGGTTTAGGTTTAGGTTTAGGGTTATGGTTAGGTTTAGGGTATCGTGTTAGGGTTAGGGTTAGCGTTAGGGGTATTTTTAGGGTTAGGGTTAGGGTTAGGGTAAATATTAGGGTTAGAGTTAGGGTTAGGGTTAGAGTTTAGGGTTAGTGTTACGGTTAGGGTTAGGGTTAGGGTTATCGTAAGGGTTAGGGTTAGAATTAGGTTTAGGTTAGGTTTAGGGTTAAGACTAGGTTTAGGTTAGTTTTAGGGTTAGGGTTAAAGTTAGGTTAGGGTTAGGGTGTAGGTTTAGGGTTAGGGTTAGTGTTAGGGTTAGGGCTAGGGTTCGGGTTCGTGTTAGGGTTTAGGGTTACGGTTCGTGTTAGGGTTAGTTTTAGGGTTAGGGTTAGGGTTAGGGTTTTGGGTTAGGGTTAGGGTTAGGGTTAAGTTAGGATTAGGGTTAGGTTTAGTGTTACTTTAGTGTTAGGGTTTAGTGTTTAATGTTAGGGTTAGGGTTAGTGTTAGGGTTACGGTTTAGGGTTAGAGTTATTGTTAGTGTTAAGTTTAGGTTTAGGTTTAGGGTTAGGCAAGGGTTAGGGTTAGGGTTAGGAGTAGGGTTAGGGTTAGGGTTAGGGTTAGGGTTTAGGGTTAGGGTTAGGGTTAGGGTAATTATTAGGGTTAGGTTTAGGGTTAGGATTAGGGTTAGGTTTAGATTTAGGGTTAGGGTTAGGTTTTAGGTTTAGGGTTAGGGTTAGGGTTAATGTTAGGGTTTAGGTTTATGTTTAGGGTTAGTGTTTGTGTTAGGTTTAGGGTTTAGGGTTAGCGTTAGGGTTAGGCTAAGTGTTAGGGTTTGGGATAGGAGTAGGGTTAGGGTACATGTTAGTGTTTAGTGTTAGGTTTAGGGTTCGGGTTTAGGGTTAGGGTTAAGTTTAGGGTTAAGTTTCAGGTTAGGGTTAGGGTTAGGCTTAGTGTTTAGGGTTAGGATTACGGTTAGGGTTAGTGTTATCGTTAGGTGTAGCGTTAGGGTAGGGTTAGGATTAGGGTTTAGGGTTAGGTGTAGAGTTATTGTTAGGGTAAGGGTTAGGGTTAGAGTTAGATTTATGGTTGGGGTTAGTGTTGGGTTAGGGTTAGGGTTTAGGGTTAAGGTTAGGGTTAGGATTAGGGTTAGGGTTAGGGTTAGGGTTAGGGTTTGGGTTAGAGTTTAAGTTTAGGGTTAGGGTTAGAGTTAGGGATAGGTTTAGTGTAAGGGTAAGGGTTAGGTTTAGGGTTAGGGTTAGGGTTAGTGTTAGTGTTAGGGTTAGGGTTAGGGTTTAGGGTTAACATTAGGGTTAGGGTTAGGTTTATGGTAAGGGTTAGGTTTTGGGTGAGGGTTAGGTTAGGTTTAGGATAGGGGTAGATTTAGGGTTAGGTTTAGGTTTTTGGTTAGTATTAGCTTAGGGTTAGGGTTAGGTTTCGGGTTAGGTTTAGGGTTTAGGGTTAGGGGTAGGGTTAGTGTAAGGGTTAGGGTTAGGGTTTAGGTTTAGTGTTTGGGTTAGTTTCAGGTTAGGGTTATGGTTAGGGTTAGGGTTAGGTTTAGGGTTTGGGTAATTGTTAGGTTAGGGTTAGGTTTTAGGGTTTAGTGTTAGGGTTAAGTTTAGGGTTAGGGTTAGGGTTTAGGTTTAGGTTTTGGGTTAGTTTCTGGTTAGGGTTATGGTTAGGGTTAGGGTTAGTTTTAGGGTTAGGGTAATTGTTAGGTTAGGGTTAGGGTTTAGGTTTTAGGGTTACGGTTAGGTTTAGGGTTAGGGTTAGGGTTAGGTTTTAGGTTTATGGTTAGGTTTAGGGCTAGGTTTACTGTTAGGGTTAGGGTTAGGGTTTAGGTTTTGCTTTAGGGTTAGGATTAGGGTTAGGGTTAGAGATAGGGTTAGGGTAGGGTTAGGTTAGGGTAAATATTAGGGTTAGGGTTAGGGTTAGGGTTAGTGTTATGTTTGGGTTAGGGTTTATTGTTTAGCGTTAGGTTTAGTGTTAGGGTTAGCGTTAGGGTTAAGGGTTACGGTTAGGGTTAGGATTATGTTTAGGGTTAGGGTTAGGGTTAGGTTTGAGGGTTAGGGTTAGGTTTAGTGTTAAGGTAAATGTTAGGGATAGGGTTACGGTTAGTGTTAGGGTTAGGGTCACATTTACAGTTAGGGTTAGGGTTAGGTTTAGGGATAGGTTTAGGGTTAGTGTTAGGGTTCAGGGTTAGGGTTAGTGTTAGTATTAGGTTCAGGGTAAGGGTAAAGTTAGGTTTAGGGTTAGGTTTAGGGTTAATGTTAGGGTTAGGGTTTAGGTTTAAGGTTAGTGTTAGGGTTAGGGTTAGGTTTAGGTTATGGGTAAGGTTTAGGTTAGGGTGAGGGTTAGGTTTAGGGTTAGGTTATCAGCAACGGTTAGGTTAGAGTTAGGGTTAGGTTTAGGGTTAGGGTTTAGGGTTAGTGTTAGGGTTAGGGTTAGGTTTAGTGTTAGGTTATCATTAGGGTTAGGGTGAGGTTTAGGGTCAGAGTTAGGGATTGGGTTAGGGTTATGTTAGAGTTAGCGTTAGGGTTAGGTTTAGGGTTAGGGTTTTGGTAATGGTTAGGTTACGTTTAGGGTTAGGGTTAGAGTTAGGGTTAGGGTTAGGGTTAGGGTTAGTGTTATTGTTAGGTTAGGATTAGGGTTTAGGGTTTAGGGTTAGAGTTAAGGTTAGTGTTAGGTTTAGGGTTAGGGTTAGGGTTAGGTTTAGGGTTAGGGTTAGGGTTAGGGTTCGAGGTAGGGTCAGGGTTCTGGTCAGTTTAGGGTAAATGTTAGGGTTAGTGTGAGGGTTAGGGTTAGGATTAGAGTTAGGTTTAGATTAGGGATTGGGTTAGGGTTAGTGTTAGGTTAGAGTTACGGTGTAGGGTTTAGTGTTAGTGTTAGGGTTAGGGTTTAGGGTTAGGGTTAGGGTTAGGATTATGTTATGGTTAGGGTTAGGGTTAGGGTTAGGGTTAGGATTTAGGGTTAGGTTTAGGGTTATGGTTATCGTTAGGGTTAGGGTTAGGGGTAGGGTTAGGGTTAGTGTTAGAGTTAATGTAAATGTTAGGGATAGGGTTAGGGTTAGGGATAGTTTTACGGTTAGGTTAGGGTTAGGGTTAGGGTTAGGTTTAGGGTTAGTTTAGGGTTATGGTCAGGGTTATTGTTAAGTTAGGTTTAGGGTTTAGGGTTTAGGTTTAGGTTTAGGTTTAGGTATAGACTTAGGGTTTAGGGTTAGTGTTAGTGTTAGGGTGAAGTTTAGCGTTAGGGTTAGGTTTAGGGTTAGGGTTATTGTTAGGTTGGTTAGGGTTTAGGGTTTAGGTTTAGGTTTAGGGTCAGGGTTATGGTTACGTTATGTTAGGGATAGGGTTAGGTTTAGGGTTAGTGTTAGGTTTAGGTTTAGGGTAGGGTTAGGGTTAGGGTTAGGGGTAGGCTTACAGTAAGGTTTAGTGTTAGGGTAAATGTTAGGGTTAGGGTTAGGGTTAGGTTTAGGTTTAGGGTTAGGTTTAGGGTTAGGGATAGGTTTGCGTTAGGGTTAGGGTTAGGATTAGGGTTAGGGTTAAGGTTAGGGTTAGGTTTTAGGGTTTAGGGTTAGGGTTAGGGTTAGGGTTATGGTTAGGGTTAGGGTTAGGGTTAAGGTTAGGGTTAGGGTTAGGTTAGGGTTAGGGTCTAGGGTTTAGGGTTAGGGTTAGGGTTAGGATTAGGGTAACGGTTTGGGTAGGGATAGGGTTAGTATAGGGTTAGTATTAGGGTTTAGGGTTAGGGTTAGTGTTAGTGTTAGTGTTAGAGTTAGGGTTAGGTGTAGGGGTAGGGTAAGGGTTAGTGTTAGGGTAAATTTTAGGGTTAGGGTTTAGGGTTTAGGGTTCGGGTTAAGGTTAGTGTTAGGGTTAGGGTTTAGGGTTTAGGTTTAGGATTATGATTATGGGCAGTTTTAAGATTACGGTTAGGGTTTAGGGTTAGTGTTACGGATAGGGTTAGGGTTAGGGTTAGGTGTAGGTTTAGGTTTAGGGTTAGGTTTACGGTAAATGTTAGGGTTAGGATTAGGGTTAGGGTTAGGGTTAGGATTAAGGTTTAGGGTTAGGGTTAGGGTTCGTGTAGGGTTAGGTTTAGGGTAGGGTTATGGCTAGGGTTAGGGTTATGGTTAGGTTTAGTGTTAGTGTTAGGTTAGGGTTAGGTTTTAGGGTTAGGGTTAGGGTTAGGATTAGAGTTAGGTTTTGGGTTAGGGTTAGGGTTAGGGTTAGGGTTAGGGTTAGGGTAAGGGTTTGGTTTAGGGTTAGGGTTAGTTTTTAGGGTTAAGGTTAGGGTTAGTGTTAGTGTTAGGGTAAGTGTCAGTGTTAGGGTAGGGTTTAGGATTAGGGTTAGGGTTAGTGGTAGGGTTAGGGGAAGTGTTAGTTTTAGGGTAAATGTTAGGGTTAGGGTTAGGTTAGCGTTAGGGTTAGGGTTTGGGTTAGGATTTAGGGTTAAGTTTAGGGTAAGATTTAGTGTTAGGGTTAGAGTTTAGGTTAGAGTTAGGTAAGGGTTAGTGTTAGGGTTAGGGTTAGGTTTTAGGCTGAGGTTTAGCGTTAGGGTTACTGTTAAGGTTAGTGTTTAGGCTTAGGTTTAGGATTAGGGTTAGAGTTAAGGTTAGAGGTAGGGTTAGGGTGAGGGTTAGATTAGGGTAAATGTAAGGGTTAAGTTTAGGGTTAGGGTTAAATTTTGGGTAGGTTAGTGTTAGGGTTAGTGTTAGTGTTAGTTTAGGGTTAGGATTCAGGGTTTAGGGTTAGGTTTAGGTTTAGGTTTAGGGTTTACGGTTTGCATTAGTGTTCGGGTTATGTTTAGGGTTAGGGTTAGGGTTAGGTTTAGGAATAGGGTTAGATTCTGGGTTAGGTTTAGGTTAGAGTTAGGTTTAGGATTATGGTTAGGGTTAGTGTTAGTTTAGGGTTAGGGTTAGTGTTAGGTTATGGTTAGGGTTTAGGGTTTAGGGTTAGGATTAGGGTTAGGGTTAGGGTTAGGTTTAGGGCTTAGGGTTAGGGTTAGGGTTAGGGTTAGGTTAATAGTTTTTTTTATGTTAGGTTTAGGTTTAGGTTTAGGGTCAATATTCGGGTTAGGTTTAGGGTTAAAGTTATGATTAGGGTAAATTTTAGGGTTAGGGTTAGGTTAAAGGTTAGATTTAATGTTAGAGTAAGTGTTAGAGTTATGTTTAGGATAAGTTCAGGGTTAGAGTCAATGTTATGGTTAGGGTTAGGAACAAGTTCAATGCTAGGTTTAGATTTAGTGTTAATGTTAGGGTTAGGGTTAGGGTTAGGTTAGGTTTAGGGTTAGGGTTAGTGTAAGGTTAGGGTTAGGGTTTAGGATTTAGAGTTAGGGTTAGGGTTAGGGTTATGGTTTACGGTTAGGGTTAGGTTTACTATTATATTTAGGGTTAGGGTTAGGGTTAGGTTTAGGGTTAAGGGTTAGGGTTAGGCTTAGGGTTATGGTTAGGGTAAGGGTTACGGTTTAGGGTTAGGGTTAGGGTTAGTGTTAGGGTTAGGGTTAGGGTTTAGGTTTAGGGTTAGTGTTAGGGTTAGTTCTAGTGTTAGAGTTAATTTTAGGGGTATGGTTAGGGTAAGGTTTAGTGTTAGGGTAAATGTTAGGGTTAGGGTTTAGGGATTAGGGTTAGGGTTAAGTTTATGGTTAGGGTTAGGGTTAGGGTTATGGTTAGTGTTAGGATTACGGTTAGTTTTTGGTTTAGGGTTAGTTTAGGGTTAGGTTAGGGTTAAGGTTAGGGTTAGGGTGAGTGTTAGGTTTACGGTTAGGGTTAAGTTCTGGGTAAATGTTACGGTTAGGTTTAGGGTTAGGGTTAGGGATAGGGTTAGAGTTAGGCATAGGTTACGGTTAGGGATAGGGTTAGGGTTAGGTTTAGTGTTATGGGTTAGGGTTAGGGTTAGGGTTAGGGTTAGTGTTATGGTTAGGGTTAGGGTTAGGGTTAGGTTAGGGTTAGGGTTATGGTTAGGGTTAGAGTTAGGGTTAGGTTTAGGGCTTAGGGATAGGGTTAGGGTTAGGGTTAGGCTTAGGTTTAGCGTTAGGGTTAGTGTTAAGGTTAGTGTTTAGGCTTAGGTTTACGGTTAGGGTTAGGGTTAAGGTTAGAGGTAGGTTTAGGGTTAGGCTTAGATTAAAGTAAATGTTAGGGTAAAGGTTAGGGTTAGGGTTAGAGTTAGGTTAGGTTACGGATAGGGTTAGGGTTAGTGTTAGTTTAGGGTTATCTTTTAGGGTTTAGGGTTAGGGTTAGGGTTAGGGTTAGGGTTAGATTAGGGTAAATGTTAGTGTTAAGGTTAGGGTTAGGGTTAGAGTTATGGTAGGTTAGGGTTATGGTTAGGGTTAGTGTTAGGTTAGGGTTAGGGTTTAGGGTTTAGGTTAGGGTTAGGGTTAGGGTTAGGGTTTACGGTTAGCGTTAGTGTTAGGGTTATGTTTAGGGTTAGGGTTAGTTTTAGGGTTAGGAATAGGGTTAGGTTCTCGGTTAGGTTTAGGTTAGGTTTAGGGTTAGGGTTAGGGTTAGGTTAGGGTTTGGGTTAGGGTAAGGGTTAGGATTAGGGTTAGGTTTACGGTTAGGGTTAGGTTTAGGGTTAGGGTTAGGGTTAGGGTTAGGGCTAGGTTAGGGTTAGGGTTTGGGTTAGGTTTAGGATAGGGTTAGTGTTTTGGGTTTAGGGTTATGGTTACAGTTAGGGTTAGTTTTAGGTTTAGGGTTTAGGGTTACGTTTAGAAATAGGGTTAGTTTTAGGCTTATGGTTAGTATTAGGGTTAGCGTTTGTGTTAGGGTAAACGTTAGGGTTAGGTTTAGGGTTAGTGTTAGGTTTAGTGTTAGGGTTAGGGTTAGAGTTAGGTTTAGGGTTAGGGTTCTGTTTAGTGTTAGGGGTAGGGGTAGGCTAAGGGTTAGGGTTACGGTAAGTGTCAGGGTTAGTGTTAGGGTTAGGGTTAGGGTTAGGGTTACGGTTAGGATTAGGTTTTGGATTAGATTAAGGTTAGGGTTAGGGTTAGGTTTAGGGTTAGGTTTAGGTTTGCGTTAGGGTTAGGGTTATTATTAGGGTTAGTGTTTGGGTTAGGATTTTGGGTTAAGGTCAGGGTTAGGATTAGGGTTAGGGTTAAGATTAGGGTTAGGTTTTGGGTTAGGGTTACGTTAGGGTTAGTGTTAGGGTTAGGGTTAGTGTTGGGTTTAGGGTTAGGGTTAGTGGAAGCGTTAGGTTTAGGGTTAGGGTTGGGTTTAGGGTTAGGGATAGGGTTTGGGTTAAAGTTAGGGTTACGGTAAGGGTTAGTGTTAGGGTAAATGTTAGGGTTAGGTTTAGGGTTAGGGTTAGGTTTAGGGTTAGGGTTAGAGATAGGGTTTGGTTAAGGGGTTGGTTAGGGTTAGGGTTGGGGTTAGGGTTAGATTAGGGTTAGGGTTAGGGTTATTGTTAGGTTAGGGTTAGGGTTTTGGGTTTAGGGCAGGGTTAGGGTTTGGGTTAGGTTTAGGTTTAGGGTTTAGGTTAGGCTTAGAAATAGGGTTAGGTTTAGGGTTCGGGTTAGGGTTAGGGTTAGGGTTTAGAGTTAGTGTTAGAGTTAGGGTTAGGGTTAAGTTTAGAGGGTAAAGTTAAGGTAAGGGTAAATGTTAGTGTTAAGGATAGGGTTAGAGTTAGGTTTAGGGTTAGTGTTAGGGTTAGTTTTGGGGTTAGGGGTAGGGTTAGGGTAACGGTTAGGGTTAGGGTAAATGTTAGGGTAGGGTTAGGATTAGGGTTAGTGTTTGGGTTAGGTTTAGGATTAGATTACAGTTAGGGTTAGGTTTAGGTATAGGGTTAGGTTTAGTTTTGCGTTAGGTTTAGGGTTAGGGTTAGGTTTTGTGTTAGGGTTACGTTACGGTTAGGGTTAGTGTTAGGATTAGTGTTAGTGCTAGGGTTAGGGTTAGGGTAGGTTTAGGTTAAATGTTAGGTTTAGGGTTAGGGTTAGGTTCAGGGTTAGTGTTAGGATTGGATAGTGTTAGGATTAGAGTACGGGTTAGAGTTAGTGTTAGGTCAAGGTTAGCGTTAGGGTTAGGGTTAGGGTTAGGTTTAGGGTTACGGTTAGGTAATCGTTAGGGTTAGGGTTAGGGTTAGGGTAAGGGCTAGGGTTAGGGTAAATTTAGGGTAAGGGTTTGGGTTACGTTTAGAGTCATGGTCAGGGTCAAGGTCAGGGTTAGGTTTAGTGTTTGGTTTATTTTACGGTTCAGAGTGAATGTTAGTGAAGGTTTAATGTTAGGGTTAGATTTAGGGTCAATATTATTGTTAGGGTTATTTTTAGACTCAATGTTCTGGTTAGGGTTAGGGTTCGTGTTATGTTTATGGTTAGGATTAGGGTTAGGTTTAGGTTTACGGTCAATGTTATGCTAGGTTGGGTTAACTTTAGGGATTTGGTTAGGGTCAGGATCAGAGACAGATCAGGGTTAGGGTAGGGTTAGGTTTAGTGTTAGGTTTAGTGTCACTATAAGAATTAGTGCTAGGTTAGGTTCAATGTTCAGATTAGGGTTAGGGTAAGTGTTAAGTTAGGGTTAGGGTTAGGGTTAGAGTTATGTTTAGGGTTAGGGTTACGGTAAAGTTTAGGATTAGGATTAGGATTTGGGTTAGGGTATGGTTTAGGGTTAGGTTAGGTTTAGGGTTTAGGGTTAGGTTTAGGGTTAGGATTAGTGTTAGGGTTACGTTTACATTAGGGTTAGGGTTGTGGTTAGGGTTAGATTTTGGTTTAGGGTTAGGGATAGGGTTAGGGTTAGGGTTTAGTTTTAGGGTTAGGGTTAGGTTTAGGGTTAGGGTTTAGGGTTAATTTTAGGGTTAGGGTTAGGGTTAGAGATAGGTATAGGATTAGGGTTAGGGTTAGGGTTAGGGTTATGGTTAGGTTCGGGTTATGGTTAAGGGTTTTAGGGTTAGGGTTAGGGTTTGAAAAACGGTTTGTTTTAGGGTTAGTGTTAGTGTTAGGGTAAGGGTTTAGGGTTAAGGTTAGGTTTAGGTTTATGGTTAGGGTAAGGATTAGGGTTAGGGTTAGGGTAAACGTTAGGGTTAGGTTTAGGTTTAGGGTTAGGTTTAGGGTTAGGGGTAGGGTTAGAGTAAGTTTAGTGTTAGGGTAATTGTTAGGGTTAGGTTTAGGGTTATGGTTAGGGTTAGGGTTAGGTAGAGTTAGGTTTAGGTTTGCTTTACGGTTAGGGTTATGGTTAGGGCTAGGTTAGGGTGAGGGTTATGGTTAGGGTTATGTTTAGGGTTAGGGTTAGTGTTAGGGTTAGTGTTGGGTATAGGGTTAGGGTTTGGGTTAGGGTTAGGGTTAGGGTTGTGTTTAGGTTTAGGATTAGGGTTAAGGTTATGGTTAGGGTTGGGGTTATGGTTAGGGTTAGGGATAGGGTTAGGGTTAGTGTTAGGGTTGGGGTTAGGGGTAGGGTTAGGGTAACGCTTAGGGTTAGTGTAAATGTTAGGGTTAGGGTTAGGGTTAGTGTTAGCGTTAGGTTTAGGGTTAGGGTTAGGGTTAGGGTTAGGTAAGGGTTAGGGTTAGAGTTAGGATTAGGGTTAGGTTTTGGGTTAGGGTTACGTTTGGGTTAGAGTTAGGGTTAGGATTAGGGTTAGGGTAAGGGTTAGGGTTAGGGTTAGGGTTCGGGTTAGTGTTAGGGTTAGGGTTAAGGGTACGTTTAGGTTTAGGGTAAATGTTAGAGTTAGGGTTTGGGTTAGGGTTATGTTTAATGTTAGGGTTAGGGTTAGGGTTAAGGTTAGTGTTAGGGTTGGTGTTAGGGGTAGGTATAGGGTAACGGTTAGTGTTACCTTAGGGTTAGGGTTAGGGTTAGGTTTTGGGTTAGGGGTAGGGTTCGGGTAAGTGTTACGGTTAGGGTAAATGTTAGGGTTAGGGTTACGGTTAGGGTTAGTGTTAGGGTTAGGTTTTGGATTACGTTAGGGTTAGGGTTAGGGTTAGGTTAAGGGTTAGGTTTAGCTTTACGTTAGGTTTAGGTTTATGGTTAGGGTTAATGTTATGGTGAGGGTTTAGGGTTAAGGTTAGGGTTAGTGTTAGGGTTTGGGTTTGTGTTAGGGTTTGGTTTAGGGTTAGGATAGGGTTAGGGTTTTGAGTTTAGTGTTAGGGTTAGAGTTAGGGTTAATGGTAGGTTTAGGGTTTAGTGTTAGGGTTAGAAATAGGGTTAGTTTTAGGGTTAGTGTTAGTGTTAGGGTAGGGTTTAGGGTTAGGTTAAGGTTTAGTGTTAGGGTTAGGGTTAGGGTCGGGTTTACGGTTAGGGTTAGGGTTAGGGTTAGGGTTAGGTTTAGGGTTAGGTTAGGGTTAGGATTAGGGTTAGGTTTAGTGTTAGGTTTAGGGTTAGTGTTAGGATTAGGATTAGGGTAGGTTGGGGTTAGGGTTAAGGGTTTTAGGGTTAGGGTTAGGGTAAGGGTTATGGTTAGGGTTATGCTTAGGGTTAGTGTTAGGGTTAGGGTTAGGGACAGGGTTAGGGTTGAGGGTTAGGGTTAGGGATAGGGTCAGAGTTAGGGTTAGGTTTAGGGTTAGTGTTGGGTTTAGGTTTAGGTTAGGGTTAGGAATAGGGTTAGGATTAGTGTTAGGTTTAGGTTTAGGGTTAGGGTTACGGTTAGGGTTAGGGTTAGGGTTAGGGTTAGGTTTAGGGTTAGTGTTAGGTTGGGGTTAGGCTTAAGGGTTTCAGGGTTAGGGTTAGGGTTAGGTTAGGGTTAGGTTTAGGGTTTAGGGTTAGTGTTAGAGTTAGGGTTCGGGTTAGGGTCAGGGTTAGGGTTTAGTGTTAGGGTTAGGGTTAGGGTTAGAGTTTGGGTTATGTTTTAGGGTTAGGGTTAGGGTTAGGGTTAGGTTTAGCGGTAGGGTTAGGGTTAGGGTTTGGGTAAGGGGTTGGTGAGGGTTACGGTTAGGTATAGGGTTAGGTTAGGGTTAGGGTTAGGGTTATTATTAGGTTAGGGTTAGAGTTTTGGGTTAGGGCAGGTTTAGGGTTAGTGATAGGGTTTGGGTAAGGGGTTGGTTAGGGTTAGGGTTAGGGTTAGGGTTAGTTTTAGGTTAGGGTTAGGGTTTTGGGTTTAGGGCAGCGTTACGGCTAGGGTTAGGGTAGGTTTAGGGTTTAGGGTTAGGCTTAGAAATAGGGTTAGGTTAGGGTTAGGGTTAGGATAGGGTTAGAGTTAGGTTTAGGTTTAGGGTTAGGGTTAGGGTTAGGGTTAGGGTTAGGATTAGGATTAGGTTTAGAGTTAGGTTGGGGTTCGGGTTAAGGGTTTTAGGGTTAGTGTTAGGGTTAAGGTTAGAGTTATGGTTAGGGTTAGCTTAGGGTTAGTGTTAGGGTTAGGGTTAGGGACAGGGTTAGGGTTGAGGGTTAGCGTTAGGGTTAGGGTTAGAGTCAGGGTTAGGGTTAGAGTTGGGTTTAGGGTTAGGGTTATGGTTAGGGTTAGGGTTAGGGTTGGGTTTATGGTTAGGGTTAGGGTTAGGGTTAGGGTTAGGGTTAGGTTAGGGTTAGGGATAGGGTTAGGGTAAGGGTTAGGGTTAGGTTTAGGGTAAGGGTTACGGTTAGGGTTAGGGTTAGGGTTAGGGTTAGGTTTAGGTTTAGGGTTAGGGTTAGTGTTTGGGTAAGGGGTTGGTGAGGGTTAGGTTAGGGATAGGGTTAGGTTAGGGTTTGGGTAAGGGGTTGGTGAGGGTTAGGGTTAGGGATAGGGTTAGGTAAGTGTTAGGGTTAGGGTTAGGTTTAGGTTTAGGGTTAGGGTTTAGGGTTAGGCTTAGAAATAGGGTTAGGTTTAGGGTTAGGGTTAGGGTTAGGTTTAGGGTTAGGGTTTAGGGTTAGGCTTAAAAATAGGGTTAGGTTTAGGGTTAGGGTTAAGTTTAGGGTTAGGGTTAGGGTTAGGGTTAGGGTTAGGGTTTAGGGTTAGGTTTAGTGTTAGGGTTAGGTTTTGGGTTAGGGGTAGGGTTAGGGTAACGGTTAGGGTTAGGGTAAATGTTAGGGTTAGGTTAGGGTTAGCGTTAGTGTTAGGGTTAGGTTTAGGATTAGGTTAGGTTTAGGGTTAGGGTTAGGTTTAAGGTTACGTTTAGGTTGGCATTAGAGTTAGGGTTACGGTTAGGGTTAGTGTTAGGGTTAGTGTTTAGGGTTAGGGTTAGGGTTTGGGTTTGGGTTAGGGTTAGGTTAGGGTTAGGGTTAGGGTTAGTGTTAGGATTAGGTTAGGTTTTGTGTTAGCGTTACGTTAGGGTTAGGGTTAGGGTGAGTGTTAGGGTTAGGGTTAGTGTTGGGTTTAGGGTTAGGTTTAGGTTAGGGTTAGGGTTAGGATTAGGTTTACGGATAGGGTTAGGGTTAGGGGTAGGGGTAGGGGTAGGGGTAGGGGTAAGGGTAGGTGTAGGGTAGGGTTAGGGGTAGGGTTAGGGTAAATGTTAGGGTTAGGGTTAGTGTTTGGGTTAGGGTTAGGTTAGTGTTATGGTTAGGGTTAGGGTTACGATTAGGGTTAGGTTTTGGGTTAGTGTTACGTTAGGGTTAGGGTTAGGGTTAGGGTTAGTGTTGGGTTTAGGTTTAGGGTTAGGGTTAGGGTTAGGGTTAGGATTAGGGTTACGGATAGGGTTAGGGTTAGGGGTAGGGGTAGGGGTAGGGGTAGGGGTAAGGGTAGGTGTAGGGTAGGGTTAGGGGTAGGGTTAGGGTAAATGTTAGGGTTAGGGTTAGTGTTAGGTTTAGGTTTAGTGTTAGGGTTAGGGTTAGGGATATGGTTATGGTTAGTGTTAGGGTTGGGGTTAGGGGTAGGGGTAGGGTAACGGTTAGGTTTAGGGTAAATGTTAGGGTTAGGGTTAGGGTTAGTGTTAGGGTTAGGTTTAGGTTTAGGGTTAGGTAAGTGTTAAAGTTAGGGTTAGGGTTAGGATTAGGTTTAGATTTGGGTTAGGGTTACGTTAGGGTTAGGATTAGGGTTAGAGTTATGGTTAGGGTTAGGGTTGGGTTTATGATTAGGTTTAGGGTTAGGGTTAGGGTTAGGGTTGGGATTAGGTTTAGGGTTAAGGTTAGTGTTACGGTTAGGTTTAGGATTAGGTTAGGGTTAGGGTTAGGGTTTGCTTAGGGTTAGGTTTAGGTTTGCGTTAAGGTTAGGTTTATGGTTAGGGTTAGTGTTAGGGTTAGGGTTTAGGGTTAAGGTTAGTGTTAGTGTTAGGTTTAGGGTTACGGTTAGAGTTTGGGTTAGGGTTAGGTTAGTGTTAGGGTTAGGGTTATGGGTACGATTAGGGTTATGTTTTGGGTTAGGGTTACGTTAGGGTTAGGGTTAGGGTTAGGGTTAGTGTTAGTGTTGGGTTTAGGTTTAGGGTTAAGGTTAGGGTTAGGGTTAGCATTAGGGTTATGGATAGGGTTAGGGTTAGGGGTAGGGGTAGGGGTAGGTGTAGGGTTGGGTTTAGGGGTAGGGTTAGGGTAAATGTTAGGGTTAGGGTTAGGGTTAGATTTAGGTTTAGTGTTAGGGTTAGGGTTAGGGTTAGGGTTAGGGTTAGGGTTCGGGTTGGGTTTAGGGTTAGGGTTAGGTTTAGGGATAGGGTTAGGGTTTAGGTTTTGGGGTTAGGGTTAGGGTTAGTGTTAAGAGTAGGGTTACTGTAAGTGTTACTGTTAGGGTAAATGTTAGGGTTAGGGTTAGGGTTAGGGTTAGGGTTAGGGTTAATGTTCTTGTTAGGGTTAGAGTTAGTGTTAGTTTACGATTAGGGTTATGGTTAAGGTTAGGTTTAGTTTTAGGTTTGCATTAGGGTTAGGTTTAGGGTTAGGGTTAGGGTGAGGGTTAGGCTTAGGGTTAGGTTTAGGTTTGCGTTACGGTAAGGTTAGGGTTAGGGTTAGGGTTACGGATAGTGTTAGGGTTAGTGGTAGGGGTAGGGGTAGGGGTAGAGGTAAGTGTAGGTGTAGGGTAGGGTTAGGTGTAGGGTTAGGGTTAGGGGTAGGGTTAGGGTAACGGTAAGGGTTAGGGTAAATATTAGGGTTAGGGTTAGGGTTAGTGTTATGGTTACGGTTAGGGTTAGGTAAGGGTTAGGGTTAGGGTTAGGGTTAGGATTAGGGTTAGGTTTGGGTTAAGGTTACGTTAGGGTTATGGTTAGGGTTAGGGTTAGGGTTTGGGTTAGGGTTAGGGACAGGGTTATGCTTAGTGTTAGTGTTAATGTTAGTGTTAGCGACAGGGTTAGAGTTGAGAGTTTGGGTTAGGTTGGGGTTAGGTTTAAGGGTTTTAGGTTATGGTTAAGGTTAGGTTATGGTTAGGGATAGGGTTAGGGTTAGGATTATGGTTAGGTTTAGGGTTAGTGTTACGGTTAGTGTAAGGGTTAGTGTTAGGGTTACTGTTAGGTTTAGGGTTAAGGTTAGGTTGGTGTTAGGGTTAAGAGTTTTAGGGTTAGGGTTAGGTTTAGGCTTAGGTTTAGAGTTAGCGTTAGGGTTTTGGTTTAGGGTTAGTGTTAGTTTTAGCGGTAGCATTAGGGTTAGGGTTAGGCTTATGCTTAGGGTTAGCGTTAGGGTTAGCGTTAGGATCAGGGTCAGATTCAGGGTCATGGTCAGGGTTAGGTTTACGTTAGGTTTAGGTTTAGGGTTTCGGGTTAGTGTTAGATTTATTGTTAGGTATAGAGAAAGGGTTAGGGTTTAGGGCTAGGGTTAGGGTTAGCGTTAGATTTAGGGATGAGTTTACGTTTAGGGTTAGGGTAGGGTTAGGGTTAGGTTCAGGGTTAGTGGTAAGGGTAGGGTTAGAGTAAGGGTTAGTGTTAGGGTAAATTTATTGTTATGTTTAGGATTAGGGTTAGGGCTAAGGTTAGAGTTAGGGTTAGGTTAGGTTTAGGCGTCCGTTTCGGTTAATTTAGCGTTAGTGTTAGGGTTAGGTTTAGGGTTAGTGTTTAGGGTTAAGGTTAGGGTTAGGGTTAGGGTTAGGGTTAGGGTTTGTGTTAGGATTAGGATAGGGTTAGGTTTAGGGTTAGGGTTACGTTTAGGGTTAGGGTTAGGGGTAGAGTTTGGGTTAAGGTTTGGTTAGGGTTAGGGTTAGGGTTAGGGTTAGGGTTAGGGTTAGGGTTAGGCTTAGGTTAGGGTTAGGTTTCCGTTTAGGGTTAGTTTAGCGTTAGTGTTAGGGTTAGGTTTATGGTTATGGTTTAGGGTTAAGGTTAGGGTTAGGTTTAGGGTTATGTTATGGTTAGTGTTAGGTTTAGGATAGGGTTAGGGTTAGGGTTAGGTTTTTGTTTAAGGTTAGGTTTAGGGTTAGGTTTAGGGTTAGGGTAAGGGTTAGATTTGGGGTTTGGGGTAGGGTTAGGGTAACTGTTAGGTTAGGGTAAATGTTAGGGTTAGGGTTAGGGTTAGGGGTAGTGTTAGGGTTAGGTTTAGGATTAGGATAAGTTTAGGGTTAGAGTTAGGTTTAGGGTTTGGTTTGGGTTTGCGTTAGGATTAGGCATATAGTAGGGTTAGGTGAGGGTTAGGGTAAGGTTAGGGTTAGGGTTAATGTTAGGTTTCGGTTTAGTATTAGGTTAGGGTTAGGGTTAGGGTTAGGTTTAGGGTTAGGTTTAGGTTTGCGTTAGGGTTAGGGTTATGGTTAGGGTTAAGTAAGGGTTAGGGTTAGGGTTACGGTTAGGATTAGGGTTAGTGTTAGGGTAAACGTTAGGGTTAGGTTTAGGGTTAGGGTTAGTTTTAGTGTTATGTTTTGGGTTAGAGTTAGGGTTAGGGTTAGGGTTATGGTTAGTGTTAGGGTAAACGTTAGGGTTAGGTTTAGGGTTAGGGTTAGTTTTATTGTTATGTTTAGGGTTAGAGTTAGGGTTAGCGTTAGGATTAGGTTTAGGTTTAGGTTTAGGTTTGCGTTAGGGTTAGGGTTATGATTAGGGTTAGTGTTAAGGTGTGGGTTAAGGGTTAAGGTTAGGGCTAGTGTTAGGTTTAGGGTTAGGGATAGGGTTTGGGTTAGGGTTAGGTTAGAGTTAGGTTTAGGGTTAGGGTTACGATTAGGGTTAGGTTTTTGGTTAGGGTTACGTTAGGGTTAGGTTTAGGTTTAGGGTTAGCGTTAGGGATAGGGTTAGGGTTGGGTTTAGGGTTAGGTTTAGGGTTAAGGTTAGGGTTAAGTTTGTGTTTAGGGTTAGGGTTAAGTTTAGGGTTAGGTTTGCGTTAGGTTTAGTGTTAGGGTTAGGGTTAGGGTTAGGGTTAGGGTTAGGGTGAGGGCTAGGGGTAGGGGTAGGGTTACGGTTAGGCTAAACGTTAGGGTTAGGGTTAGGGTTATGGTTAGTTTAGTTTTAGGGTTAGGGTTAGGGTTAGGGTTAGGGTTAGGGTTAGGTTTTGGGTTATGGTAAGGGTTATGCTTAGGTTTAGAGTTAGGGTTAGGGTTAGGGTTTAGGGTTAGTGTTAGGGTTGGGTTTATGGTTATCGTTAGAATAAGGGTTAGGGTTAGGTTTAGGTTTAGGTTAGGGTTAGGCATAGGGTTAGGGTTAGGGTTAGGGTTAGCTTTAGGGTTAGCGTTACGGTTAGGGTTAGGGTTAGGGATAGGGTTAGGTTGGATTTAGGGTTAAGGGTTTTAGGGTTAGGCTTTGGGTTAGGTTTAGGCTTAGGTTAGGTTTAGGTTTAGGTTTTGGGGCTAGTGTTAGAGTTAGGTTTAGGGTTAGGGACAGGGTTAGGGTTTAGGGTTAGGGTTCGGTTAGAGTTACGGTTAGTTTTAAGGTTTAGGGTTAGTGTTAGGGCGAGGTTTAGCAGTAGGGTTATTGTTAGGGTTAGGCTTAGGCTTAGGGTTAGTGTTAGGGTTACAGTTAGGATCAGGGTCATTTTGAGGGGCATGGTCAGGGTTAAGGTTAGGTTAGGGTTAGGTTTATGGTTAGGGTTAGGGTTAGGGTTTGGGTAAGGGGTTCGTTAGGGTTAGGGTTAGGGTTAGGATTAGGTTAGGGTTAAGATTAGGGTTAGGTTTAGTGTTAAGTTAGGGTTAGGGTTTTAGTTTTAGGGCAAGGTTAGGGTTAGGGTTAGGGTTACTGTTAGGTTTAGGTTTAGGATTAGGTTAGGGTTAGCGTTAGTGTTAGGGTTAGGGTTAGGGTTAGGGTTAGTGTTAGGGTTTAGGGTTAGGGTTAGGGTTAGGGTTAGGGTTAGGGTTAGGTTTAGGGTTAGGGTTAGGGTTAGGGTTAGGGTTAGGGTTTGTGTTTGTGTTAGGGTTATGGTTAGGGTTAGTGTTCGGGTTAGGGTTAGGTTTAGGGTTAGGGTTAGGTTTCGGTTAGGGTTAAGGTTAGGGTTAGGGTTAGGGTTAAGGTTACGTTTAGGGTTTAGGGTTAGGGTTAGGGTTAGGGTTAGGATTAGGGTTAGGGTTAGGGTTAGGTTAGGGTTAGGGTTAGGGTTAGGGTTATGGTTAGGGTTAGGGTTAGGGTTAGGGTTAGGGTTAGGTTAGAGTTACGGTTAGGGTTAGGGTTAGGGTTAGGGTTAGGGTTTAGGTTTAAGTTTAGGGTTAGGATTCTGGTTAGGGTTAGGGTTAGGTTAAGGGCTAGGTTAACGGTAAATTTAGTGTTAGTGTTAGAGTTATATTTAGGGACATGATCAGGGGTAGGGTCAGGGTTAGGTTTAGTGTTAGGTTTTGTATTCGGCTTAGAGTCAAAATTATGGATACGTTTAGGGTTAGGGTTAGGTTTAGGTTTAGGTTTAGGTTTGTGTTAGGGTTAGGGTTATGGTTAGATTTAGTGTTAGGGTTAGTGTTTAGGTTTAAGGTTAGGGTTCGATTAGTGTCAGGGTTTGGGTTATGGTTAGTATTAGGGTTAGGTTTTGAGTTAGGGTTATGTTAGGGTTGGGTTAGGGTTAGGGATAGGGTTAGGGTTAGGTTTAGGGCAAATGTTAGGTTTAGGGTTAGGTTTAGGTTCAGGGTTAGAGTTAGGGTTTGGTTAGGGTTAGGGTTAGAGTTAGGGTTAGAGTTAGGCTTAGGTTAGATTAGCGTTAGGGTTAGGGTTAGAGTTAGGGTTAGATTAATGGCTAGGGTTAGGGTAAATTTAGTTTTAGGGTTAGGGTTACGTTTAGGGTCATGGTCAGGGACAAGGTCAGACTTATATTTACGGTTAGGTTTAGTTTTCAGGTTAGGGTGAAAGTTATTGATAGGTTTAGGGTTAAGGTTAGGTGTAGGTTCAATATTATTGTTAGGGTTATTATTAGAGTAATGTTCTGGTTAAGGTTAGGATTCGGGTTATGTTTATGTGTAGGATTGGGGTTAGGTTTAGGTTTAGGTCAATGTTATATTAGGTAGGGTTAGCTTTAGGGTTTTGGTTAGGGTCAGGGTTAGAGACAGATCAGGGATAGGGTAGGGTTAGGTTTAGTGTTAAGTTTAGGGTCACTTTAAGAGTTAGGATTAGGTTAGGTTCAATGTTCGGCTTAGGGTTAGGGTTAGGGTTAGGTTAGGGTTAGGGTTAGGGTTAGAGTTAGGGTTAGGGTTAGGGTAAAGTTTAGGGTTAGGTTTATGATTTGTATTAGGGTTTGGTTTAGGGTTAGGTTTAGGGTTAGGATTAGTGTTAAGGTTAGGGTTACATTAGAGTCAGGGTAGCGGTTAAAGTTAGATTTATGTTTAGGGTTAAGGATAGGGTTAGGGTTTGTGGTTTGTTGTTAGGGTTAGGGTTAGGGTTAGGGTTAGGGTTAGGGTTGGGTCTAGGTTTAGTGTTAGGGTTAGGGACAGGGATAGGGTTTAGTGTTCTGGTTAGGGTTACAGTTATGTTTAGGTTAGGATTAGTATTATGGTTAGGGTTAGGTTTAGGTTTAGGGTTAGGGTTAGTTTTGCGTTAGGGTTAGGGTTAGGGTTAGGGTTAGGGTTAGGATTGGGGGTAGGGGTAGGGGTAGGTTTAGGGTTAGGGTAAAGGTTAGGGTTAGTGTTAGGGTTAGGGTTGATTTAGTGTTAGGGTTAGGGTAAGGGTTAGGGTTAGGTTTTGGGTTATCGGTAGGGTTAGGGTAAGGGTTAGGGTTATGGTAAATGTTAGGGTTAGGGTTAGTGTAAGGGTTAGTGTTAGGGTTAGGTTTAGGATTACGTTAGTGTTAGGGTTAAGGTTAGGTTTAGGGTTAGATTTAGGTTTACGTTAATTTTAGGGTTATGGTTAGGGTTAATGGCAGGGTGCGGGTTTAGGGTTAAGTTCAGGGTTAGTGTTAGGGATAGGGTTAGGGATAGGGTTTGGATTAGGGTTAGGATTGGGTTAGGGTTTTGGTTTTGGGTTAGGGTTAGAGTTAGTGTTCGTGTTATTTTTAGGGTTTAGGGTTAGGGTTAGAAATAGGGTTAGTTTTAGGGTTAGGGTTAGGGTTAGGTTTAGGGTCATTATTATTGTTAGGGTTATTATTAGAGTCAATGTTCTGGTTAGGGTTGGTTTCGTGTTATGTTTATGATTAGGATTAAGGTTAGGTTTAGGTTAAGTTCAACGTTATGTTAGGTAGGGTTAGTGTTAGTGTTAGGGTTAGGGTTAGGGTTAGGGTTAGGGTTAGGGTTAGGGTCAATATAAGAATTAGGGTTAGCTTAAGTTCAATGTTCCGGTTAGGGTTAGGTTTAGTGTTAGCTTTAGGTTAGGGTTTGGGTTAGGGTTAGGGTTTGGGTAAGGGATTGGTTAGTGTTAGGCTTAGGGTTAGGGTTAGGTTAGGGTTAGGGTTAGGGTTAGTGTTAGGTTAGGGTTAGGGTTTTGTGTTTAGGTCAGGGTTAGGGTTAGGGTTAGGGTTAGGTTTAGGGTTTAGGTTTAGGCTTAGAAATTGGGTTAGCTTTAGGGTTATGGTTTAGGTTAAGGTTAGGGTTTAGGGTTAGGGTTAGGGTTAGGGTTGGGGTTATGGGTAGGGTTAGGGTAACGTTTAGGGTTAGGGTAAATGTTAGGGTTTGGTTATTGTTAGGATTAGTGTTAGGGTTAGGTTTAGGATTAGCTTAGGGTTAGGGTTAGGGTTAGGTTTAGGGTTAGGTTTAGGTTTGTGTTATGGTTATGGTTATGGTTAGATTTAGTGTTAGGGTTAGTGTTTAGGTTTAAGGTTAGGGTTAGATTAGTGTCAGGGTTAGGATTACGGTTAGGATTAGGGTTAGGTTTTGAGTTAGGGTTATGTTAGGTTTGGGTTAGGGTTAGGGATAGGGTTAGGGTTAGGTTTAGGGCAAATGTTAGGTTTAGGGTTAGGTTTAGGTTCAGGGTTAAAGTTAGGGTTTGGTTAGGGTTAGGGTTCGAGTTAGGGTTAGAGTTAGGCTTAGGTTAGATTAGCGTTAGGGTTAGGGTTAGGGTTAAATTAAGGGCTAGGGTTAGGGTAAATTTAGGGTTAGTGTTAGGGTTACGTTTAGGGTCATGGTCAGGGACAAGGTCAGGGTTATGTTTAGGGTTAGGTTTAGTTTTCTGTTTAGGGTGAAAGTTAGTGATAGGTTTAGGATTAAGGTTAGGTGTAGGGTCAATATTATTGTTGGGGTTATTATTAGAATCAATGTTCTGGTTAGGGTTAGGGTTCGGGTTATATTTATGGGTAGGATTAGGGTGAGGTTTAGGTTTAGGGTCAATGTTATATTAGGTAGGGTTAGCTTTAGGGTTTTGGTTAGGGTCAGGATCAGAAACAGATCAGGGTTAGTGTAGGGTTAGGTTTAGTGTTATGTTAAGGGTCACTATAAGAGATAGGGTTAGGTTAGGTTCAATGTTCGGCTTAGGGTTAGGGTTAGGGTTAGGTTAGGGTTAGGGTTAGGGTTAGAGTTAGGGTTAGGGTTAGGGTTAGGTTTAGGGTAAAGTTTAGGGTTAGGGTTGTGATTTGGATTAGGGTTTGGTTTAGGATTAGGTTAGGGTTAGGGTTTAGGGTTAGGTTTAGGGTTAGGTTTAGTGTTTAGGATAGGGTTACGTTAGGGTTAGGGTAGCGGTTAGGGTTAGATTATTTTTAGGTTTAGGGATAGGGTTAGTGTTAGGGTTCAGTTTTATGGTTAGGGTTAGGTTTAGGGTTAGGGATTAGGGTTAAGGTTAGGTTTAGGGTTAGGGATATGGTTAGGGTTTGGGTTAGTGTTAGGTTTAGGTTTAGAATAGGGTTAGGTTTAGGGTTAGGTTTAGGGTTAGGATTAGTGTTAGGGTTAGGGTTAGGGTTAGGGTTAGGTTTATGGTTAGGTTAGGTTTATGTTTAGGGTTAGGTTTTAGGTTTACGGTTAGGGTTAGGGTTAGGGTAGGGTTTAGGGGTAAGTTTAGGGTTAAGGTTAGTGTTAGGGTTAGGGTTAGGGTTAGAATTAGGGTTAGGTTTAGGGTTAGGTTTAGGGTTAGGGTTACATTAGGGTTAGGGTTAGGGTCAGGGTTAGGTTTAGGGTTGGGTTTAGGGTTAGGGTTAGGGTTAGGCTTAGGGATAGGATTAGGGTTAAGTTTTGGGTTAGGGTTACATTAGGGTTAGGGTTAGGGTCAGGGTAAGGTTTAGGGTTGGGTTTAGGGTTAGGGTTAGGGTTAGGGTTATGGTTAGGGTTAGGGTTATGGTTAGGGTTGGGTCTAGGGTTAGGGTTAGGGTTAGGGATAGGGTCAGGGTTTGAGGTTTGTTGTTAGGGTTAGGGTTAGGGTTAAGGTTAGGGTTACGGTAAGGGTTAGTTAGGGGAAATGTTAGGTTTAGGGTTAGGGTTCACGTAAGGGTTAGGGTTCTGGTTAGGGTTAGAGTTAGGTTTAGGTTAGTATTAGGATTATGGTTAGGGTTAGGTTTAGGTTTAGGGTTAGGGTTAGTTTTGCGTTAGGATTAGGGTTAGGGTTAGGGTTAGGGTTAGGATTAGGGGTAGGGGTAGAGGTAGGTTTAGGGTTAGGGTAAACGTTAGGGTTAGTGTTAGGGTTAGGATTAGGTTTAGTGTTAGTGTTAGGGTTAGGGTTAGGATTAGGTTTTGGGTTATCGGTAGGGTTAGGGTAAGGGTTAGAGTTAGGCTAAATGTTAGGTTTAGGGTTAGTGTTAGGGTTAGTGTTAGGGTTAGGTTTAGGATTACGTTAGGGTTAGGGTTAGGGTTAGGTTTAGGTTTACGTTAATTTTAGGGTTATGGTTAGGGTTAATGTTAGGGTGAGTGTTTAGGGTTAAGTTTAGGGTTAGTATTAGGGATAGGGTTAGGGTTAGTGTTTTGTTAGGGTTAGGATAGGGTTAGGGTTTTGTTATTGGGTTAGGGTTAGCGTTAGTGTTAGTGTTATGTTTAGGGTTTAGGTTTAGGGTTAGAAATAGGGTTAGTTTTAGGGTTAGGATTAGTGTTAGATTTAGGGTTTAGGGTTAGGTTTAGGTTAGGGTTTGGGTTAGGTTTAGGTTTAGGGTTAGGTGTCGGGGTAGTGTAAAGGTTAGGGTTAGGTTTAGGGTTAGGGTAAGTTTTAGGGTTAGGGTTAGGTTTAAGGTTACAGTTAGGTTTAGTTTTAGCATTAGGTTAGGGTTAGCGTTAGAGTTAGGTTTCGGGTTAGGTTTAGGTTTGCGTTAGGGTAGAGTTATGGTTAGGGTTAGTGTTAGGGTGAGGTTTTAGGGTTAATGTTAGGGTTATTGTTAGGTTTAGGGTTAGGGTTAGGGTT